>NW_027266276.1:9221250-9822500 GCF_022045235.1 Haliotis cracherodii | reverse complement strand
TCAGTATGAATTACGTCTGTAGATCTGTCTAAGCTTTATCCAATCGACAGATCGTGCCTCCATGATGCCAGGAGTTATGATGTCGGTCAAGAAGATGTCCCAACAGATAACTGAAGACAGAGCAGACGACACGACTGACAAACATGGCCATAAAGTACACACGACCTAAGATGCTTGGTAACAAGGCCCAATCTCCAGACGTGAGTCAAATGGTGAATTGAGTTAATTGTAGATCTGTTGATTTTGTAGCTACATCAATTCCACATGTCAGGACATGTTAAATAATCCCAGTCTGGCCCAAGGAGACGAAGGCGAATTTCTCCGACAGCAGCACGGTGTGGGTTAAGCAGAGATCCATTGTGGGAATCGATGTGGATAAGATTGCCTTCGTTCTGTGCTATACTTTACCTCCAGAAAATATTATGGCGTGAACACAACTCCAATGATACCGGGAGATACTGTTAACACATTAGGCACTAAAATGCGCGTATTGAACATCGTATGTGAACTCAATTCCGCATTCTCGATTTTTGAAGAATGGTGTGGGTTGAGCAGAGATCCGTTGTGGGAATCTTTTGTGTTCTTGCACTAATCCGGAATATTGCCAGTTGTGTATTGCTTGCCCTCTGAGATATTATGAAATTTCGAGAAGATACTCGAAATTTCTCACAGAAAATTAAATAATTGAACTTTCGAGAAAAAATACTGTACTATTTCGAAGCGAAGATTAAGTAATTGATATTTCGAGAAAAATGAACTACTTTACAATATTGAAAATGCAAACTGATAATAAAATACAGATTGTACATATTTCGTAGACATAGCATTCTTCTTGAATAACCATACAGGGTTGGAAAGACGTTCTGGTTGCGGTGGTGGTGAGAGTGGATTGAGGGTGGATTGAGGGTGGGGCTTAGGGTGGTGTTGAGGCTAAGGATACAGGTTCGTCAAGCCAAAGTCTTGGTTTGATTCCTTGCAGGAGTATTATGTACGAAGTCTATTCCTCGATGAAGTGATCTTCCGATTCATCAAATAGTTCCAAATGCTTTACAAATATCTTTATTTACAGAAGCATCCACACAAATATTTCAATAAGCAAGTAAGCACAGCATCGATGTATAGTTTATTAAAGGTAATTCCTGTCAGGTGCATATTTATCGTATCGTTCCATTATGTTTATCACATTGGTGTTTTGCATTGCTAACAGTATCCGTCAGATGTTCAACTGTGATAACGGTGGGTCACATCGACCGCTCTTTTCAAAACCAGGTCACTGTGGCCAACGAACATCTGCTGGTCTGCCATGGACAAGAATTTAGCCTTAGACTATCCGTGTTTACAGCAAGCCTCTGATCATGGTAGAATCCTGTTGATATTGGTTCTTAGCCTTTGAAAGAGCGTCATTGATCCGAGGCTTCAGTATTATCTCCGGAAATTAGGGATTTGTGGGACAACTTCCATGTCGGAAATCCACCTCATGACAGGATCATACAAAGGATTTATGCCGCCTGTGACATCGTTATATTTACGGTATTGATGAATATACCCACGTACCAGTGTGAGGGGTGTGTAACATTAACTCCTTGACTATTTTATGTACAGCATCACACTTGTTTTTGAGTGTGAAAGTGAATATTGTTTTAAGCAGTTTTAAGCAATCTTCCCTTGGGAATCCGGCAACTGGATTTTCCTGGCGCTACTTCTGTGAACGATAACATTATATTATTACTAAAACACATTTATCCGGAAATTAGTTAATCTCAATAATTATTCTCCCTAAAATCGGAACGTGCATTAACGACTTCATTTCATTACCATAAATGCCTGATAATGAAACTGGTTTGTTGTATCATAATATTTAGCTGTTGGGAGAGTCGCGCAACATTGACTGACCTTTGAGTTCAATTAATAATCTCAGCATGATATCTTCACTGTCCATGTAGAAGATCGAACCCCGACCTTTGCCGTGATGAGCCAACGCTTTCACCACTAAGCTATCTAACGGCCCTATTACCAACAGAGATAGCGAGGAGGGACAATGATATTCGTTTAGATTAATTGGTCTTTTATGTCTTCAGTATGAATTACGTCTGTAGATCTGTCTCAGCTTTGTCCAATCAACAGATCGTGCCTCAATGATGCCAGGAGTTATGATGTCGGTCAAGAAGATGTCCCAACAGATAACTGAAGACAGAGCAGACGACACGACTGACAAACATGGCCATAAAGTACACACGACCTAAGATGCTTGGAATCAATGACTTATCTCCAGACGTGAGTGGAATGGTGAATTAAGTTAATTGTATATCTGTTGGTTTTGTAGCTACATCAATTCCACATGTCAGGACATGTTAAATGATCACAGTTTGGTCCCCAGAGATGAAGGCGAATTTCTCCGACAGCAGCACGTTTTGGGTTAAGCAGAGATCCGTTGTGGGCATTGATGTGGATATGATTGCCTTCGTTCTGTGCTATCTTTTTTCTCCTGAAACTATTATGGCGTGGACACTTCCGCAGTGATACCGGGAGATACTGTTAACACATTAGGAACTTATAGTCGTCATAGGTATTAAACATCGCATGTGAACTCACGTCCGCATTCTCAATTTTTGAAGGATGTTCTTGTACGGAAGAAGAAAACGCCTCTATTTACTGCTGAGATAGGTATAACATGTATCGTCGCTTTTTACATCTGTCATCCTCATGAGGTGAGGTGAGGTGAGGTGAGGTGAGGTGAGGTGACGTGAGGTGAGGTGAGGTGAGGTGACGTGAATTGAGGTATAATGGGGTTTAACGTCGCGTCCAAGATTATTGCACTTATATAGCGACGTGCATGCACGTGGTGTGTGTGTGTGTGTGTGTGTGTGTGTGTGTGTGCGCGCGCGTGTGTGTGTGTGTTTGTGTGCGTGTGTGTGTGCGTGTGTGTGGCTGCTTGTACTAGACTAGTCCGGACTGATGTCGACTTATAGTGCTAGCACATTGAGATACCATGCCGAAGTTTAACAGGAATACCCCACTCAGACACTCCGAGCCGACCAGTCCTTGTTTTAGCCCCTTAACGCCGAGCGCCAGACACGGTAACAACAAGTACCATCTTTTAACGTCTTTTGGTATGACGCGGCTAGGGATCGAACCCCGGGCCCTCCGTGAGTGAGTGAGTGGGTGAGTGGGTGAGTGGGTGAGTGGGTGAGTGAGTGAGTGGGTGCGTGGGTGAGTTTGCGAGTGAGCGAGTGAGTAGGTGGGTGGATGGGTGGGTCCGTTTAACAGACTCAGCAGTATTTCAGTCAATAATCGAAGACAAAATCCAGACACAATCGACGTCACACAGCCAAAACAACATGTAGCATATGTCTAAGGAATATGTTGTATGATACTGAACATGACACAAAGAGGATACACGATGCACGAAAGTGTTTGCGCTGTTGACAGATATCTGTCAACAACTGTTACTTCAATATGTGACATGTGTCACTTAGATGATTTGATATAAGAGTTTTACCAAGCCTGGAGAAAAATCGCCAATATATATATTTTGTGTAAGATTAAATTGATAAAAAGCTTATAAAGCATGTTTGTTGATACACCCGTGGTTCCTGGGGTGCTACATCAAGAGAACGCTGGGAAGGGCGAACTGCGGTCGGCTTATCTATTTCAGATATGGAAAAGTGAAATCCATTGCTGTGTTTTGTATCTATCAAAACGAAACCTAGTTAAACTGCTGTGTATTTGAAATCATCGAATATGTTAACAGTTATATAAACTCTGCACATAAAGAAACGCAAACGCGATTTTAAATATATATTTTACATATCATAATTATAAATAATCAACAAATTTTAATCGATTGTTCTTTAGTACACATCATTGTCCTTGACCCAGGTCCCATATGGCGCACATGGAACATTAGATTTTCATGTTGAAGGTCGAATGTTCTCAATATCTTGTATGGCCACAATAGAGTCTAAAATTGAGTGGCTTCGTCGTCCCATGGAAGCAATCAGATCCCGAATTGTTCGGGCTGGAGAATGTTTACCCACTCTGCCTGCAGTGCTTGTGCCACCTGTCGGAGGTTCTGTGGTTGTTGCTGACGGTTTAAATCTGGAGACCATGGGAGCCATGGCAGGACCTGGAAGTTGTGATTTCCTGCAAAAGACTGTGGTCAGTCTTGCCGTGCGAGGTCGGGCGTTCTCTTGTTTGAAAAAGACGTTCGCTTGTTGCATAATGGGAAGAACGTGTGGCCGAAGAATCTCATCCGTGTAACGTTGTGTCGTTACATTCCCCAGAACTTGCACCTGTCTGTTCTAACTGTGTAGGAGATGTCCGCCCACATCATCACACTACCACCACCAAATCTGTCCACTTACTGGATGCAATTTCCTGCATACATTCCCCGCGACGCCTGTAAACACGACGTCTACCATTCGCGCGACGAAGCATAAAACGTGACTCGTCACCAAACCAAACTTGTCTCCATTACATTTGTCCATACCTTGACACCATTGACGTCACAGCCGACGATGCTAGTCCGTCCAATGACACTTCGAACTTGCCGTCTAGCGCGAATACCTTCAGCGCGAAAACGGTGCCTCGGTGTCTGGGCTTATATACTACACAGTCCTCGTATTGCCGTATTCGAGAGATGGCCATGGTGGTTCTTTCACACAAGTGACGTAGTCGTATGAATCTGGGATGGTCCCGTGTTGTCGCGTGTGTCTGATAACGGTTCCAGTCTTGTAATGGTACTTGGTTCCAGCTGAAGATGATTTTCCTGTTTGCAATCGGCCAAAGTCCTTGTTGCGTTGGGCTTCCGTCAGTCGTGGCATGTTTTCCTGTGAGGTTTAATGGCATGCAAATGAAAACCCAACGTTTTTATAGCCAAACAAGAGAGTTTGCACGTGCATGTCATGCCAGGGTTTTTCGGCGCCGGACCCTCACGTGGTTGTGTTTGTGCAATTGTTTTCGATCTCTTCACCAAATTTCTGCAGTACCCTATTCTTTCCACACAAATCGATTCCAATCCATGCAGAAATGACCAATTCATTTTTGGTATTAATGTTGTATGGATGTAGGCAAAACTCGAAAAAACTACTTTCGTGTTTCCCTTTTTGCAGAGTATAGTTCGAGAAAAGCGGAGTGCTCTGTGTACATACGAAGACACAGTATGTCTCAAACGTAACCGAAATAAGGATCACAAAGCAAATATACCAACAAACACAACTGAGTACACACTGAACGCGGACCTTTTATACAATGGCAGTTGTGCTGCATGCTATTTTATGGATTAAGTGAGTGAGTTGGGTTTAACGTCGCTTTTAACAGTATTCCAGTTATATCACGGCGTGTCAGATTAATGTGGGAGGAAAGCCCGAAGTGATGCAGGACCCAGACGTTTACCACTTCGGTGAAACCCACGAGCACGGGTATGGTGCTGACAAACCTAGAAACATAATTTGGGCGAACCGGGATTCGAACCCACAATGATAGGTTTCTGGCGTGCCCAAGGGACGCAACTCTGCACAGCGAATTGCGGCGCCTTAGACGACTGGGCCACCTATGGGTTAAGAGTAAGCTTCATATAACGCGGGGAATTTTAACATTATTGGTATTGAGCAATAAAAATAACTGACTCGATGGTTTTAAACTGTCCATCGATGCCTGGGAAACACGACCGTATTGTTATCCTAATTGGGCTTGATTTGAGGGCGTCTCACTGGACATATGATCAGTGAAGCTCTGAAGGCTTGTTCCAGGCTGGACCATTTACGATAATGCACGTGGTTCGGTGTCTGCAAATTGTCTCCTTCTCCACGACTGCATTAGGTAATTGGGCGTTTGACCGGATAGTAATGTTTGGATGTATTGACTTTGCTGTATTATATTGATGTACTGACATTGTGGTATCGTATGGATGTATTAACCTGGCAGTTTCAGATTTTGACAAAACAATCTTTTGTGAAAAATGTTTGAAAATACACACCAGAATTATTTGTAGTATTTCGTCATCCTTTGCGAGTCGCCTTGCGTGCTGCACGTGTAATTTGTTGACAATCAAGTACCAATTGTAGGACAAAAGAATGCCCTTATTTACAGTTGGCCTCTTCGCACCCGCATCAGGATGTGCTTGTCGTGGCGTCAAATCCTAGACTCGCTCTGAGTACCACTAACCTCTCCAAGTGACTGAGGGGGTGAGCTTTTCTACGTTCACCATATTAGTGGAGATAGAATTAGGTTGTGGCGGAGATGCAGTTACAACATGGCGGAGATGCAATTACAACATGGCAGGGAAGCAGTTACAACATAGCAGAGATGCAGTTACAACATGGCAGAGATGCAGTTACAACATGGCAGAGATGCAGTTACAACATGGCAGAGATGCAGTTACAACATGGCACATATCCGTTAGTTCGTTATAAGCCTGTTCGTTATAACCGTTGTTTACTGTAGTTGAATTAGAAATAATCTAAATAAGACGATACAATACAACATTCCCGATTAATAACAACTGATAGCTGTCGACTTCACTGTTAATCATTTCATGTGAAGGGGCGGAGTAAACTGGTGGTTTAAGCGACCAGCCATCATGCTGAATGTCAGGTTTCGAATCACACATGCGCTCTTTGACGGCGACCCCTCTAGATCTGTAATATTGCTGGAATATTGCTAGGAGCAGTTCCAATCTTTCCTTAAGAATGTGCCTGCTACTTACATCTGTGTCTTAAATTAAGGGCATTTATGTAAACATCATTATGTGACCATGTGACCAACAAATGCCGACGTGCAGGTTCTATAGACGTGTATGTGTCGTTAGAGGGAAGGTAAACACTTAAGAGGCCAATCACGATAGCACACTGAAGATGTGATCTCATACGAAATTTGTCGAGACTATCAAACATACGCAGGTAGCCTTCAAGGCATTTTAGGTGAAGCTGCACAGTGTTGAGCCGTTTCCTGGAATAGAAAGTAGCAATGGTTTACAATGTGGTCCGTGAGATTGGGGGCAGAAGACACAGAAGTGCTGGTATTGAACAGCTTACGTCACTGGCGTACGTCTTGATGTACACATGTCAGGGGGATTTGCTCCATCCATTTAACCGTCACTAGCAGGATCGAATTTCAGACAGATTAAAACTCCACAGCTGAAAGAAAAAATAGAATTTCTAATTTGAAATTTATGTTTTTTGTTCTAAAATTGTGAAAATCTGAAACTTTTGTCAGGTCCTGCGTCATGTAAAGTAAAAAAAACCCCATCACTACCAACAACAATAATAATAATACTCAATGAAAGTCTATCTGAACGACCACTGCATCGAGTGTATGTGCAGTGTGTTGAGAAGATCAGCAACCATGCGGAGTCCTTCGTTGGGATGAAGTCGGCTGGCCTGCAAAGTGAATCAGTAGGCTTTCAGTCACTTCCCACTCGAAAACGCCAATGTGTGGTTTTACATCAAAACGGAAATATTAAATGAAGCTAATGCAATGACTGCCCAACACATTGTCAGTAGATGTCCAGCTTTGGCACCATAAACACAGTATCGTAAGTGACCTGATGGTGTGGCTCGATCATTTTTTTACCGTCTTCGCAATGCTTGTGGTTTTGACACAGAGGTCCATCCATGGTACGACCCAGAATATGTAGAGGGCGTCGAGGAAAATGATAAATACAAACTTCTTCGGAATAGACCCGTTCACAGCCTTAGACGTATCCAATCCAACAAACCTGATCTTGTCCATTTTGATAAATCCAATGAAATCATTTATATCATTGAATTATCTGTCCCTTTTGACACTAATGTCATTGACAAGATTCAGGACAAACATAGCAAATGTGCAGACCTCGCTTTTGAAATTTCACGCTCGCATCCCTAGTACCAAGTTGACCGACTCCCCTTCGTTCTCGGTGCCTTAGATTTGGCACCTCCCAATCTCTTGACTGACATTGGGAGAGTGCCCGGATTTGCTACCAAGAAAACAGCCCTTCTGACAATTTCGGTAATGCAGAAAGCTGCAGTGTTGGGGGGTCTTCACATTCTCCGAAATGTTCTGGGTGCGTTCGACGAGGCAGCGCTTGCAGTCCCATTCGTTCCAGTACTAGTGTGTACAGGGAGCAAGGGCCCTGAGCTGATGATGAGCCTAACCAGCCTGACTTTGCCAGGATCATCCAAACCCTCTTTGCTGCATTAATATATTTTTTATTATCTGTACATAATGGTAAAAAATATGACACTGTATAATTGTGTAAAATTTGTAGCTTCTAGAGTTTGTTTATAAGACGCCTTACCTGTTTCAAAGTACAAATATTATGATACATCGTTGTTAGAATACTTGTTTATGATGTAATTTTCACTATATACAAACTATTCTGATTTATTCGCACTGAGAATATATAAATGCGGATACAAGTTTAGTTTTCGAGAGATAAGGAAAGCCGCTCTTTCAATATGTCTCACTGCATGCACGTCTCACGATAATTAATTCAGATGGTATTTCTGTCTTTGTATTCAATCAGCAGGGTCACAGGCAGCCGCATTAACAACTGAAGAGGGCAAAAAGTTTGCTAGGTCATATTTGTGTTCCGAACAGATGTTAAATTTCATCATCACCATCATGAGCATTTTTGACTCAGTGACATAAAGCGAGGCAATTCATTATGCAGAATCGCATCTTAGCCGTGACATGATCTGCTGGTCATGAGTTCAAATCCAAGATTTACTGTGATTGTCATTCGTGGTCTGTCTATGGATTTCAGAATAGCGGACAAATACCGCCTTGGTTTCTGTGGATTTCAGAACAGTGGTAAATGTCCACCACTTGTGTTTCTGTGGGTTTGACCATCGCGGTGAACGTCCACTAACTGTGTTTCTGAGGGTTCGATCATCGCTGTGAACGTCTACCACCTGGTTTCTGTGGCTTTCAGAATACCGGTAAAAGTTCACCACCTGTTGTTACATGGCAGTGTATTTTATTTAACACTGATTGTAGCTGTGTTGCATTGTTTCTGTTGAGACTCGGTAGACGCTCATTGCATTGCGTTTGGACAGTGATCAGTCGTCAGGAAGTCACTATTTTTAGATGCTCGTGTGGCGTGTAAACTTTCGGTAGTCCGTTGACTCATGAATAATATTCTAGTGCCGCTAGAGTGGTGGAGCACTGTGTGGAACTTTCCGGTAGCTAGTTAGGCATTATATATGTAGTTGGACAAGAGTGATTTTACGGATCTCTCACGTAACCCCTCACAGCTTTCATGCGAGGATCACTCATCGTCCCTGATTCCCTGCCCAGCCCATCTCGGAAGCTTGCCCACTGTCGCAGCTGGGTGAATATGTAATATTTTTATTATTATCACTGACTTCTGATATCACCACTGTATTTTTGTGTATTTGATACTGATCACTGCCATCATATTATATCTTGCCATTGAATATTGTTTACTGCCATTGTAATTTCTGTGAAGTCATTTGTGTTGATTTGTAAAACTACTTAATTTTGTAATCTTGTTGATTGTATACCATTTGTTGGTTGCTTGTTGGTTTCACACTAAGTTCTTTTACACGTAATATTGTGTATCTGTGGTTTTTAGCATAGCGGTAAACATGTTTCACCTCTGTTTCTGTTGGAATTCCTCACTTAATCTGACACGTCGTGATATAAATTATATAAATTAACCAGTTGCACACGTTAGTATAGTTGAACTGGCCAATAACCAATACGTAGAATATGGCATGGGAATATACGTATATTGTTATCTGTATAAGTGTGGTCTTATGTGTTGATAAAGGTATTGATGCTCAGACTCTTCTTGTCTTAGTAATTCTCCCATAAATCTCCAGATGAAAGTATTTCAAACAGACGCACGTGAATGCAGGCGGCGCAAAGTGATATTACCGGTTCTGTGTTGTACTAACGTAAACAATAAATACAGTAAATGTAACCCCAGTCTGTAATGTTTAAACACGGGAAGCCACAGCCTGCAGACATCAACCACACACGGCAACGCCCTGTACAAGTAGCCCGCGACTCATGTGTGATCCCCTTGGGGTGGGTGAAATGGGGTTTAACGTCAAGTTCAAGATATGTGTGTGCTTGTACTAGTCCCGACTAACATCGGTTTATCAATGAAAGACTGCTGAGATACCATGCCGCAGTTTCACATGAATATCCACAGTATACTGACTCCGAACCGAACAGTCCTTGTTTTGTCCCCATAATGCCGAGCGCAAGGCAGGGTAACAACAAATACCATCTTTGAATTTCTTTTGGTATGACGCGGCCGGAGATCAAACCCCGGACCTCCGCTCTCCTGGATAAAGCGTAGTTTAGCTGAGAAGGAGTGAGTGAGGTTTTACGCCGCTTTTAGCAATATTCCAGAAACTAGCTTCACACATTGAACCCATGTCGGGAATCGAACCCGGGTCTTCGGCGTGACGAACGAACGCTTAAACCACTAGGCTACCCGACCGCCCCAGCTGAGAAGGAACAGTTAGGTGATATGTCAGTATTTTATGAATCAGTTAACCGACAATTAGTTATTCCGGGTTGGTGAATTTTAAAGAAAATATGAATCCCAGCTAATCCCATAAAAATATATCCGCACGCCTACCTCCCAAAAAGAAATTGTTCACTGGAGATTCTGAAACATGTGTTGTAAGAAATGTGGCGGCGCCCAGTTTAAGAAAGAAACAGCGTTGACCCTCAAGATGTTCGTTATCACTGTTAAAGTTTAGTTAAGACAGAAATCTGAATATTCTTATATCAATCTTAAAGCTGAGAGATAGTGAATATGACCATTTTGCTTGACTATTATGTTTTAGGGTGACTATCGATAACATTTGTCAGTCGCCGTGGTATTGACATATAGATAAACCAATATTTCGATACAATTAAAATAAAGGTATTTATATCTCTACATGCACCTGTGACGTCTGGACCACTCATCACTTCCGAAGCGGACAGAAAATAATTTAAAAGAAAAATGTTAATATTGATATTGATATTGAATATGTAAATAAATGATTTTTATTGAACTATACAGCATTTCGTCAGCTTAACACGATATGATGCCTTCGTCATGCTTGTAGATCATTCGTCACCACTCGCCCCTTTCAGTAACCTACAAGAAGACTCGTCCCCCTATCGGTGAATGTTATGTGCGAAAATACGACAAACCAATCAGAATGCGCGTATGATTTCAAGTTCTTCGTCAAAGAATCCCTCAGAAATAATTTCTGTTTTTACATATGTCTTGCATCTAAAACTATACCCGAGACACAGTTAAATGTATTCAATCAAACTGTATAATTTCGCATGTCCTGACGTGCTTTAAATTGCATCTGAAATATAAATTATATATAGGGAAATATATCTGAACCATTGCGCAACGAGTTGACAATTGTTTTAGGTGTGCCCGTTTGCGCTAAGACGGAACCCGGTTGCAAAAATGGCCACGAGAGGGGCACGAGTCGCTATTCGGCTTGTCCCGGAATAACACGAGTTGGTCACGAATGACTTGTAGATGTGACCCCTAGGTCATCCATGGCACAACTCGGATCATGTACGGAGCGTCATGGAAAATGACTGGGATGCTGATACGACCAACGTATAGCGATACTAACATTTTAAATTGGTAGAAATAACGCATCTCTCGTCATAGAAACACAAGTTGCTGCAACAGAAATGTATTAATGCACGACCGTTTCTGGAGAAAAGTTCTCCACGCGGGATAGAAAATGACGCGGAAAGAAGTAACATTATCGACTTCGTACTGTAATCTCGTGTGTGGCTAAGCGATACCACATTGAACCAGTTGATTTTATACGGCAAAAAACATTACGGATCGTTATCATTTTTGAACACAAAATCTCTGTTGATTCACTTTGATTAGTGTTTCAATGTAATTTCCTGTGAACGAAGATAATAAGTGCGTCTGAGTTTGAACACGGAGTTATCCTGAAATATAGACCGTATTTGGTAATCATGAGATAAAGACAGCGTATGAGAAACATGACTGGGATACCGGCTGCAATGTACACGCTTCCGGTCACATGACCGTCAGGAAACAATTAAGTTCGTTGTGATGGCTGAATGAATATTATACATAATAACTGAAATATAATAGCTGTAAAATATATCCGAAAGATTGCAGCAGTAATTTCTGTGCTTTCTTTTTTCACGTTTTTCATTGGTTCATTTATCTATGATTATACAAGTCTTCGATTTTTGAAAAAACACGTCTGTGTGTTTAATATTTAAACAAGGTAAAGATTGGGAGTTACTTTTTGGGTAAGATTGTAGGGTGTCACTGAGTTTTCCATACTCTGATATTAATTTCCCCGAATCGAAAAATAACAGTTGTAAATTTGAATTGGGTTCGAATCGATATCCCTCCGTTTAGATTGCAGCACAACCGCACAAGTTTGACATCGTCTCTATGTTCCAATTTCCTTTGAAACAGACCGCCTCCGGGGTCTAGTGGTAGAGCGTCCGGCCGGAGAGCGGAAGGTCCGGGGTTCGATCCCCGACCGCGTCATACCAAAAGACGTTAAAAGATGGTACTTGTTGTTACCCTGTCTGGCGCTCGGCATTAAGGGGCTAAAACAAGGAGGGGTCGGCTCGGAGTCAGTATACTGTGTCTAAGTGGGGTGTTCATGTTAAACTGCGGCATGGTATCTCAGTAAGCTAGCACTATAAATCGACATCAGTACGTCTCTATATAAGTGCAAAATCTTGGACGCAACGTTAATCCCCATTTCACCTCACACCTTTGAAATAACAACGCGCTGGTGTAACGTTGATTAATGTTATTTGCATACACACTGTTGGCGTACGATTATCGGTTGGAAGTCGATGGCCTACGGATATATACATCCAAGAAGGGTTATAAGCCAGGTCAGCACATTGTGGTCGTGGTTGTTGTCTTGGTGCCCCGGAGCAACTAGACTAACCAGAGCTTGGCGAAGGAAAAGACCTTCTCTCTCCCTCTGATGTTCGTCTCTGGACCAAGGCTACATAGCAGGGTCACCTGAAATTGATTAAGTCATAAATATAAACAACAATAATTTATCAGTGACAAGTTGCACAGTTTTATACGGACTTGAGAGACAAGAATGAATAAATGTGTGGGCACGGGTATCACAGTCGTCTAAAACGAGAGTTGCGTACCTTTAGAGTACCAGAATCCTATGATCGTCAGTTTGAATGTCAGATTCGCCCTGATATGATTTAAGGTTTGGTCGTGATGACGTGCCCGTGGATTTCACTGAGGCAGTAAACGTCAGTTTGGGCATACGCGCCATGATGTAATAAACATCCTTTCAAAGTGGCAATGTTAGATCTAACTTTCCCCCAAAGCCATTGGTTGTGTACTCCATCAAGCAGCCTAAACGGTCATCTTTCAGCGTACTCAATAAGCACTTCAATATACCGGTATAGTAGATTCTTGTATTTCCCAGGAACCCAAACGACTTTGTATATAATTTTGAGAACATTGAATACCAAACCATTACATTGCATGCAGCCTCTGTCATATTCCTGAAGTGAAACGTTTTTGTCAGTTTGAGTGAATGAGTTGGTTTTACGTCGTTTTGAACATAATTCCAGTGATATCACGGCGTGTCAGCCTAATGTTTGAGGAAAGCCCGAAGTGATGCAGGTCTCAGACGTTTACCACTTCGGTGAAACCCACGAGCACGGGCATGGTGCTGACAAACCTGGAAACATAATCGGGGCGAACCGGGATTCGAACCCACAATAATAGGTTTGTGGCGTACCCAAGGGACGCAACTCTCGACGTTTACCAGTTTGGTGGAACTCATGAGCATAGATGTAGGCATAGTCTTGACAACAAAGGATATTATCCGTGCAATATCTGGGATTCGACCCAACAGATCATTAGCAGATCCGGATTGACTAAGAGAAGAACAGTATATGAACATGTAAATAAAGAGACAGAACCCATTCCATATCCACTGCGCGATTCCGACTATATCACAAGCATTTGTTTATGAATCACTATCAAATAGTGATGATACCAGGGGTTCGCGAAAAGGTGAGCATATCCTGTCACAAACACATGCAAAGGTAAGTAAATCGTTCGCCTAAAAAAGAACGGGAACATGTGTCACAAGTCAAATCAGGGAATTGCATCGGATATAATTTTGGTCTCTGATGCGTTAAACTTGGACATATCCTCTTAATGCCTACCATAAAACTTTCGAAGGCTTTTACTGAGGCCTTGAATGTTGTACATGTAACCTTGATCAAACATCTCCTGAGCAACTTCTTTCAGTGGCATTTAGAAGTTGGTGTGATGAAGTAAGACAAGTTCTATGGATGAACAACTGTATTACAATTAATGCGACGTTTCGGTGTAGATCCTAAAACCTTTATCAAGCAAGTAATGAAGTCATCTCTCTTGTCATACAGTCTTGTGGAGAGTGTTTTGTCAACCTCTAAATCTTTATACATAGATCTAAATATGAAACAGATGAGGCGGTCTCACTGGCCTCCTTTATTTCTAGTTCAGGCGGGTAAATCAGTGGAAGGGAATTGGCTATTTGATTGTTATTGGACGATATCAGATCATCGAGATACCTGAAGCTTAAGTTTAACTTCTTGGCCAAATTACCTTGTTTTGACTTTGCCAATCCTAGCAGAAATTCCGATTCATATGCATAAAGAAACAGATCCGCAAGATGGGGAGCTCAGTTGGTGCCCATGGGGATGCTTACTTGCCTAAATGTCTTGCCCCCATTAGATGTTATCAATGAAGAAGTCACATGGTGTTTTCTCAGTAAACATCAGAAGGGGGTGCTTTCATTTTTTACAAATTGTCCTGAACCTCTGAATTTAGATACGTAATTGTATCTGTGGCCACCATGTTTTGTAACAAAGGTCACATGGGTCAAGGAATGAAGTTTTCCCTTAAGTTTGTCATATTGGGTAGTTGTGTACAATGTTGAAATAAGTCAAATATTTTGACAGAATGGTACGTGGTCCTTTTCTGAGATTGCAAAAAGTCAAGCAAATCCTTTGAGTTTTTTGAGAATCCGCATGGTATTAAGGATAATGGTTAATTTTTGAGGCAAAGATTAAGCAAAACCATTCTATAAATAATGTCAGATATCAACTTACACAGCAACTCTTGACTTCAAGTACATACGATTTCACATGTTGGGGGTGGTGTGGTGGTGTCGGTGGTGGTGAGGTGGTTGTGGTTGTGTTAGTGGTGGTGTGGTGGTTGTGGTTGTAGTTGTGATAGGGTAACGCAGTGGTTAAAGCGTTCGCGCTTCGAGCCGAAGACACGAAGTTAAGTGTCCCAAACTGTTATATTGCTGGAATGGTGCTTAAGGCGCCCTAAAACCATAGTCTCTCACTCAATTGTCAGTGATAGAACGCTCGTATAGTCGAACAGCAGACTCTGTTTTTGGAGGAGATTTCTGATGAATATGGAAAGGGGTTTTGCCGCTTTCATTTATCCTAGTACTTGAACAATTGATTTGCCACTGCATGTGTTTGTGACCGGTGTCACCGTCTGAACGGGTATGAATCGTACAAAAGACTCCGCTCCTCGCAGAGATTTCTTATGTGTATGTTTATATATCTTTTATTTACATTAGTTACCAGATGTTAGCAAAGATGCTTGTAAAAGTTCACTTCCATAGTTTTGCCATTTTGTTCGGCGGATGTATCGTCTTGTTGATACCTGCTGTCTTTATGTCTATGCTGTCTAGATACTTGAACTAAACCGTGAGTAAATTGAAATTGTAAAATTATACCACGTAAAGGTAAACTGTTTGTTTAAATTGTCAGTGTATATTAACAAATCGTTTTAATCCACTTCAAAAACTGGTTTATTTAGTGCAAGCAAGACGGGTGTTTGTTTCAGTTGTACATAGTAAGAGGAGATAATATCACATGCCTTGGAACTACGCTCATGTTGTGCAGTGTCGAACAAGGAAAAACAGCTTAGATGTTGCACCTAGGTACTAAACTTCACTCTTGATAATTAACCATTGTTAATTTAAAGAATGTAGTCATATTTAAGATGCAAAATACGTAAAAAAATTATTCTCTATGAATTGTGTATTATACTGGTACTCACATTTCTACTGCTAAACACATTTCTACTACCACACACTTTTCTACTGATACTCACATTTCTACTGCTAAACACATTTCTACTACCACACACTTTTCTACTGATACTCACATTTCTACTGCTAAACACATTTCTACTACCACACACTTTTCTACTGGTACTCACATTTCTACTGCTCAACACATTTCTACTACCACACACTTTTCTACTGATACTCAAATTTCTACTGCTAAACACATTTCTACTACCACACACTTTTCTACTGATACTCACATTTCTACTGCTCAACACATTTCTACTACCACACACTTTTCTACTGATACTCAAATTTCTACTGCTAAACACATTTCTACTACCACACACTTTTCTACTGATACTCACATTTCTACTGCTCAACACATTTCTACTACCACACACTTTTCTACTGGTACTCACATTTCTACTGCTCAACACATTTCTACTACCACACACTTTTCTACTGATACTCACATTTCTACTGCTCAACACATTTCTACTACCACACACTTTTCTACTGATACTCACATTTCTACTGCTCAACACATTTCTACTACCACACACTTTTCTATAAGTACTCATATTTCTACTGCTAAACACATTTCTACTACCACACACTTTTCTACTGATACTCACATTTCTACTGCTCAACACATTTCTACTACCACACACTTTTCTACTGATACTCAAATTTCTACTGCTAAACACATTTCTACTACCACACACTTTTCTACTGATACTCACATTTCTACTGCTCAACACATTTCTACTACCACACACTTTTCTACTGATACTCAAATTTCTACTGCTCAACACATTTCTACTACCACACACTTTTCTACTGATACTCACATTTCTACTGCTCAACACATTTCTACTACCACACACTTTTCTACTGGTACTCACATTTCTACTGCTCAACACATTTCTACTACCACACACTTTTCTACTGATACTCACATTTCTACTGCTCAACACATTTCTACTACCACACACTTTTCTACTGATACTCACATTTCTACTGCTCAACACATTTCTACTACCACGCACTTTTCTATAAGTACTCATATTTCTACTGCTAAACACATTTCTACTACCACACACTTTTCTACTGATACTCACATTTCTACTGCTCAACACATTTCTACTACCACACACTTTTCTACTGGTACTCACATTTCTACTACCACACACTTTTCTACAAGTACTCACATTTCTACTGCTAAACACATTTCTACTACCACACACTTTTCTACAAGTACTCACATTTCTACTGCTAAACACATTTCTACTACCACACACTTTTCTACTGGTACTCACATTTCTACTGCTAAACACATTTCTACTACCACACACTTTTCTACTGGTACTCACATTTCTACTGCTAAACACATTTCTACTACCACACACTTTTCTACAAGTACTCAAATTTCTACTGCTAAACATATTACTACTACCACACACTTTTCTACTGCTAAACATATTACTACTACCACACACTTTTCTACAAGTACTCACATTTCTACTGCTAAACATATTACTACTACCGCACACATTTCTACTGATACTCACATTTCTACTGCTAAACATATTACTACTACCGCACACATTTCTACTGATACTCACATTTCTACTGCTAAACATATTACTACTACCGCACACATTTCTACTGATACTCACATTTCTACTACCACACACTTTTCTACAAGTACTCACATTTCTACTGCTCAACACATTTCTACTACCACACACTTTTCTACAAGTACTCAAATTTCTACTGCTAAACATATTACTACTACCGCACACATTTCTACTGATACTCACATTTCTACTACCACACACTTTTCTACTGATACTCACATTTCTACTGCTCAACACATTTCTACTACCACACACTTTTCTACAAGTACTCAAATTTCTACTGCTAAACACATTTCTACTACCACACACATTCCTACGGATACTTACATTTCTACTACCACACACTTTTCTACAAGTACTCACATTTCTACTACTAAACACATTTCTACTAGTGCCCACATTTGACTATTTTGCTTGACATAAAATACATGGTACATTGAAGATTCGGCTTCAAAGGCATAGAAATGACTCCTTGAAACAATCAAATTGCAATTAGTAAAAATCGGATCTTTGAATGGCATTAAGAAGTGATACGCATTAAGAGAGAGAGAATTTATGGATGTGAAAGTCTTTATTATAACGGCTTAAGCACATAGTACGAAAACGTTGTGTTCCAACTGATAATGAAGTTGACATCCATACATTTTCTCTCATCATCATCATAATAATAATAATGATAATGATAATGATAATGATAATAATAATAATAATAATAATAATAATAATAATAATAACCAGCTGGCGTTGATCTCTGACGGGAACCGTCCATGAGATACTAAATAAATGCATTTGTCAGAACGCAGAAAGTTCTACCCTGTCTTCAACTCGACCAACAGAAACCGATTTGGATTCCCGTCTTCCACGTTGCTGTGATTGGCGTTCACGTTTCCCAGCGGTCAGTAGCCTTTCCGCTGCATCGGGGACACAGACTAAGCATATGTTCAAACAAGATTGATGTTTCTTAATAGAATACCAATTACTCGAGTAAACAACGTGTGTGTTTAAGTATTTAAAGAACTGTTGGTTTTGAAACGCGATGAGAAGAGGAGCTGACTTAAGGCAATGTTTTAGCTTCTTGAAAACAGTGACGGCATATT
The DNA here is from genome assembly GCF_022045235.1 of Haliotis cracherodii. Taxonomy (NCBI): domain Eukaryota; kingdom Metazoa; phylum Mollusca; class Gastropoda; order Lepetellida; family Haliotidae; genus Haliotis; species Haliotis cracherodii. The sequence goes on along the minus strand of NW_027266276.1, from coordinate 9,803,654 downwards.
GTGGTTTAATTACTTCATCCGGGGTTTCAACGGTGGGTGTTTTGGCAGCTGTACAGTGTGTGGTTGTTGCATGAGGGATGGACACAACGAAACGCTGTGAGAAAACATTGAATTTGCCGTTCCAATTTATGTACTTACGTTAAAACGAAAAGAAAGATTGTATCCCCGCTCACGTGCCTGACTGTCGTGGTAATGGAATTTTGGATGCTTCTTTTTTGAAATTTTGAATACAGTTTTGAAGTATTCTGTAATACATCCAACGACTAAATGTATTAGTTTCTCATTATGGTATCATTTTACTGGTTATAATAAAATCTGAAACATTTTGATAACCTTATCGATAAAATCCGTAATAGACTCTGACAAGAAAAAACTTTAAAGAGGAAATGTCAATCACATCAAGAATATTGGAACATCAAAAAGTTCCAAAGTTTGTTTTCAATAGCATGACTTTTTATATAAAGGCTTCTGTGCAAAAATGATAATCAAATAGTAAACTGACGAGCAAAAGAAAGTATACCTCTTAGTTGATTGTATCATGCATGTATGTTTGATTTAAAAATTTCTTAAGTTACCGATAAATATTAAAAAATGAACTACACTGAAACTTTGGAATTGAAATGAAAATTGCATAAAACGCACCTGCTCATGGGTATCTAAGACATCTTATCTTTGAAAATCAATCATTTTGCTTCGTGGGCACACATTTACAACAGTTAAACCATGGTAAGGATAATATGGTTGCAAATCCATTTCTTATCCGACCCGTAAAGAGTCCGGGGTAGAATAGGTCTTCAGCAACCAATACTTGCCGTAAAAGGCGACTATGCTTGTCGTAAAAGGCGACTAACGGGATCGGGTGGTCAAGCTCGCTGACTTGGTTGATACATGTCATCAATCCCAATTGTGTGGATCGATGCTCATGATGTCAATCAAGGATTGTCTGGTCCAGACTCGATTATTTTACAGACCACCCTCATATAGCTGGAATATTGCTGAGTGCGGCGTTAAACAATAAACAAACAAACAAACAAACAAACATTTCTTATCCAAGTCTTCATTGTACCAATGTATTTTTATACCAAATTACCCAGCCACTGATTACTTTTTACAAACCGTTGCAGGAATGAGAATTGGTCAAATAACAGTTCTGTCAGTTTTCAATTGCAGAAAAAACAAAAGTTGGTATACTTTCATTTTCCCCTCAGTATACGTACGTGAAGAGGAAAGGGCGATTTCGTCATTGTGCACGGGCCTGGCTATTGTGGATGTATTGTGTAATTATGAATACAGTCTTGTATTATTCTGTTGTAAATCTTCTCAAATTGTCGAATGTTTGAATAGATTTCTCGTTATGATCTCATTGTTCTGGTTAATGTCCAATCTAAAATCACTTGTCGTCTTAATAAACAGACCTTACTGCAAAAGCATACACTTAGCTAATTCATGATTCTGACATGCATCAACCAGTGAGTCAGTGAGCCTGACCACCCGATCCCGTTAGTCGCCTCTTACGACAAGCATAGTCGTCTTATCCGACAATTGATTGAAAAATCACCTTTGCAACATCAATATTATTACACAACAGTCCAGATGGTCCAAAATCCACCGCAGGGATTTAAACATCCATTCATCAAGGACACGTACTTCATTTATATTCTACCGAGGCTATCAATGTTATCATGATGTACAACAGGGTTTTGCAAAACAGTAAATTACTGACTAGATTGATGGTTAAGACACGCCTAATTTGGAACATCATTTTCGACTCTGTTGGTTGAGATCCAAGATTCTTCTTTGACTCTCAAACATGGGGCTGAAAGTGATCAGACGTAGGTGCTTTATGGTAACCCGGAGAACGGAAGGTCCGGGGTTCGATCCCCAGCCGCGTCATACCAAAAGACGTTAAAAGATGGTACTTGTTGTTACCCTGTCTGGCGCTCGGCATTAAGGGGCTAAAACAAGGACTGGTCGGCTCGGAGTCAGTATACTGTATCTGAGTGGGGTATTCATGTTAAACTGCGGCATGGTATCTCAGTGGGCTAGCACTATCAATCGGCATCAGTCGGACTAGTTCAAGCAGCCACACACACACGTGCATGCACGTCGCTATGTAAATGCAATAATCTTGGACGCGACGTTAAACCCCATTTCACCTCACCTCACTTCACCTTTATGGTACCCCGTTAGTTACGATACTCCATTATCCGGATGATTGCAGCTGTAAACGTTCACCCATCAACCCCTGTTCTCTCTTTCGCTTTCTTTTTCTCACACGCTCTTTTCCTCCCTCTCTCACGCATACTTCCTCTCTCTCAAACAGTCAGTTTCTCGCTTTCTCTCGCTCTCTCCCACTCTCATACACACGCTCTCTCTCACATTCTCTGTCTCAAAATATCTCTCGCTCAGTCTGTAACACACTCCCACTCTTTCTCTAACACACTCTCTCTCTCGCAACCTCCCATACTCCCACCTCTCAACTTCTCTCTCACTCTCACGCACTCTCTCTCTACCCCTCTCTCTTGATTGCCCACGCATTAGACCTTGACGCCTTTGGCATAAGAGAACAGGATGCCCGGAGAGTGATGTAAGAAGCCCTGTTGACAAACTGATAGCAGCAAAGAAAGAGTGAGTGAGTGAGTTGGGTTTAACGCCGCTTTTAACAGTATTCCAGTTATATCGCGGCGTGTCAGCTTAATGTGGGAGGAAAGCCCGAAGTGATGCAGGTCTCAGACGTTTACCACTTCGGTGATACCCACGAGCACGGGTATGGTGCTGACAAACCTAGAAACATAATCGGAATTCGAACCCGCAATCATAGGTTTCTGGCGTGCCCAAGGGACGTAACTCTGCACAGCGAATCGTGGCGCCTTCGACGACTGGGCCACCCGTGCCCCCAGCAAAGAAAGAAGCAAACTAGAAAAATGGGGAATCAATCTGAGAAATGTTAATTGTGGTTCGTGTTAGGCTTGTAATCATGTAACCAGTTCAGTCATTTGCACCTGATTTAGTTCAGTATCTAACTGGTTGTGACTGCACTTACAAATTATAAGTGGACAAATTATAAGGTCCACCTGTGAAGATACTAGTGTTTGGATCCATAATGACCACTTACCGATGAGATGAAATATAAACACGTAAATGCGACTGTTAAGGAACCGCGCGCTAGTTGATGCCCAGATGCGGCGAATTACCGTCGAATCCTCCAATAATTGCCAGGTCTGCCAAATTGTTTCAGGACCTCTAAAGTGTGGTGCATGTTCCAGTAACATATCGGCAGTGGACAGATGTGAGGTGAAATGGGTTTAAACGTCGCGTCCAAGATTATTGCACTTATATAGCGACGTGCACGTATATGTGTATGTGGCTTCTTGTACTAGTCCTGACCGATGCCGAATTATAGTGCTAGCACTCTGAGATACCATGCCGCAGTTTCACGTGAAAACCCCACTCAGACACAGTGTACTGACTCCGAGCATTTCGGAGTATATGCTTACTCCCTCATCAGGGTGGTTGGTTGGTTTGTTGTTTAACGCCGCACTCAGCAATATTCCAGCTGTATGGCGGCAGTCTGTAAATAATCGAGTCTGGACCAGACAATCCAGTGATTGATATCAGGAGCATCGATCCACGCAATTGGGATCGATGAAATGCATCAACCAAGTCAGCGAGCCTGACCAGCCGATCCCGTTAGTCGCATCTTACGACAAGCATAATCACCTTTTACGGCAAGCATAGATTGCTAAAGACCTATTCTACCCGGTATCTTCATGCAGGAGTTAGTATATACTCCGAAACGTTGTGTTCCTCATAATAAAGAAGTTGACATCCATAAATCATATTCTAAATGCCTTTCAAAGACTTACAAAAATTGTTTTCCATATGTTAATGTCTTCATGTTTTTCCAACTCTTGATCATATTCTTCCAACTTCTGAATGCATATAAAATATAGTAAAAAGACCAACGCCAGAGAAAAAAACAGTCTCGAATATCCACCGAAACAGATTCCATTTGGCGTAAAGGGCAAAATAGCGGTGAAAATTATATGATTGAATCACTGAAAATAAGTAACGATACAAGGTGTTCGAAAAAAGGTACACATATATCTCCTGGAGCTACAGCAGCACCCGACACTCGAATAATGTGCAATGAAAGATAATCTCTTTGGAGAGAGAGTTAAAGGCAGTACAAACATACAGTGAAATCTTCTTGGCTCACAGACCGGCTCATATACATAGGTTTCTCCTAGAAGTGGTCAAATTCGACCTCATTTTAGACGCTCCTGTGTAGTTGATCATCCCATAACACCAGCGTTTTATCACTAATTTCCAGTGATATATTCATATGATTTTCACCACTATTTTGCCTTTTACACCCAACGGAATCTGTTTTCAGAGGCTGTTTATTCTTCTTTCATCTTGGCAAGTATACATGAAAGATATAACATAGACTAGCTGTCAACCATTTGATCATGTCTGATAAAATAGTTCCCCAAATTTAATGGTTTTCCGACACTACATGACCCTTCTTATCATACCTCGTTATTACGAATCAGGAATACCCAGAAATTTTGCTCTCATTATATCTCCCAATTGTCCATGGCCGATGGCAAGACATTGACCATGAGGACAACTTTAAAAAATGAACTTAACAACGATGGCACTGCTTTATGGATGATAATGACATCGAATTCGAAAGAGCAATAATATATTTTAAAAAAAGCTGGTAATCATTTCCTGTTTCTCATTCTGTTTTGATCCAAAATACACACGCGAGCATCCTTCCAAGGATAATATTTTTCATCTGGATAAGACTATTATCTTGGTTATCTTCTGATCAACACCTCAAACAATCGGCTGAAACTAGGATTTGGTGAAGGTGTTGGGGTTTGTGAGCATAACAGTACTTGCGGGGAAATCTATGTTGAAGGTAAATGACTATTACTTTAGTTTTACCAAAATCGAAGTATGTATATTATCGAACTCAGTGGTGTTTCAAGGGAAGTGTACGTCATCAGCATCCTTTTGTTGTTGTATGAGCTGACTAATTGGGGGGATAGTCTTTGACCGGGCTGTGTGGCACCATTGCCCGGCGTCTTTGATCCTTGCTGATGCTGCCAGCCACCGGCCACCTAAAGATACGATGATTAACCTGGCGCCGATAAAGCTGGCATATTGCTGCGTAAAAAACATGGTAAACAATACTAAACTAAACATGTATGGTAAAATGTGAGTTAAGTCAGCTTTGAGGTAAACGTGTAAACACTTAAACTGTGAAGAAATCAGGGTTACATATAAAACTACGTACAAAGAAACCATTTTATCAAAGTACATACTTATGTCAAGGTCAAAAGTCAAAGATATGTATTGCATGTAAGGCCACCGGCCCATATACAGGTTAGTTACAAATAAGTAGTTTACATATTTGGATATATACTCATGTTTAACAATTTGTTTCTGACGGAAATTGTATTTTTAACATGTATAGCCATGCCAGTTTTAATATGACAGCATCATCTTTTGAAGAAAGAAGAGAAATAAAAGCAGGTACAGAATAATTTGACAGATAGCGTTCTGGTATAAACTTTCTTCTTAGGTCACAATAATAAGGACAGACAAAAGTAAAATGAATTTCATTTTCTGTAGCTGAATGACATAATGGGCACAGCCTCTTCGACTTTTTAATGGGCATTTTTCTTCCTTCATTTATCATGAGATCTAACAATCCGAGGCTAAATTTAATAAATGGACGTCAAAGGGTTCTTGTTGTTTATGTAGATAAGTGTTTTTCTGGTTGAATAAGACTCTTAAAGGTTTTGTACAATTCATTCCTTGAACTGTTTTAGAATGTTCACGAAATTTCTTAAATTATGAACTCGCTGTCTTCTGACAGACAGACATTTTATTCAGTATGTTCAGATACATGAAAATCAACGTGATCTTAACTTAGCATAATATATATCAACCCAAGTCTAAATACATGTTTTAAATACATTGAGATGTGATAACATCTTCATTGTTCGAATTCAACAAACTGATCATAAATTGATTGTATTTTTGTGTAATATGCAAATTAGAAAGAACTTTGATCTCAACGTTTTATATTTTTCACATGTAAAGAGAACGTGAAACTCGTCTTCAATCTCCTGGTTCGTACATTTAGTACATATGCAGTTTACAGAATCAATATTCTTGGTTCTAAGACATTTCTGACATGGAATTTATTGAAAGATATTCTAAATTTACAAAGAGCGTTTTGATCCTTTATCAAACCATCTGCCACAACTGTCTTAAAATGCCAGAGTTTATGTAGGTGCACTATAGATGAGGCTTCTCAGTGTCAAACAGTTGCCCCAAAATAGCAAATTAATGGCTCGCATGGTTCCTGATTAAACCAAGACATTGCCTCATAGTTTACGAAAGTTGTGGATCCGCCAACAACGTACGTCATTGGTAACCCAGTATTTAATATACAAAGTGTTAAAGTGTTTTTGTCAGTTCGCAGATATCTGGAAGATGTTTACAGACGGCTGATCGGTCTAACTATTTTAGATGATGATAATCTTCTGTAGTTGAGAGATGTACCACTCTTTTTGAGGACATTTCAAACTTAAAGCACCAGTAACAAAAATTGTTTCCTATTTTGTACCATGCGTTTCCAAGTTGCACAAGGTCTGCTTTTGGCAGAGATTTCTTATGAGTATGGAAAGGGTTTTGTCACCATTTATTTAACAGAGAACTATTTCTTAAGCGGTGGTTGCAGCGTAGGGGTAAGGAGGTCATTAGGTCATCCATAACACTGAGGGAACGGTTGCTTGGGAGAAAATCTGAAAAGTGATCTGGCATACTTTATGGCATTTGTAAAAGTAGTCCACATAATTGTAAGAGCTTTTAATTGTGAACTAGTGCATGTGGTGAGGTGAAATGGGGTTTAACGTCGCGTCCAAGATTATTGCACTTATATAGCGACGTGAATGCACGTGCATGTGTGTGTGGCTGCTTCTACTAGGCCGGACTGATGCTGATTTATAGTGCTAGCTCACTGAGATACCATGCCGCAGATTAACATGAATTCCCCACTCAGATACAGTGTACTGACTCCGAGCCGACCAGTCCTTGTTTTAGCCCCTTAATGCCGAGCGCCAGACAGGGTAACAACAAGTACCATCTTTTAACGTCTTTTGGTATGACGCGGGTGGGGATCGAACCCCGGACCTTCCGCTCTCCGGACAGTCGCTCTACCACTAGACCACGGAGGCGGTCCAACTAGTGTTGTACATGTTGTCATGTGCATGGTCCTTCTGTGATATGCAAGGGTAAACATGTCAGTGAATGGAGCTTCAATAACAATATAACATTACATGACGAAAAACACGAAACCATTGGAAGAATTATTTCCCTTTTTTGGATACCTTCAGATAGATTCCTGCGAGGTGTGTTTCTTGGAACATGACTGTTTCCAAATAGGTTGGTGTAAAAGACATAAGGAGATTTGATCAAAAACTTGATAATTACAAAGAAAATAATTCCATATTCGAGCCCAAACGTAATGTCAGAGAAATGTTGAATAGCCTACATTCATGTTTCACTTCAAATATTTACACGTTAAAGACTATTAATCTCAAATGTAAACGTGATTGGATCATGTAACGTACGCTCCGTCGGTGTACTGTGCGTGTGTGGTATTTTCTTTCCAAATAACAGGAAGGAAGAAGTCTTTTTATAGATTTTCTGCAGAAAGCTTTCAACGATGATCCGATCCATACCAATACTTTTGTGGACGGGACAAAGAGAATGACAGTATATTTGGTGGATTAAAACCATGTTCGTCCACTCATCAAAATGATATCAAAACGTATCATACAGTTGGTGGTTTGCAATATGTTTTTATCTTGATTAAGAATTCTATTTCGAATCGATGCTGGAATAGTATGTGAGTAAATATGTATAAATCACGGAAATTATTATCATTGAGCATGGGCTGAACGTGCTTCTACAATAGCTTTACGACCTTCAGAAGTTGATTTCAGTGATGGGTTTTTATTAACCCGACATGACATCAGAATATATACAACCCGTGTTATTTTATAGTCTATATTAGTTTGCGAAAAAGGCGATCAAGTCAATTAATTGTTCTCTTTTCGTGGTTTCCTTTTGCAAACACCTGGTGTCATACTTATCTATTTAATAGTGATTCATAAACACTTCATGATGTAATCGAAATTGTTTAGTCTCAGTCTGTTCTTAGCGATATCTTATGGATAAGGAAAAGAGTTTTGTGGCTTTTATTTTCACGTTGAAAAGGGTTTAGCGTCACGCTTATATAGCGACGTGCATGTACGTGTGTGTGTGCGCGCTTGCGTGTGTGTTTGATTTTACTATTTCGGATTTATGTCAGTTAAATTGGGCTAGCCCACTGAGATACCATGCCGCAATTTACCATGGATACCCAACCACGACACAGTTTGGTCTAACTACTTACTTCGGAAATCGAACCACCGACCTTCCGCTTTCCAGGCAGATGCTCCATCCCCGACATCTAGGAGGCAGTGGATTGAAGGGCGAGCGGGAAGTGGGGAAGTGTTTATTCAGCTGCACCAGAAAAATAAAGAAAATACTGTTTAAAGCGGCGTTGATCTAACGCAGTCACCCAAACGCAATCAGCCAACACATTGTCGTCCATCCTGTGGCGAGGGCAAGGGTGAGGTGAAATGAGGTTTAACGTCACGTTCGGGATTATTGTACTTACACAGTATGCATGCTTGTACTAGTCTGGAATAATGTTGATTTATAGTGCTAGCCCACTGTGATACCATGCCGCAATTTACCATGGATACCCAACCACGACACAGTATGCTGCATCCGAGCCGACCAGTTCTTGTATTAGGCCCTGAATGCCGAGTGTAAGGCAGGGTACACACAATTAATCTACCGACCTTTCGTTCTCCGGTTAGGTGCTTTATTTCCTGGAGGCAGACCAACGGGAAGTTTTGTCACAAGCCATTGTAAGCAATGAGGAATAGTATGCGAAATAAACACTCAAAGCAATGTCAAACACATGCAGTGTAACCTCAGGGAATGAGTTTACTCGTAATGTCTCTGTACATACCAAGCAGTGAAAGGGTATCCGGTAGGATGAGATTGTAGTGTGACTGTTAACCTTCTAGCACCTCACAAACAGCCTACGGTAAAGTACGTTTATAACGAACTGACGGATATAACGAACTGATTTTTTTGTCCCGACGATTTGCTATAGTTATGCTGTATATATGCTTATAACGAACTACGGTTATAACAAACTAAGGTTAGTGGTCCCTTTGAGTTCGTTAAAACCGTAGTTTATTGCATATAGATCATCTTCCCGAGGCAAGGGAGTTAACTGACTATAAAAGTCCGGTTTCCACCCTTGCCGAACGAGGCTGGAAATATGGAGTTATATTTCGCTTGAATAACGAGTTAATGCATAGAAGCGTAACGGAATCAACTTCCGGTACGTAAACTGCCGTGTAGATTTCGGTCGATTGCAGGAATTGCAAAGCATGTGTACCGTCAAATTAGCGTCAACAGATATTTTCCAAATCTTTTCATGTTTTAATCAAGGTGCTCAAGTGATTTGATGCACTTCGCGAACTAAGACCCGTTTTATTACACTATGGATCTTGATTATTAATCAGATCGTCTTCACTGGGCGTCGCCATTTTTTTTTAAAGCAAATGCAAGTGATATGAGAAGTGAATCTAGAGCCATAGAAGGGACATAACTCGTAGTAGCCACTGGTAGCCACTGGTGGCGCTACGATCGAACCAAGAAATTTCGGCTTAGTTCGGCAAGGATGGAAACTGGACTTTTACTGTCAGTTAACTCCCTTGCCTCGGGGAAATGATAAAATAGATCTGATTCTTGTTGATGAAAACAGGGTAAACATGAAAACCCCAGATAACAGTCTCGTGTTTGTTGTCAGCAGCTATCACTGTTATTACTGGTATACTTGCTGTGCGAAGTTTATTTTTTTAAAGCCGAGTTCAGCAATATATCAGCGATATGACGGCGGTCTGTAAATAATCTACTCTTGACCAGACAATCCAGTGATTAGCATCATGAGCATTGATCTCCTCAATTGGGGTACGAAGACATGCATCAACCAAGTCAACGAGGCTGACCACCCGATCCCGTTAGTCGCCTCTTACGACAAGCAGGGATGCTGAAGACCAATTCTAACCCGGAACCAGATGTCCAATGTTGATGGAATGGTAATGCACTTAGAATATAATGATCTACTTTTACACAAAAAAAGATGTCAGATATCCTGCCGAAGTAGTGACCTTTGCAGAACATTGCAAGGCGACCGACTTGCATTGGATGATCAGCGACTCTGACGTAAGCACATTGCCAACCTACTTCATCCCACGTTCTGGCATGTCCTTGTATCTGATTGCTAAGGTATTGTCAGACCCATTCACAGGGAACACACGATATTCGGCCACACGTCTTGTTACATAACGTCACACAGTCCATCGATCGGGATCCAAGCAGACATATTGGATTCTTGCCTGATGTCAGCGGAACACGTCTCACTGTCTCAGACAGTTTACACCAGAACATGGCTCTAATGGAAATATTGAAGTTTGGAACTATTTCTATCAACTGAGCAAGAAGGATTATGTCAGTAATATCACAGGTTTTAGAAACCTAAGAATGGTAAGATTCCAATCCGCAAGCAGCGGATCCTGGTAGCTAAGGGGCACAACTCAGGTCACCGGGAAGTTGGTTGGTTAATGGCGCATTCAGCAATACTCAAGGTATAGCACAGGCGGCAGTTCTCCCAAGACTAAATGGAAAAATACAGTTTGCCCTACCCCCATGTGTAGTGTAATAAAGTATAGTTTTCCCTGAACTATTATAGTTAAAGCAGATGGACGCTTGACGTAATAATAGTTCAGGGCAAAACTATACTTTATTACACTACACATAGGGGCAGGGCAAAACTATACTTTATTACACTACACATAGGGGCAGGGCAAAACTATACTTTATTACACTACACACAGGGGCAGGGCAAAACTATACTTTACTACACTACACATAGGGGCAGGGCAAAACTATACTTTATTTCACTACACATAGGGGCAGGGCAAAACTATACTTTATTACACTACACATAGGGGCAGGGCAAAACTATACTTTGTTACACTACACATAGGGGCAGGGCAAAACTATACTTTATTACACTACACATAGGGGCAGGGCAAAACTATACTTTATTACACTACACATAGGGGCAGGGCAAAACTATACTTTGTTACACTACACATAGGGGCAGGGCAAAACTATACTTTATTACACTACACATTGGGGCAGGGCAAAACTATACTTTATTACACTACACATAGGGGCAGGGCAAAACTATACTTTATTACACTACACATAGGGGCAGGGCAAAACTATACTTTATTACACTACACATAGGGGCAGGGCAAAACTATACTTTATTTCACTACACATAGGGGCAGGGCAAAACTATACTTTATTTCACTACACATAGGGGCAGGGCAAAACTATACTTTATTACACTACACATAGGGGCAGGGCAAAACTATACTTTATTACACTACACATAGGGGCAGGGCAAAACTATACTTTATTTCACTACACATAGGGGCAGGGCAAAACTATACTTTATTACACTACACATAGGGGCAGGACAAAACTATACTTTATTTCACTACACATAGGGGCAGGGTAAAACTATACTTTATTACACTACACATAGGGGCAGGGCAAAACTATACTTTATTACACTACACATAGGGGCAGGGTAAAACTATACTTTATTACACTACACATAGGGGCAGGGCAAAACTATACTTTATTACACTACACATAGGGGCAGGGCAAAACTATACTTTACTACACTACAAATGGGGGTAGATCAAACTTTATTATTTTTCTAAGATGCCAAATAATCAAGTGTTTTATTGGAGATGGGTTTAAAACTAAATCTGTACTAAATATGCCGTAAATTGAAAATCCTCGAACAGGGCCAACCGACGGGCTGTTCCACTTGATCGCCTGTACCCTTACGAGAGGCGTATTTACGTTTTAAACATACAACACTACTGAAACGTATAGTTTATTATTTGAATATGTAATATTTCCTTTCAGTGTATGGGTATCAATAATCCATGCCGCAATAAGAAGGATTTTATGATTTAAGTTTTTATATACATTTGCTTCAATTTAATCACGTGACTCGAAACATTCCCCAAGTGCATTGTGGGGCCGAGCCAACATGTAAACATACCCTAAGTTCGAGTGAGTGAGTGAGTTTGGTTTAACGCCGCTTTTAACAGTATTCCAGTTATATCGCGGCGTGTCAGCTTAATGTGGGAGAAAAGCCCGAAGTGATGCAGGTATCAGACGTTTACCACTTCGGTGAAACCCACGAGCACGGGTATGGTGCTGACAAACCTAGAAACATAATCGGGGTGAACCGGGATTCGAACCCACAATCATAGGTTTCTGCACAGCGAATCGCGGCGCCTTAGACGACTGGGCCACCCGTGCCCCCCCCCCCCCCCCCCCCCCCCCGAGATCGCGAGATAGCAGGAATGTCCCTCACAGTATTCCATACCATCGTTACACGCTCAGGTAAGGTACACTATGATGCTGTCAGTAGCGCTTAAGTAGCCTCGTCTAACTGTTATTCGTGTCGAAGGTCTTTGGGGAAGTTCGTACATCTTTGTCAGTGTCTGTCTGTGTGGCGCATCAGTGGCTTCTGGTACCACAAGGGCAGCCGAGTTGACAATGTATTAGAAGTCGTATCGATCTTTTCTGACAGGTACACAACTAACTGTGTTGTTTTGCATCAGTTATCAGTCGCCGACAGGATCATTTATATCGCTATTCAAGACGTAGAAGTACAGTTGCCTTGTCGGGTCGATGTGCATCTGTTTGCCGTCGACTCGTATCGCTTATCCTGGTGTCACAGCCTTGTGTGTCCAGGCTCCGGAGTTCCTTATCGTAAAATGCGTCACTCAAGCTGCAATGAAGCCCTTTAAACGTCGCTTTAAAGTACGCGGAGCGGTGCGGCGAGGCGAGGCGAGGCGAGGCGAGGCGAGATGAGGTGAGGTGAGGTGAGGTAAGGCGAGGCGAGGCGAGGCGAGGCGAGGCGAGGCGAGGCGAAGCGAAGCGAGGTCAGATGAGATGAGGTGTGGCGAGGCGAGGCGAGGCGAGGCGAGGCGAGATGATGTGAGATAAGGTGAGGTGAGGCGAGGCGAGGCGAAGCGAATCGAGGTCAGATGAGATGAGGCGAGGCGAGGCGAGGCGAGACGAGACGAGACGAGACGAGACGAGACGAGATGAGATGAGATGAGATGAGATGAGTTGAGATGAGGTGAGGCGAGGCGTAGCGAGGCGAGGCGAGGCGAGACGAGACGAGATGATGTGAGATAAGGTGAGGTGAGGCGAGGCGAAGCGAATCGAGGTCAGATGAGATGAGGTGAGGCGAGGCGAGGCGAGGCGTGGCGAGGCGAGGCGAGACGAGACGAGATGATGTGAGATAAGGTGAGGTGAGGCGAGGCGAAGCGAATCGAGGTCAGATGAGATGAGGTGAGATGAGGCGAGGCGAGGCGAGGCGAGGCGAGGCGAGGCGAAGCGAGGTCAGATGAGATGAGGCGAGGCGAGGCGAGGAGAGATGATGTGAGATAAGGTGAGGCGAGGCGAGGCGAGGCGAGGCGAGGCGAGATGATGTGAGATAAGGCGAGGCGAGGCGAGATGATGTGAGATAAGGTGAGGCGAGGCGAGGCGAGGCGAGGCGAGGCGAGATGAGATGAGATGATGCGAGGCGAGGTGAGGCAAGGCGAGGCAATATTCTCGGATGATGACATAATAGCCAATTGTGTTCATATCAAAGACTCAATGAGGAGACATCTGCCTTAGAAAAAGCCATGTAAGCAACATATTCCCAAATGACTTATATAACACTTTTCCGTTTTACAAAACTCTTCAGGACGTTTGGGTAGCCCAGTAGTAAGGCTATTGCTCGTCGCCTCGAAACACAAGGTTCGATTCTCCAGGTATAGTGTTTGAAGCCCGAATAGTTGCTTGGTATCCTCGCTGTGAATGGCTAGAATAGTACACAATACAGCTTCTTCATCACTACTCAAGTAACGTCACAGCAGTAAACATCGTTTAAACGGCTTTCAATGATCTGACAGCATTAACAACACGGCCTTCCTGCACTCCGTCACGTTGTGAATGGATGAGGCGTGCCAAGCAGCATTTCTCATCGTCTTGTAAGCTGCTGCAGCAGATTTCCTGACATCGTTGTATCACAACAAACCAATAACAACTGATGTTGCATGATGACGGAAGTGGGTAACTTGTGTATGAGGCTGTAAAAGAGCCGGCTGTAATTACACAATTAAAACAGTGTCACGGAGACTAAATGTCGAAGCTTTTACACACGTCTCCCCTGTGTCCTGGTTATCAATCACACAAAACTTTCACTGTTTACGTCTTTCTAATCCCCACTGTTTTATTCATATCCGTCGTACTTCCCTTGCCTCTCGACCGCCTCCGTGGTCTAGTGGTAGAGCGTCCGCCTGGAGAGGGGAAGGTCCCGGGTACGATCCCCGGCCGCGTCATACCAAAAGACTTTTAAAGATGGTACTTGTTGTCACCCTGGATCCACACGCATACATGTACACAGGCATTAAAATCGCTATATGAGTGCAATAATCTTAAAGCGACGTTCAATCCCGCATCACCTCAACCTTACTTGAATCGAGAGGGTTTGTCTTGTCCAGACTCGTTTTTTTTTAGACCGCCGTCATAAAGCTGGAATATTGAGTGCGGCGTTAAACAACAAACAAACAAACAATGAATCCATACATCTCAATAATTAGAGTAATGTCCCTTTGGACTGAATCAAAGACGACGGTGTCGTCTCATGAACATTCAGCGACCGAGATTAAAATTGACTAAATTAATTAATATGTTTATGAATCACTATCAAATAGACCCGTGAAGATCCGGGGTAGAATATTATAGGTCTTCAGCAACCCATGCTTGCCGTAAAAGGCAACTTTGCTTGTTGTAAGAGGCGAATAACGGGATCGGGTGGTCAGGCTCGCTGACTTGGTTTGATGCATGTCATCGTATCCCAATTGCGAGGATCGATACTCATGATGTGAATCACTGGATTGTCTGGTCCAGACTCGATTATTTAGAGACCGCCGTCATATAGCTGGAATAGGTGAGGTGAGGGGAAATGGGGTTTAACGTCGCGTCCAAAATCATTGCACTTATATATCGACGTCATGGCTGGAATATACAACAACAAAAACAAAACACAAAAACACTATCAAATAATGATGACACTAAGTTTTTGCTAAATTGTGAGCATCTTTTCCCCACCGGTGGCCCCAGTCACAAACACATATGAAAGCAAGTCCAATTTTCACCTGAACCTAAATCAATTAATCACTTGTTTATTCAAACGTAAATCTTGGTTAGTTATTCAAATTGAATTCTAAGAACTGACTCTATTGTGGAAGCTGCGCGATCGGTGCTACTGTTCTCATGGGCTTCCGATACCTGCACTGCAAGACCAGGCACCAAGCGTGTGTATCAACACCTTCCCCAGCCTAAACAGAAGGCGATATCTATAGCATGATGTTTAAGTGTAAGTTAACACTGTTAGGGCATGTCACAGTGACATTGTTGATGAGTATTGAAATAACCCCCAGTGTCTCTGAGACGAACATATATTTCAATCATAATTACAACTCTATACATAGAGTGTCCGATTGTCTTTTTATATCATGAAATATATCAACGCAAGTCTATAAAGCTTGGAAACTTCGAGGATAATCGTATGCACAAACTGAAATAGAAGAAACAGAATTTGAAGAGCCCATTCTGTTCCAGCAACCCCTCATCTAAAGTCAGGCTGTCCTATACGAATTTCCTTCGTTGTTCCCACTGTCGAAGCTTAAATAATAAAGTTTCAAGGATGTGGAGGACATTTTCAGATTTGATGCATCAGGTACCCAAATGATGTCCGATGACTTGTGTCACATGTTCCCGTGCTTTTACAGGCGAACGATTTACTTGCCTTTGCATGTGTTTGTGATGGGTGCAACGGTTGGGACAGGATACTCTCACCTTTTCGCCCACACCTAGTTTCATCACTATTTGATAGTGATTCATAAACACATGCTCGTGATATAGTCGGAATCGCACAGTCGACTCTGCTTCATACAAAGATTTGTATTGGATATGGAAAGGGTTTTATCTCCTTATTTACATGTGTTTCATCACTTAGTCAAACCTACCAAGAGACTATACATACCATAATATCTTCACATGTTTTTTTAGATTAACACTTGACCTGCCATTGCATGCGTTTGTGACGGGTGCCACCGGTGGGGGAGGATACGAACACCCTTTCGAGAACATCTGATATCATCACATATTGATAGTGGTTCTTAAACGCACGCTTATAAACTCTGAGGCTTGTCGAGGAGTTTTAAACTTTTACCGACCAGTGCACGTGTTGATATATATATTATAAAAAGACCTACGAGTCTGATTGTATTTATCGTTCAACATAATTCTTCGAACCGTTTCAATTTGTAAACAGTAACAACCACGCAGTGTCAAATGTTCATCTAATCAGCGTTAGTTGAAGAGAGATTAGTTATGTCATTTAATTTTGACGCCTTTGTAATCGATGACGTCACAATGGTCTGCAAAGCATTGTGATGCAATTTCATTGCAGATATATCACCTGGGAGAGATCCTTAAATCTCACCCAAGAACGCACATTTTTAATTGAAAGAAATTAAAGAAACTCTGTTGGGCCCATCTTCAGCCCGACCCACAACACTAATATCTTCAAAGAATGAGTCAGTGAGTTTACGCCGAGTGAGTGCGTTAACGCCACTTTTAGCAACATTCCAGCAATATCACGGTGGGGGGCTACAGAAATGGGCTTCACACAATGTACCCATGTCGGGAATCAAACCCGGGTCTTCGGCGTGACGAGCAAACGCTTTAACCACAAGGCTACCCGACCGCCCCATATCTTCAAAGAACATGATCGTTATTACTTTGTGTGCATCCATTCGTCGTGCATTTTAATACATTTATCACCAAAAACTGGCTTCAACAATCCAGTGATTGATATTTATGAGCATCTATCCACGCAACTAGGATACGATGATATGCATCGACCAAGTCAGCGAGACTCATCACCCGATTCCGTTAGTCGCCTCTTACGACAAGTATAGTCACCTTTTACGGCAAGCATGGGTTGCTGAAGACCTATTCTACCCCGGAACTTCACGGGTCTCCAGTATCATTAATTCACTGAAATGGTTTAGCATGGTTATTTACTCTGTAAATGTGGTCAGTTGTCAAAAGAGTGAAAAAACAATTAACTTGGGTGATCGCCAGTCAGAACACAAAAACAGTGATTGAGTGAATGAGTTGGGCTTTACGCCGCTTTCAGGAATATTCTCGCAATATCACAGCAAGGCGGAAAAAGGCATCACACAATGCAACCATATACAGAATCGAATACGGGCCTTCAGAGCAACGGGCGACCGCTTTAACCACTCGTCTACTCCTATCGTTGCCTGAAGAACATTATGACGTTTATCACTTCGGTAAAGGGACAGGAGTGGCAGAGTTGTCTGCAATTCGTTGGGGCACGCAAGAAACGTATGATCTTGGGTTCGAATCCCGGTTCGCGTCAATTATTTCTCTAGATTTGTCAGCACCATATCCATACTCGTAGGTTTCACCGAAGTAGTAAACGTCTGAGACCTGCATCACTTCGGGCTTACCTCCCACATTAAGCTATCACGCCGCGATATAACTGAAATACTGTTAAACCCAACTCACTCACTCACTTTTGGTAAACCCCAGAAAACGGGTATTGATGCTGGACATATCAAGGAGCGTGATCGGATGTACGTTCGGACAAGTGTTTCCTATCATAGAGTTTTGTGATAGAACAATTGTGACGATGAACGTTTCGCAAGCGGGATTCGAACCCTAAAAGTCCGCAGCGAAGGCTTAAAAATGTTGTGTTCTACCACATATGTGAAATTAACAAGTAAATAGTTTCTTGTAACGAAACTTATTATTACTTGGTTTATGAGTAGAGATATTTCTCTACATATAGGTAATTGGGATCTAACCCCGTGGTGATTCATGTTGGAATAGGTCCCCAGCAACTTATGCTGGTCGTAAGTGGCTACTAAATAGATTGGGCGGACATGCTTGGTGAATTCGTTGATTGCATGGAAACCCAAAGGCCTACACAATCAATCAATCAATCAATCAATCAATCAATCAATCAATCAATCAATCAATCAATCATCAATCAATCAATCAATCAATCAATCAATCATATCTTGGCATTTGTACAAAGTCGTCTGTTAAGGCCCCGCATTGAAAAAGGTTTCAAACTTGAGCACTGGTATTGGGTTTGTTATATATTATATTTTTATTATCTGGCTTCAACAATCCAGTGATTGATATTTATGAGCATCTATCCACGCAACTAGGATACGATGATATGCATCGACCAAGTCAGCGAGACTCATCACCCGATTCCGTTAGTTGCCTCTTACGACAAGTATAGTCACCTTTTACGGCAAGCATGGGTTGCTGAAGACCTATTCTACCCCGGAACTTCACGGGTCTCCAGTATCATTAATTCACTGAAATGGTTTAGCATGGTCATTTACTCTGTAAATGTGGTCAGTTGTCAAAAGAGTGAAAAAACAATTAACTTGGGTGATCGCCAGTCAGAACACAAAAACAGTGATTGAGTGAATGAGTTGGGCTTTACGCCGCTTTCAGGAATATTCTCGCAATATCACAGCAAGGCGGAAAAAGGCATCATACATGTACAATGCAACCATATACAGAATCGAATACGGGCCTTCAGAGCAACGGGCGACCGCTTTAACCACTCGTCTACTCCTATCGTTGCCTGAAGTACATTATGACGTTTATCACTTCGGTAAAGGGACAGGAGTGGCAGAGTTGTCTGCAATTCGTTGGGGCACGCAAGAAACGTATGATCTTGGGTTCGAATCCCGGTTCGCATCAATTATTTCTCTAGATTTGTCAGCACCATATCCATACTCGTAGGTTTCACCGAAGTAGTAAACGTCTGAGACCTGCATCACTTCGGGCTTACCTCCCACATTAAGCTAACACGCCGCGATATAACTGAAATACTGTTAAACCCAACTCACTCACTCACTTTTGGTAAACACGAGAAAACGGGTATTGATGCTGGACATATCAAGGAGCGTGATCGGATGTACGTTCGGACAAGTGTTTCCTATCATAGAGTTTTGTGATAGAACAATTGTGACGATGAACGTTTCGCAAGCGGGATTCGAACCCTAAAAGTCCGCAGCGAAGGCTTAAAAATGTTGTGTTCTACCACATATGTGGAATTAACAAGTAAATAGTTTCTTGTAACGAAACTTATTATTACTTGGTTTATGAGTAGAGATATGTCTCTACACATAGGTAATTGGGATCTAACCCCGTGGTGATTCATGTTGGAATAGGCCCCCAGCAACTTATGGCTACTAAATAGATTGGGCGGTCATGCTTGGTGAATTCGTTGATTGCACCGAAACCCGAAGGCCTACACAAACAAACAAACAAACAAACAAACAAACAAACAAACAAACAAATAAACAATCAACAAACAAACACAAAACATCTTGGCATTTGGTCATAGTCGTCTCTGTTCAGGCCCCGCATTGAAATGAAATCAAAATGGTATCAAACTTAAGCACTGGTATTGGGTTTAGTATATATATTTTAGTTATCCATAGGATTCAAGTCAGATAAGAGGTTGATAAAATCCAAAAGCACACGTGGAATAATGATTCACGCAGACGTAGTGGAAACGGTGTTGACAAAGCGTTGGCGTGATAAAGACGTCACATTTGTCACATGAATACACCATACGCACTCATGCAATAATCCCGTATTGTAACTCGATCTATATTGAATGTATTTACAACTCCGGATTTCAATCTATTGAGTTATTGTGTACAGCCAGTCATAGGTCTAACATTTATATACTCTTACAGCCACAGACGAATTATGTATTAATTGAATCCTGCTCTTATTCTTGTGCCATTTATTTCCAGCATCTGTCATAGACACACTCATGACATTCCTTATAAGTTGGTTTAATCATCAGCGTTCAGATGCAGCTACACACGAAGGCGTTTTGAGACAGTAACCTCTGTGTGGCGGGGGTAGGTGTGCTAGTTCGTGTTTTTGTCTATGAATAGTAATTATTGTTGGATCACTAATACATGTACTTCTTACACTGTATGGTTGGTTAGACCGCCTCCGTGGTCTAGTGGTAGAGCGTCCGCCCGGAGAGAGGAAGGTCCGGGGTTCGATCCCCGACCGCGTCATACTAAAAGACGTTAGCACTCGGCATTAAGGGGCTAAAACAAGGACTGGTCGGCTCGGAGTCAGTATACTGTGTCTGAGTGGGGTATTCATTTTAAACTGCGGCATGGTATCTCAGTGAGCTAGCACTATAAATCGGCATCAGTCCGGACTAGTACGAGCAGCCACACAAACGTGCATGCTCGTCGCTATATAAGCGCAATAATCTTGGACGCGACGTTAAACCCCATTTCACCTCACCTCACCTATAGTTGGTTCAGGTAGCCAAGTGGCTGCAGCGTTCGCTCGTCCCGCCGAGGGCAGGGATTTGATTCCCCACATGGACACATCTGCTACAAGAATTCACCAATTCACTTGTTATCGATGCTTGCAAATTCCAGAAACGTATGATAGAGTTTCAAAACTGCACAATAGTTTCCATGGGTGTTAATATTCATATAAACATAATACTTTTCCTCAACGTTCAAATATTGCATGTTGCCCATCAATCATGACCTTTTTAAACCTCACGACTTCATGCACCGTGTCAATTTTAAAATGTAGCACCAATGAAGATCCGTGTTGGATTTGGTCTTAATGGGACTCAAATAGCCTGATTGCAGCGTTCCAAAACAAACAAAAAACAAACAATATCCTAGGAAAAGGGGATAAAGGACAAACAATACAATATACGTCATTGATGTAGATAAATCTGCGCACTATCTGTATAACGTATAACGTAGAATAGCTTGATTGGATGAAAGTACATGACGTGCGAAACCTATACGCCAAATATTTTGTGTGAAACCAACAAATTAAAAAGAACTGTTGTACAATTTATAAATGTATCATAAACTTAAATAGGTTAACAAATTACTACAAATTACCGCAAAATAACTACAATGGCAGTTCACAATATAGTGGCAGTACAAAATTCAATGGCAGTACAATTACAATTATTTTCCTGAACAAACACGGGAACATTATGTTATGGTAATTAAATTGGACACCAGTTTGGTACCTGATGCGTCAAATTTGGAAATATCCTCCACAAATCTAGTCACAAGCATTACGTTTATAAGTCCTTTCATCGGGAACAACTACAACATTTTCATGGAGGGTTGCTGACTTTGGATGAGTTTGTTCCAATTCTGTTTACTTTGTTTCAAAATGTGCATTCGAACAGGCCTTGGACTTTTATATTTTTATCGACTTGTTTTGATATTATTCACAACAAACTACACTCGGATGAGATCTCTAGCCAGAAAAAGCAAGGGTCAGTAACGGGAAAACGAAATAATATCGTTAATATTATGCATAACTTCTCCTTTACACAAATTTATATCGATTGTCTCTCTCTCCATTAAACAATATCATTTTCATCCGGGGGCACAGGTGGCCCAGTCGTCTAAGGCGCCGCGATTCGCTGTGCAGAGTTGCGTCCCCTGGACACGCCAGAAACCTATGATTGTGGGTTCGAATCCCGGTTCAGCCTAATTATGTTTCTAGGTTTGTCAGCACCATACCCGTGCTCGTGGGTTTCACCGAAGTGGTAAACGTCTGAGACCTGCATCACTTCGGGCTTTCCTCCCACATTAATCTGACACGCCGTGATATAACTGGAATACTGTTAAACCCAACTCACTCACTCATTCATATACCCTTCTCAGGTACAGGATGTCATAAATGAATCTCTGAAATTAGAAGTCACTGGGGTTACTTTGCAGGGTTTTCTGTTTACAAACTTTACAAAGGGAATAAATGTTAGTCTGACGTCCCGTTTGGACAACAATGACCTCGGACTCTGTAGTCCCTGATGCCCGTATACACATATCCACATGCATTTGATAAAGGATTATGAACATTATAAGCCACATACCGTTTGAAGAATGCGTAAAATGATTGACTGTGTTACTTTAGAAATTGGAATTTCTAATAGGCCGTCATATCCTAAACTGATACTATTCTGTAACTAAAGGGTGGAATTCGCAATAGCGAGGAATGTAAACTGAATATCTGAAATGAAAATACTTCAAAATATGTATCCTCTGCTAAACAGTCATTTCTGTTTTCAGAGTTATTGAGAATAAACCTGGGTCTCTAAAGAATTTGTGAAATTATTTCCTCATGGAAACAGTGAGTGAGTGAGTTCGAACCCACAATCATAGGTTTCTGACGTGCCCAAGGGA
The DNA here is from genome assembly GCF_022045235.1 of Haliotis cracherodii. NCBI lineage: Eukaryota > Metazoa > Mollusca > Gastropoda > Lepetellida > Haliotidae > Haliotis > Haliotis cracherodii. The sequence goes on along the minus strand of NW_027266276.1, from coordinate 9,781,017 downwards.
CGCGACTCTGCACAGCGAATCGCGGCGCCTTAGACGACTGGGCCACCCGTTCCCCGCTTCATGGAAAGAACATACAACTGTTTTTCATTATTTAAAGAGAAGAAATCCTGCCATCCATTGCATGGGTATTTTGGATAGTTTTATTTCTTGCCAAACTATTATTGACTTCAGTGTGTTTAGGTTTGAGAGTAGCGACTTTTTACTGGGAACCCCTTCATGTTTTTTTAATCTTGGCGTACATTGCATGAGGTGTTTTGTCTACATTTCACAACTCTTGAAGTGCAATCAAGCATGCACTTTCTACCAAGATATCAAGAGCGTCAAACGACTCATGCTCAAAAGTTGTTGATTTGGGTTACAACCTCCACGTCCTCAGCCAATTATTCAAAAGTTTTCAAAACGTTTTAAGTTTAGACATGTGGGGGGTATTTTTAAATTTGACGCATCAGTAACAAAATAATGTTCGATGAAATTCCTTATTTGGCTTGTGCCATATGTTCCTTTGTTTTTTCAGGTGAACAAATTGACTTGACTTTGTATGTGTTTGTAACAGGAGACACATGTATTTATTGACCTCCAGTGTAAAGCTGTGAATATCCCGGGGCTTGGGGTGAGAAGTTAGTGAGTGAGTTGGGCTTTACGACACTTTAAGAAGGAATACAGCAATATCACAACAGGGACACAAATTGTACCCATGTGGAAATCGAACCAGGGTCCTCGGCGTGACCCTTTAACCACCGGGCTACCTTTTCACTACGGTTAGATTGGTTGGTTGGTTGGTTGTTTAACAGCACACTCTGTTCCTCATAATAAAGAAGTTTACATACGTTTTGCTCTGAAGGACGTTTTCCACTAGGAAGAAACCTTCTTCACCAGTAGGCACTAGAACGTCATTGGGAGAATTGTGTGGCCCTCGGAGGGGTTTGGTTTGGTTTGGTTTGGATTGTTGTTTAACGCTGCACTCAGCAATATTCCAGCTACATGACGGCGGTCTGTAAATAATCGAGTCTGGACCAGACATTCCAGTGATTAATATCATGAGCATCGATCCACGCAATTAGGATCGATGACATGCATCAACCAAGTCAGCGAACCTGACCACCCGATCCCGTAAGTCGCCTTTTACGACAAGCATAGTCGCCTTTTACGGCAAGGATGGGTTGCTGAATATCTATTCTATCCCGGATCTTCACGGGTCACTACGGTTAGAATTGATATTAGAAATGCATGTTCTTGAAAATACATGTGTAGCTTCAGACATAGTTTTTATTGTCAATATGATCGGGATCAATGAAAATAGTAAGAAGTTTTACGTCTAAGCGGATTCGTGCACTATGCATTTTTTTTTCAAACAATGAATCACATTTCCTATAAATGTCAAGATGTTTTTTGATTAGTTGAACATATTACGGAAACTATGCTCGGTTTCGCTAATGGTGCTTTCGCTACCGACAACTGAGATTCCGTGTAAGTCCTTTACGTTAATGGATTTAAGGGATCAATCATTTGCTCTGGTGTAACCGAACCGTGCTTTGCACTGTTCTGTCAGTAAAGTCGATACTCTCCGTCATACAGTGAAACAATGCTGGCATGTACCAGCTATCGGCCGGATGATAAAACGTCCGATTCACGATTCATCCTTAGGAGTAATTTCCCCTTTATAATATACACACAACCAAAAGATTGTCCGTGAGACAGGATGCACGGATAAAAAAGATTGTCCGGGAGATTGGGTGCCCTGATTAAACAGATTATCCGAGTTTTAGGGTGCCCGGATAAAGTAGAGTGACCTGGAGATAGGGTGCCCAGATTAAACAGGTTATCCGAGTGATAGGGTGCCCATATTACATAGATTGTTCGGGAGATAAAATGCCCATATCAAAAAGATTGTCCCGAAACAGGGTGCCCGGATTAAATAGAGTGACCGGGGGATAGGGTGTCCAGGTTAAACAGGTTGTCCAGATTATAGGGTGCCCAGATTAAAAAGAGTGTACAAGAGATAGTGTCCCCGGATTAAACAGATTGTCTGGAAGATAGGGTGCCCGAATTAAATAAATTGCCCCGGTATAGGGTGTCCGGATTAAATAGATTGTCCGGGTAATAGACGAGATAGATTGTCCGGGAGATAGGGTGCCCAGATGAAGGGATCTGTAAAAACGAGGTTATATAGTATTATATACATATATTTTCCTGTTTATCAGTAAACATTTGATCCGATAGCGTCTGTATCATCAGTACTTACACATGGCAATATGGTACTTACACATCTGACCATTGTACTTACACATGGGCTCATGCTACCTACACAAGGGCAAATAAGCCACATACTACAACGTACCAAAATGGGTCTCTGGTAGTGACAAACATAATAAAATTTTTTACTCAAGTTCAACATAAATATCATCAACAAAATCAAGGTCCAACGTAGCTTCGACACCCTCTTGGGGCAATTCTGAATGCAGGACTGCAAAACATTGTGAAAGAATTCAGATGTAACGTATTATTATTCATAATCAGTGACTCTGCCAATAGTGACGGGGGCACGGGTGGCACAATCGTCTAGGGCGCCGCGATTCGCTGTGCAGAGTTGTGTCCCTTAGGCACGCCAGAAACCTATGATTTTTGGGTTCGAATCCCGGTTCGCCATGATTATGTTTCTAGGTTTGTCAGCACCATACCCGTGCTCGTGGGTTTCAGCAAAGTGCCAAACGTTTGAGATCTGCATCGCTTCGGGCTTTCCTCCCAAATTAAGCTGACACGCCGGGATATAACTGGAATACTGTTACAAACGGCGTTAAACCCAACTCACTCACTCACCCAAAAGTGACACAGGGTGTAGCCGTTGATCGCTCCGCTGAAGCCAACAAGTACCCATAGCCATAGCCATGTCAATTCTCAAAAATCAAGAAAATTATGGTGAAATTTATCAATGTGCTCAGTTAATGTTCTTCTAAGTTTCGCCATAAATTTATGTCGTGGCATAACTCTATGGCGCGGGAACAATTACAAAAGATACAAAATGTACAAGAAGACTTAGTGTTTTAGGCATTATAACACTTGATGAAACCTGAGTCTTTTGTCCAGAATCTCTTGCCTCCTCACGTCATCAATTGCAGAAATCTGAGAACTGAATATATTTGCTGCAACCAACATCCGATATATTCATACAACCTCGTTCCCGAATATGTAATGGTAAGGACAAAGTGACACAATTTATGGATAACAATTACCTTAATACTGTAAAGGCGACGTTTCGGTACAGATCCTTATACCGTTGTCAAGCTTAATACCCTTGAGCAAACGAGGTATAAGAATCTATACCGAAACGTCTCCTTTACAGCATTAAAGAAGTTTGTCATCCGTCAACTTCTAAGTAATGCCTATCAAACAATTCATAATGGTAATGCCGTTACAAAAACAACTTGGTCATCAGTATCTTTTTTCTTTCCTGTCATACAGCAAACCTGCCCATTTTTTGCCTACATATAAAGTTAAGGTTTTTCTGATAACGAAGATTATTCATGGTACTCTCACATCTGCCTTCGTGAATGCACAGGAACCTAGCTTGCTCAAGGATATTACAATCCATCGTTTCAAATCAGGAACTGCCACCGTCTGTGACGAGACTCAAGTCTCAGGGTGAACTCAAGGCTCACTTAAAGAAGGTCCCCAGACTATCTCACACCCTAAATATGTTTTGTTGACAAGAAGCACACTGAAAATGTCAAGTATTATTCTGTGAAGGAGTCCATATTACCAGTTAAAACAGGATTCTGTTGCCTTGAAGTGAGTGAGTGAGTGAGTATGGTTTTACGCCGCTTTTAGCAATATTCCCGCAACATCACGGCGGGGGACACCAGAAATGAGCTTCACACATTGTACCCATTTCGGGAATCGAACCCGGGTCTTCAGCGTGACGAGCGAACGCTTTAACCACTAGGCTACCCGACCGCCCCTGCCTTGGACAGAGAAAAGTCCTTTGGGGCATAATGTGTTCAGTGTATTTGTTGTTATTCTCAGCAATATTCCAGCTATATGATGGCGGTCTTTAAATAATCGATCAGATAAGCCAGTGACTGATATCATGAGCATCGATGTTGGATCGTATTGACGTATCAGAAAAAAATCCATTCGTTTTTCTTTACATACTTACACTTAAATATCGTTTACTGGACACGCTTGGTGTTCTGAATTATCTGGGATGCTAGCGACGATGCTTGTACCCTAAACACCTTGAAACAAATGCAGCACAATCCCGTTTGTGCGTCTTAAATTTTGGTCCATCACTTGATTATCTGGTTGTTTACAAGCCGTCGTTGCATGGCAAGAGTACAGGTATGTGGTGTCGGGTAACACTGTTTTATGGAAATTGTATGAGTGATTGGCTCTTCCAGTAGAGCAGGAATGCTTACCCTTCTCGCGAACACCTGATGTGTTGGAATAATTTTCAGTGTTCCAATCATATCATTTACAGAGCTATTTTTGCCTTCCTTCCTTGCGATTCGTAAGGAATCAGTTTCGTAGGATAATCCTGGTTATTCTCTCATGTTCACATTTCATATTTATTAATAAGTATCCTGAAATTGCATGCATCATTTCGAAATAAATACAGATGACATTGATATCATTTTGATAGATGTCTTGTATACCACTGATGCCTGCTCAAAGGGTGGTAAAGAAAGCTCTATGTGCCTTCAGAAGGCCATTTTTTAGGATGCAAAGAAGCCGAGGAAGCAGTTAAAATGCTAAGCATCACGGGTTTATATACACAATACCCATCCGTCATTCGTGAATACAAACAGCCGTCTTGCGTAGCCGTCGCTATTTTTAACCAACGAATCAAGCCACGGCCTAGTTCAAGCGAGAGAGAAACCAACGAGTGATCGGCCAATGAGCGCTCAGATTACATCGGCGAGATTTTTCTTACAACAGGTGCCAAATACTTGCGGTCATCTTCACTGCATATTATGTCAAAATCAGGCAAGGGTCATGTGCCCCAGTCGAGAGAATTAACTGACGTTAAAACTCCAGTTTCCACCCTTGCCGAAATAGGCTGGAATTCCTGGACTCGATCGTAGCGCCATCAATGGTTATTACGAGTCATGTCCCTTCTGAGCCTCTCCTATGGACCTATCAGATCGCATTTATTTCAAACAAAAATGGCGGCGCCCAGTCCTGACGATCTGGTCGATAATCAAGATCTATATTGTGATAAAACAGGTCTTTACATCGCAAAGTGCATCAAATCACGCGATCACCTTGATTAAAAACATGAAAATGATTTGGAAAATATCTGTTGACAACGAGTTGGTGGTGCACATGCTTTGCAAATCGTGCAATCGACCGAAATCTGCACGACAGTTAACTAACCGGATTTCGATTTCGTTGCGCGGTTTTGAATGGACTATGCATAGACTCGTTAGTCCAGCCAAAATGTAACTCCAGAATATCAGCCTAGTTCGGCAAGGGTGGAAACTGGACTTATATAGTCAGTTTACTCCCTTGCCTCGGGAAGATGAGCTAGGGTAGGGTTCCTCAAATAAGTACAATTTACGCCAAACAACGTTCGCCTTACAATACGGCTTAGGACGACAATGAAAACGATAGTCATCAGATTGATTCATTCCATGACCACATTATATATACCTGAAAAGAAACTTCAGCTATCATGATAGCATAAGATCCGTAGAAGAGTTACGCGCTATAGTGTCGAATTTTAGATTTTCATTATAATTTTCTTGATCATCGCATAACGACACACGCCTGCCCAGTGGCACCATTCTGAGTTGGAAATGTCATCTGGTGACTGACACCTTCTTCGTCTACCCTCAAATGTTCGGACAAGTATGAGAGCTGATTTACGGCGCCGCTTAAACAGTTTTTGAAATAAAAAAATACCAGGCTGCAATCAGGACCCGCAGACTCAAGAAGCTGCAGGCCCCACTAAACACTTTAAAAAATGTATCTTATTGTGAGAATCAGATGAACACATAAGTTTATTTCATGCCAAAAGGACCCATACCAAATTGAAACTACGGGCCCGACTCAAGATCCACCTGCCACAGGCCTACGGGCCAGCGTTTATTTTGAACACTGCTCTTAAACCATTAATGAGGCCATAATATGGAACTCGTTGGTTTTGTTGTAGCTTCCGGAGGATGCCGCTTCTAACACATCTATGCCCTCTGCCGAAAGAAGTTTGCAGCCAAGTAATACTTTTCCCCAAGGCTATATGCAATGAAGGATAGATTCAGTTGATTAAAACAAGTTCATTCAAATGATACGTTCGTCTCAATCCTTGCACAAGGCCTGAAATGAGAACTAATTTCTTGTGACAAACGCTGTTTTAGATCGTCAATCAGATACTGCTCACATAAGCCATTTCCTGAAGGAAATGCCATGAATAATAAGTCAGCTGGTGTGCCTAGCGTCCCTGTTGGATGGGTTGCCCGGTGTCATCCCAGGTTGAAGTGATGCTACTTATAGGGGCACTAATCTCTGGCTTCTTCTCGGCTGTCTAACACTGTCCGGTAGGGCTCACTAGCTGCCGTGAATCGATTAGCTCGTGACAAGAGACTGGGCTACCGTCTGCAAGGACAGCTAAATAAACTTGGAGGGAATATTTGTCTTACGCATTTTTGAACACTGATTGGTTACCCGTGATCTATGAAGATTTCGACAAAGGGTGCATGTTAATTAATTTCCTCACCCTAAATAAAAAGACAAAAAGAACGGTGGAAGCTCATCGGATGTCGTTTTTTGGAAATACCCCTGATGGTTATAAGTTAATTATTAAATTATCTCTTGTTGTCATCCATGTTTCCTGGTATAACCCTACACCTGTGTATTGGTTTTCATTCACTTGAAGCTCCGTTAATGAATTTATTACAGGTGTAATCAGTGGTAGCATCACTCAGATTACCTGACAAAGGTTCCCATTTGGCATTTCTTGTATCTGGGGTAATTATTCACTCTAAATCCATGTTTGAAGTTAGGTGAAATGTGTTAATGTGCACGTGCACGTCACCAGTTGATTTACGTTTTTACTTAATTCCTCTCCATCAAAGGATCAACAGAAAATACGTTGGTTGATTAATCACTGTTATCTTGCACAGTGGATATGTCAAAAGTAAATGTTTATGTGTGTAGGTTTACTAAAGCAGACGGAATAGACTCATGTGGGCGTGAAGTGTCAATGTAAAAACAACATACTTGTTGAAAGGATTAACCAATAATACGTTGATTGATTGCTCATTGTTATCTAACTCAATGAATTTATTTCAAGAATCGTGGACATCATGAAAATAGTTGTCATGTGTGCTATATCAGCTGACCAATGAGACTTGACACCTGTGTTAAACACCTGAAACAAACGTAGTGATCAGTTGAGAAACGAACGAGTTAATATCCCGAAACGCTATAAAAAAATTAAAATATTTGATTGTTACAAAGACACGTCGCATCGAACACGTTGCTTCAACAGAATGACTAAAAATGATTAAGACGTTCAAAGGGTGCTTATTAATCCCAAGACAAAACTGTATTTCATTTTGTTTATCAATGTGACCACACGCCCTTATACTTTCAATAAAAGCGACAAATGCGCTTACGAATGGCGCAGCACAGGTTGCGAACAAGTCTAAATTTCTGCTATATCCTCCGGGTACTCACGGAGAAAAAACAATTACAAGGCAACAACCAGGCCGGGGGAATTGCTGTAGATCAGTGCCCCTTTAAATGTTCAACTCATCTCACTTCATGGAGTGTTCTTAGATATTTGAGATTATGTTCAAAAAGCTGTAAAAATACTGACAGTTTTCTCGCCCCATATTTTTTATTAATATAAGGGGACTGTGTGAAGCCCATTTCTAATGTCCCCCGCCGTGATATTACTAGCATGTTGCTGAAGTCGTAAATCAATCCTCACTCACTCACTCTGTTGTAAATATGGTTTTATCAGTGTTCAGATACACACCACCATTTTACCAAAAGAGAAATGAATATTCCAAACTTTCCATTTGTGGAATGGTCGATAATCCAACATTTCTAAGGTGTGTCTAATTGAGATGACAGTTGTCATTTTCGGTTGAATCTGGTTCAAGTTTACCTTGTTACGTAACACAGACCATTGTGACAAATATGCATGGCATGTTGGTGGGTTATACTTTGAGACAATGTAGTTCATGAGTATCATAAATGTATTTAAACATTTTTTGGGCATATTTATTAATAAAGAACAACCATATTACTGGGACCAGAATTTACAAATTCACAAAAGCTGTAATGAATAATTATATTTTGTATGCACATTTTGTGTGGCACTTTATTTTCTGGGGGCACGGGTGGCCCAGTTGTCTAAGGCGCCGCGATTCGCTGTGCAGAGTTGCGTCCCTTGGGCACGCCAGAAACCTATGATTGTGGGTTCGAATCCCGGTTTGCCCCGATTATGTTTCTAGGTTTGTCAGCACCATACCCGTGCTCGTGGGTTTCATCGAAGTGGTAAACGTCTGAGACCTGCATCACTTCGGGCTTTCCTCCCACATCAAGCTGACTCGCCGCGATATAACTGGAATACTGTTAAAAGCAGCGTAAAACCCAACTCACTCACTCACTTTATTTTCTGTTGATTTTGTTTCACAAGTAGATATGACCAAGTTTACCCTGTAGCGTGACGCGAAACATTGTGATTATAAGATATACATGCTATATTGTTCGTGTGTTAAACTTTGAGACAATATAGTTTTAATGCATATATGTTAAAACATATTAATAGAGAACACCATATTACTGTAACCAGCATTTACAAATTCACAAAGCCTGTAATGAATAATATTATTTTGTATTGGAATTGTTTTAACATCATGGCGTGACCTTTGTATCTATTGCATGATACATAATGTACCTGACATTTCATAGCGTACACGTGCCTCTACTTTGCCACCACGATATAGCTACACATGCATTGCCTTTAGTCTCTCATTTATCCACAAGAGCAGAAATTACACAATGTCTGAGGAATGAAGAGTCTGGTCGGCACTTCATCAAGCCTTTCATACCTTCCGGCGTTGTAGCCGAAATCTCTTATAAGGAATCCTGACACACTACCTCAAGGCGATACCTATTTTTCTTGACCTTACATGTAAAACATCAACGCTAGAGAACAAACAGTCTTGAGCTCTGCAGAAACATATAGCACTTGGCGTAAAAGACAAATAGTGGTGAAAATTATATGAATGGATCACTGATAATTACTGATAACACCAGATGTTCACAAAAATGGATATGCTTAAGTAAATATGCGTTCCCAGCATGTTTAATTCATGACCTTCACACTTAACTGGGGGCACGGGTGGCCCAGTCGTCTAAGGCGCCACGATTCGCTGTGCAGAGTTGCGTCCCTTGGGCACGCCAGAAATTTATGATTGTGAGTTCGAATCCCAGTTCGCCCTAATTATGTTTCTGGGTTTGTCAGCACCATACCCGTGCTTGTGGGTTTCACCGAAGTGGTAAACGTCTGAGACCTGCATCACTTCGGGCTTTCCTCCCACATTAAGCTGACACGCTGCGATATAATTGGGAACTGTTAAAAGCGGCGTTAAACCCAACTCACTCACTCACTCACACTTAACTAGTTTAATGTAGTAGTTCGTGGTGACACTAATTCAGAAGTGACAAGTTACAAGTGACAACTTCGCAGGTGGAATTACAGCTTCTAGACCTTGACCGGAAAATGACTCTAGACGGTGGCGCACATTCATCGTATATTCCACAGGATATATACAATGTGCTTCATGTACAAATCCTGCATCGGATACAAATGAGGCGAAGTTGAGCCACGTCGGTCGCGGTTAGCAGGTGATTAGGTGATGTGTTCGTCTGTTTGAACTCTGAGAGTTTCTATCCATTGAACGTGGTAATAATGTAGCACTTTGAGGATGCTTTGTGGTGTGGATTTGGCGCATTATAGATATGCACAGTAGAAGTAGTAGTAGTACTCGATTCGTAGACCCTCGATTTACCAACACCATCTGAATATACGACGGCTGGTCACAACGTTCAAAGAAAGTCCAGCAAACAAAACCAACAAAAAAAATTGTGAAATTGTTTTTAATTTTATTTTCAACACAATCTCCCTGCATTTTAATACGCTTCTGTTATCGACAGAGAAACTTTTAAATTTCTGTCAGGAAGAAGTTTTCTAAATCCACCTTGAAAAACCCATACATTGCAGCTTTGAAGTAAACGTTGTCGTCAAAGCGCTTTCAACGAAGGTGTTCTTTCAGTTTAAAACACAGGTGGAAATCACTTGATGCCAGTTCTGGCGAGTATGGAGGTCAAGCAATCTCTTCCAACCCATATTGTCGAACAGCAGCCTTTGCAAGTCGAGAGGTGTGAGAAGAGGCATTGTCATGAAATAGTAGAACACCAGCAGTCAGCATTCCTCACCACTTTTCTTTAATAGAATCTCTCAGCCGATGAACCAAATCAGCATAGTAGAGACCGGTAATCGTTTTTTGACTTTCTAAGTAATCAACAAGGATCATACCCTTTGCCTCCCAGAATACAGTGGCCATAACTTTCTTCACTGAACTTGAAGACTTGAATTCCTTTGGTGTCAGAGAAGTGGAATGGTGTCATTGACGTTTTGACTCGCTATCATGACCAATGGTTGATCACCCGTTACTCATCTCTTTTTGAATTTGACGAAATCCTCAGTTCTTTTTCCTTAAGATTAGAATTTAGAAACTTTGGCACCCAACGAGCAGATAATTATTATCTTATTCATTGTAAATCTTCATGAATACTAGTTTCAATGGATCCATGGCTTGAACCTGTATCTTCCTCAAGTTCAGCAATGATAATACCTCAGTATGACAGTATAATTTTTTTTCTATCTCCTTTATTGAATCTTCATCGATGGATGTGGAGGGACGTCGAGACATAGGGTCACCACCATTGCTTGTTCTTAAACATTGCTGTCCAACGTTTAACAGTGGAATAGCTAGGGCACTTATCCCCATACACTTGTGACATGCGGTCGTGAATTTTTGGGGGAGTATTTTTCTCTAAATTGCACGGTACTCGTTCTTTTCCATTTCTGTGCCCATTTGCACCCCTATCACGTTTGAAAGGCTGTCACTAATATACAACGGCCTCAAACAAGTGTACTGCATTGACTAGTTCACAATAGCTGAAAGATAGTCAGGCTTAGAACTTTTTGACCAGCCCTCGTAATTCGCTTTCACAACAGAAGTTTTTTTGTCAAGACATTTAGTGAGATCTTTTCACACATTTTCCCCAAACCTGAATAGAATGTAAATATATGACATTTATCAAGCTGTTCGTCGTATAAACACTTCCGTTAGTTTTCATAACTATCTCTGAAACTTTTCCCCAACTCGGAAATTGTAGTTGGTTAAAAAAGACCCTTATACCTCGAGGCACATGTATGCAACTGACTTTGGGGCGATTTTCGTGCTTTGTGTTAGAGTTGGTCATGTGTTGAGAGGATTTTTTCAAGGAAGGTCACATGGAGGCTAAGTTGCCCGTTGATCATATTATCATTGATCAATCTGTCATTGGTCCATCAGACAGGCGCCCACACACAATCAAATGTACATACATGAGTGAGTAAATGATTGGAGTTCCATGTGGCGGAAGATCTCACGAAAAGGCTTCACTTGCTGCACCATTGTAGGAAATAAACTCAGCCGGATTTTCCGGGTAAAGAGCGAACGCGCCGTGTCATGAGTGAGTGAGTGAGTTGGGTATGACGCCACTTTAAACAGTATTCCAGTTAAATAAAAGCTTGATGGGAGAGAAAGGTGATACAGGTCTCTGACGCTCACCACTTTGGTAAAACACACGAGCACGGGTATGGTGCTGACCTGGAATCATAATCGGGTCGAACCCTGATTCGATCATAAGTTTCTGAGTTAGTGAGTTTTGGTTTAACGCCGCTTTTAACAGTATTCCAGTTATATCACGGCTTAATGTGGGAGAAAAACCCAAAGTGATGCAGGTCTCAGACGTTTACCACTTCGGTGAGACCCACGAGCACGGGTATGGTGCTGACAAACCTAGAAACATAATCGGGGCGAACCGGGATTCGAACCCACAATCATAGGTTTCTGGCTTGCCCAAGGGACGCAACTCTGCACAACGAATCGTGGCGCCTTAGACGACTGGGCCACCCGTGCCCCCTAATGTCATGAGAATAATATATGTCGGTAAATTATAATTATACAAACTTATAACGTTCGGTCAAACATTGCCAACGTGCAAATACCCTAGGTGAATAAATATATTGATGATAATCATGATTACGTCCTTGTCATTTTTATCAACATTGTAATAATTGGAACTTACACTAGTCATGTGACTAACACATCGACGGACATAGTAAACATCAGTCTTGCGACCTCAAGTATGGCGGAATCGAGAGTTGAATGGATGACAGTGAGGTCAATGACCTTTTTGCCAATTATTATAAAGTATCCATTTATGACATTATTGACATTGAGATAACTCTTTTGACGAGACTGGGATTGTATTTGTGAGCACCCTCCATGTATCGTCCTTTTTGAGATTCCAGCGTTCCGTGGGACAAAGCGATGTTAGCCCTTCGACTATGGTAAACCTATGTTAAAGTATGGGAGTTACGATCGGCTTGGCGCTGAGACTGCTTTGTGGAACAGGGCCATGTACTTCTGAGGAATGTTTGTTTGTTTGTTTGTTTGTTTGTTGTTTAACGCCGCACTCAGCAATATTCCAGCTATATGACGGCGGTCTGTAAATAATCGAGTCTGGACCAGACAATCCAGTGATTGACATCATGAGCACCGATCCACGCAATTGGGATCGATGACATGCATCAACCAAGTCAGCGAGCCTGACCACCCGAACCCGTTCGTCGCCTTTTACGACAAGCATAGTCGCCTTTTACGGCAAGCATGGGTTGTTGAAGACCTATTCTACCCCGGATCTTCACGGGCCCTATTGAGGAATGGTTGGTCATAATATTTTACAAGGTTGATTAGTTTTCACCATGAGTGACGTCGTGGTTCTTTGCTCATGCTGTCGACCACTGGTCCCTAATCCAGATTAACGGCATGAGATGGCTGAAGTATTACTGACTGCTGTGTAAAACAACACTCACTCACTGTATGGTTTCAGAAATAAAATGACTATGATAGCGCAAAAAGGGTATTTATTCTGTGCAATCTTGTTAGTCCGAACACTATTAATCTGGATCCTTGCAATCGAGCGTTTATATAGCATTATATTTCAACAAACTTCACTACCTACCCATGATTCGTTTAACCGGACGTTTGTTCAGTGGGACAATTCCACTGGGATGGGTATGGTCCGGATTACCGGGCTTCCAGCTATTTGGATATATATCATATATCCTTTAGGTTATTCATCTATTCATAAAATCCGGAGGTGAGGTGAGGTGAAATTGGGTTTAACATCGCGTCCAAAATTATTGCACTTATATAGCGACGTGCATGCACGTGTGTGTGTGTGGCTGCTTGTACTAGACCGGACTGATGCCGATTGATAGCCCACTGAGATACCATGCCGCAGTTTAACATGAATACCCCACTCAGACACAGTATACTGACTCCGAGCCGACCAGTCCTTGTTTTAGCCCCTTAATTCCGAGCGCCAGACAGGGTAACAACAAGTACCATCTTTTAACGTCTTTTGGTATGACGGGGATCGAAGCCCGGACCTTCCGCTCTCCGGGCGGACGCTCTACCACTAGACCACGGAGGCGGTCCATAAAATCCGGAACACAAGGTTAAATAATACTAACATTTAAATGAAAGTTGTGTTAGTGGAGGGTGCAACCTGGAAAGCTTTACCCTTTTCATGAACACCTAGTGTCAGCGATGAATTACGATGATACATTTATAAAATCTCCTTAAAACCAGATCTAAGTTCTGGCTGCCGCTAAACAAAGATCTGAGGACATGCCATTACGGGTCACGTCAGAACGACCTTCCGCGAACCTTTAACGTTTTCGAGGTTGCATGATAAGAAAACACATTCCGAGTGTCTCTGTCATGATCTGATAAGCGACGCTTTGATTGGTCGGATGAAAGGTCGTTCTTACGTGACCCGTAATGGGATGTCCTCAGATCTTTGTTCAGCGATAGCGAGAACTGAGGTCTGTTTTTAATGAGATTGAAAATATGATACAACGACGCACCATCAGTTTGCCTTATACGCGCTGTGAAATCTGTTTCGGTAGATATACTTGTATTCATTACATGAACTACCGGTTGTTCTGATCACCGTTTGTAAGAATAATTTACTTCCCTTCGACCCTTGAGGTGATTTATGTCATACGAGTGCCCGATTGCCGGAAGTAACATGGAGGCCCAGATGATCACAGTAACTTTATTAAGAGTAACAGACATGCTAGAGTGTCAATTAAGTTCAGAAAATTTTGAGGGAATTCTGTTGAACAAGCAATCGCCAGGTGACATTTCCTGTTGACTACTGGTGTCGGTTGTTGACGTGCAGAAGAATGATCTGATTACATTCAGTAACGTCATGTCCTGTCTTGGCTATTCCCAGATACAGATAGAAGCAATGCTGTATACCCTGGCGGTCCTCCCCGCTATACTATTTACTTAGTGAAGTGATCAGTCCTCCCCGCTATACTATTTACTTAGTGAAGTGATAAGTACTCCCGGCTATACTATTTACTCAGAGAAGTGATAAGTCCTCCCCGCTATACTATTTACTTAGTGAAGTGATAAGTCCTCCCCGCTATACTTTTCACTTAGTGAAGTGATAAGTCCTCCCCGCTATACTATTTACTTAGAGAAGTGATAAGTCCTCCCTTCTATACTATTCACTTAGTGAAGTGATAAGTCCTCTCCGCTATACTATTCACTTAGTGAAGTGATAAGTCCTCCCCGCTATTCTATTCACTTAGTGAAGTGATAAGTACTCCCCGCTATACTATTCACTTAGTGAAGTGATAAGTCCTCCCCGCTATACTATTCACTTAGTGAAGTGATAAGTCCTCCCCGCTATACTATTTACTTAGTGAAGTGATAAGAACAGCATTGTACAGACGGGGGATAAGATTCTCACCAGCGGTTTTGATACATGGGGGTTACAAGGTATTGAATGTTTGCCACAGGCTTGAAGCTCTTGCGCAATTAGCGTTATAAATAACTGGCATTTAGGCATTGGAGTGTGGGGTTGGTTCAGTTAATTATAGGGACGTGTTGTAATAACCTTGGCCCACATATGAATAATGGGGTTCTCGTGTCTCGTTAGAAAGGACAGCAGATAAATACGTGCATCGCTGAATGTCACACACCAACGAACGTGACAAAGCTTAATATAAGGCCCTTAATGACGGTCACATTCGACGGTTCATACAGAGAACACTCCACACATAATATTGCCCCTTCCAGTTTTCGGTATTAATATATTATAAACAGTGATTGTGTTCACCCACCTTGGAACTGCATTACACCAAGAACATCGGACAGAGCGGATTTGGCTGATCATCCCTTCCGCACGCCCGCATTAAACGAGTTCCGGACAAACAGGTCGTCCGCTTTAACGGGGTTTCGGGATTAACCGGATGTCCGCATTAATGGCGTTTTCGGACTAACAGTGTGTCCGCATTAAAGATGTTACGGACTAACGGGGCGTGTAAGATTGTTTCACTCATATACGGTAGTTGCGTGCATGAACGTGTGTGTGTGTGTGTGTGTACAATGTGTGAAGCCCATTTCTGGTGTCCCCCGCCGTGATATTGTTGGAATATTGCTAGAAGCGGCGTAAAACCACACTCACTCACTCACTCACTCACTTGCTCTTTCCACTGCAGGCTCTCTATTCACTGCACCACAGAGACGGTGGATTCAAGTATTCGTGCCAGCCAGTGGTCTGTGGACCCTGCCTATAAGGCATCGGACAAACTTTTCACTGGATACCTACTGGCATAAAATAAAAATAAACTGGCATACACATATACTAAATAACGAATACACGTTTAAATCAACACTTTAATCACTTCACTCCCAAGTATATGGTATGCCCTTTCATTGAATAGCGGGGACAAAAGTGACCCAGTTGTCTCAGTCACCATAATTCATGATACGCAGTTTTGTCCCTCAGGTACGCAAGAAAGCTATGATTGTGAGCCTGACTCAATACGGTCCACAGCAGGATTACGCCAAACTCTCTCACTCACACTTCGTTCAATACAGAAAGGACGAAAAAGAGACGTGAGACCCCATACATCAATCTAGACGAGCGTGAACAAACACAGACTTCAGAGAGATGTGTGTGAGACACTTTGTCTCCATTTAGAAATATTCCCTATAGACAGTACAATCACTTCGAGACGAGAGCTACACACTCTCAACCTAGACAAGCATGAACAGACTACAGAGACATTTGTTTGAGACACTTTGCCTCCATTCAGAAATATTATCTATAGACAGTACAATCACTTCGAGACGAGAGCCCCACACTGTCAATCTAGACGAGCGTGAACAGACTACAGAGAGATGTGTATGAGACACTTTGCCTCCATTCAGAAATATTCCCTAATAATCAAGCTTTGACAGTTCCGATAAATTCCTATAAAGAAGCGATGTCATGTTGAGCCCCTCTGTCTCAGTCCACAAGGAATTGTTTTACGCCTCGGCGGGTCTAATTGCGGTTTGTCAACATCTCCTTCAGTTCCTCATCAAATCACTGCATGTTCCATATGCCATGGGACGTTTGGCTGTGTTATTGCGTGTCTATTTTGAGACACGCCAGTGTGAAGCTCTGTACTAATTTTGCTAAGTGTTTTGGATTGTCTATTGATTTTCTTATTCTTGGACATCGATTTGCATCATTGCTTTGAGAAAAGTTCAAAATCAAGATCAGTCTGATTATTCCAGAAAATAATGGAAAAAATAACTTGTTCTCGGGTCATACATAACTAATACATTGTTCCCTGGACATATCCTGCAAAATATGTGAAGTGAAAAACTGTTCAGCTTCTTTTGAATGCTTCTTTTGAATGCTTGTTTTGAAGTAGTGTCCGAAAAACTGTGTCCTGTCTTTCGGGATCTAACAAGAATCCCAGCATCCTAGAATATCAAATAGCCGCTCCCAATACATATAGAAACGATGGGCAGGAGACTTAAAGACTACATCACACGAAAACTGTAGATGTATTCGGTTTAACAAACCATAAACCTTCATTGGTGAATAGTTGGGGCGAAATAAACATTGCTATCATCTACTACATTGCCCTATAAAAAAATATTTGATACGGTTGGGAGAACACATGGCAGATCATGAAAACAGTTGTCACAATGTGGACCACATTGACAAGCGTTTCCATGACACTGATACTACAATAATCATAATTCCATTGGCTGCACGTGTTCAAGAGAACACAGGACCACCTTGTGTCAGATTGCGTTCTATATAATTCTGAAAGTTCAAAGTAGGAATTATTATGGTTATTAGCAAAGGGAGAGAGATGAAGAACAAGTACTCTCATATAAGGATGTACACGCACATACAGGTTTGATAAATCAGCTACATAAGCTTTTCATACTAATGGCGTTTTAATACGCCATCATTGTCAGGAAAATAAAAGCCTGGCGGTGAAAAGATAACAGTTCCAATGAGTACATTGGAACATCAGACATTTCATTCCACTCTCATGTTTATCGCTCGGGAAATACAAGAATTCTGACACTCGTGTCGTACAGTTATATGACACGCATGCTCGAATAATATATTTTTTTCTATTTTTCTATTTTTCATCAAAAATTGAATTCCTCCAGAAGGTTCGAACATTAGAAATCTCAGCGAAAACAGATTCTCACTATATCATGAGCATGTTTTATAAATCACTATTAAACAGTGATGACACGAGGTGTTCGCGAAAAGGTGAGTGTATCCTGCCCCTCTGGTGGCACCTGTCACAACCACATACAAGTCAATTGTTCACCTGACAAAAACACGGGAACATATGGTACAGAGAATTGCATCGGACATAATTTTTGCTACTGATGCGTCAAATTTGGAAATGCCCTCCTTTTTGAAAGCTTTCCTGAGGCCTTGAATGTTGGAACTTTGATCAAACAACTTTTGAGCAAGAGTTGCATGACGCTCTTTGACACTAAGCGGTGGTTCTCTTTGTGGAAGATTACAGTGATTTGATTTCCAATATTAGTACGATATGTGAAGCTTATTTGTTGTATCTTCCGCGACGTAGAACTCCAATCATTCACTCACTCATTTATGTACATTTGATTGTGTGTGGGTGCCTTTCTGATGGACCAATGATAGATTGATCGATGGTAATATGATCAACGGGCAACTTGACCCCCATGTGACCCTCCTTGAAAATATCATTTCAACAGATAGGACAATGTTCCAATGGATTCAATTGGATACCACAAGGTAGAAGGGTCTGATTTTACCCCAAACATTTCAGACTTGTTATTAAAACTAACAGAAGTGTTAATATGACTGACAGCCTGATCAGTTTTATATATTTCCGTCACATGCGGTATTTGGACAACGTCAAGAATTCATTTAGTGACATTGTGTGAATGGACTCTCCACTAAACGTCTTGACTGAAACATCTCTGTCGTGAAACCTGACTATATCAAGATGGTGTTTTTCGTAAATGGATGGTCTTTATGATGACAGATCGACCCATGAATACCAGATACTTGCAGCAAAGAATGGTTGCCCTTTGCAACAGGTTGCGGTGTCTTAGACCTCTGGGTCTCTTGTACCAGAGGAAATGAATTATTTTTTTTTAATACAGAGTAGACAGAATCTCAATGTCAATGTTGATTTTGTTGATGGTTCTGTACTGAAATGAATGTCAACCAAAGGAAGCGTTAAATCAAATCGACCCAGGATCTGTTTTGAAGCAGGGTCTATCTGAACGACCACTGCATCGAGTTTATGCGCAGTGTGTTCAGAAGATCACCAACGCTGCAGAATTCTTCCTGAAACGTGAAACTAAAGGCTTTCTGTTTACTGCTCAGGACCAACCACTTCCCACTCGAAACCGTCAATGTGTGATTTTTTATTAAAATGTAAATATGAAATGTAGATAATGACACAAACACAGTATCGTAAGCGACATGATTGATTTTATTACAGTCTTCGCCATGCTTTTGGTTTTGACATAGACATCCATGGCACGACCCAGAATATGTAGAGGGCGTCACGGAAAATAATAAAGACAAACTTTGGGGAATAAGGAAAGACAAGTTCTATGGATGAACAACTTCTTTATTACAATTAGTGCGACGTTTCGGTGTAGATCCTAATTGTAATAAAGAAGTTGTTCAGCCATAGAACTTGTCTTTCTTCATCACACAAACTTCTAAATGCCACTGAAAGAAGTTCTTTGGAATAGGCGACCTGTCCAGGCCAACAAACCTGAAATTGTCCTTTTTGATAAATCCAATGAAATCATTTATATTATTGAATGTTGTGGCCTTTTTATCTCTTATGTGATTGACGACGTTCAGGAAAAGCAAATATGCAGACCTCGCTTTCGAAATATCACGCTTGCATCCCAAGAACCAAGTTGTCCGACTCCCCATTGCTCTCGGTGCCTTAGGTTTGGTACCTCCCTATCTGTTGACTGACATTGTGAGGGTACCCGGGTTTGCTACCAGCCCTTCTGACAATCTGAGTAATGCAGAAGGCTGCAGTGTTAGGGAATCTTCACATTCTCCGAAAAGTTCTTGGTGGGTTCAACTAGGCAGCGCTTCCTGGGAGAAGTCCCATTCGCTGTCTGGGCTGCATGAAGAGGGGGCAAGGGCCCTGAGCTCATGATGATCCTAACCAGCTTGAGTGTTCCAGGATCACCCAAGTAGTGTGTCAGGATTCCTAATTTGGGCAACGGTGCTGGAAGGCACGAGGAACCTGAAGTGCGGATCTGTCTTCATTCCGCATATATTGTGCCGTTATAATGTATGCTCTTGTGGATAAATGCGAGTCTTTGATATATGATGATGCGTGTGTAGCTATGAGTGTCAAAGAGGAGTAAAATGTATGCCATGAAATGTAATATTATCTATCATGACACTGAAGAACAAGTAATGTGTTTTCACAACAGCAACTCTGTTCACACTTGACTAAGTTTACTGAATTCGAACACAAAATGTTATTATCCATAACATTTTTTAGTGAATCCTAATTACATTTCTAGGGTGTTCTTTAACTGATTATGTCAAATATTCATAAAAGTGAGAAAAGCATTTTTAACATACCCATGCTACAAACAAAATTGTCTTATGCTGGACACACCAATATGGTTATACCTTAAAACAGAAACATACTTTCTTTTTATTGGAAACTGGGTGAAATTACCTTTGAAACAAAATCAGCAGAAAATGAAAACTGTCATTTCAGAAATAAAGAGACTACAGGTTATTGACCATTCCACAAATTGAAAGATTAGAATTTGTCCATTCCTCATTTCGTTGGACCGTGAAGATCCGGGTAAAAATAGATCTTCAGCAACCATGCTTGCTGTAAAAGGCGACTATGCTTGTCGTGAGAGACGACTAACGGAATTGGGTGGTCAGGCTCGCTGACTTGGTTGATGCATGTCATCGATCCCAATTGCGTTGATCGATGCTCATGATATTAATGACTGTAATGACTCGATTATTTACATACACCGTCATATAGCTGGAATATTGCTGAGTGCAGTGTTAAACAACAAACCAACCACATTTCGTTGGAGAAGAATTCATCCAGTGTTGTGTATATAAATACTGATAAAACATTATCTGGAACTGAAGTATAGGGCGAGAAAACTAACTGCATTTGAAAACTTATTTTAACTCATCAATAAATATCCAAGAACTTTCAATGAAGTGATATGAGTAACATTTCCGTAACGAACGGCGTGTCAGCTTAATGTGGGAGGAAAGCCCGAGGTGATGCAGGTCTCAGATGTTTACCACTTCGGTGAAACCCACGAGCACGGTGCTGACAAACCTAGAAACATAATCCGGGCGGACTGGGATTCGAACCCACAATCATAGGTTTCTGGGGTTCCCAAGGCACGCAACTCTGCACAGCGAATCGCGGCGCCTTAGACGACTGGGCCACCCGTGTCCCCATTTCCGTAACGCCATGACATGTCATTTCAAAGTCGGATTAAAGTAAGGGCCCCAGATTAGACACTTGAGTTGTAAGAAGCACTATGCTGAAGTGATTACAAAACCAGGAGTTCGATATTATGGCCTCATTGATGGTTCAAACGGCGCCGTAAATCAGGTTTCGTATTTGTCCGAACATCTGATGGTATTCGAAGAAATTTATAGTCACCAGAAGACATTTCCAGCTCAACCTTGGTGCCACTGTGCTAGCCTTGTACCCTTTTGTTATGATCAAGATGATTAAAGTGAAGCGTTAAAATTAGATACTTTGACGTGCAACGCTTCTCCGCCTCTTATGCCATCACGTCAGCTGGAGATATTTTCATGTGGCTACTTGAATGAATTTGAAGCATCAAGCTTTGAACCATCCTTCCCATTGTCAAACCCTGCCGAATTGTAAAACGTGAGCGTAAGTTGTTTGGCGTAAATTGTACGTTGTAGGAGGGACCCTACCCTTGCCCTACTTTGACACAATGTGTAGTGTTAAATGGCCTCAAGTATTTGACACATGTTGTACGAGAAATATTGCAGGTGTAATATGACCACCCATTGCTCTGAGCACACGCTAGTTTCCTGTGAGCGAAATTTGTTGTGTAATTATTATAAAGAAAACAAATGGAACGGACATTATTAAGCTATTCTTATCCGACATCGATCATTTTAAGTGCGCAGGCGCCCTGCAGACTTCTCTATCCAAACAGCGATATTTTCTCTTTCTAAGGCAAAAGAATCATGGATAACCAGTTATATAGAAATGCCTTCGCGGATTTACACTTGACATTTGCAGTGGACTCTTATCAACAAAACATACTTCGTGTCTCAGATGTTCTGGGAAACCCGTGAAGATCTGAGGTAGAGTAGGTCTTCAGGTGAGGTTAAACGTCGCGTCAAAGATTATTGCACTTATATGGCGACGTATATATATGCACGTGTGTCTGCTTGTACTAGTATGGACTGATGTCGATTTAAAGGGCTCACTCACTGAGATACCATGCCGCAGTTTAACATGAATACCCCACTCAGACACAGTTTACTGACTCCGAGCCGACCAATATTTGTTTAAGCCCCTTAACGCCGAGCGCCAGACAGGGTAACAACAAGTACAATCTTTTAACATCATTTGGTATGACGCGACTGGGGATCGAACCCCGAACTTTCTGCTCTTCGGGCAGACGCTCTACCACTGGACCACAGAGGCGATCCTCTCTTCAGGAACCCATTCTTGTCGTAAATCGATCCAATTGCATGGATCGATGATCATGATGTCAATCACTGGGTTGTCTGGTTCCGACTCAATAATTTACAGATAGCTGGAATATTGCTGAGTACGGCGTTAAACAAAAAACAAAGACTTATTTAAGTTATACTTTAGTTCACCACGAGGCTTAAGTTCCGTCACAGACGTTGGCAGTTGCTGATTTGAAACGATGGGTAATACCCTTGAGCAAACTTGGTCCCTGTCCATTCACAAAGGCAGATGTGCGAGAGTACCATAAACGATCTTCATTGTCAGAAAGAACCTAACTTAACTTTATATGTAAAGTGAGTGAGTGAGTGAGTGCGTGAGTATGGTTTTACGCCGCTTTAAGCAATATTCCAGCAATATCATGGCGGGGGACACCAGAAATGGGCTTCACACGTTGTACCCATGTCGGGAATCGAACCCGGCTCTTCGGCGTGACGAGCGAACGCTTTAACCACTGGGCTACCCGACCGCCCCCTTCAAAAAGGAAACGCACAGGTAGTATCCGGTTTATAAATTGGATATATGGTAATGGAAAATGTTGGTGGCCTGATATTCGACAAACGCTGCGTCAAAACGCAGCCATTGTCGATT
This sequence comes from Haliotis cracherodii, assembly GCF_022045235.1. Taxonomy (NCBI): domain Eukaryota; kingdom Metazoa; phylum Mollusca; class Gastropoda; order Lepetellida; family Haliotidae; genus Haliotis; species Haliotis cracherodii. Next base: position 9,757,988 of record NW_027266276.1, on the reverse strand, counting down.
TGTAATGTCTTAAACGGCATTGTTTTCACTCTTGTTAAAAAATGTCATGGAGTAAAACACTAAAGCAAAATGCACTTGTAAGTTATGGCATTCGTAAGTCGTGGTAGTGGCTAAAAAAGGCAAGCATAAGCCAATAATTTTCCATTCAATTGTCAACATTTATCAAGTTCGAAAATCCCGTGACTCAGCGCTGCCGATCAAAACATCGCCACAGGACGTATTCAAAGAGGGGAATCGCAGTCCTCTGTTGCATGCCATTTCAACGCCCACCGTAGCACCATTTGCCGCCTTTGAAACCGATACACACAGTTCAGTTCCACTGCAGACCGTCCGAGAAGAAGAGTTACCACCCCTCACAGGATCGTGACATTCAACTGTTCCACCTTCGTCATCGCACTGCCACAGCTACGGAGACTGCAGGACGCATCCCTGGTTTGAGGAGGATATTGGACCAGACTGTCAGGAACCATCTTCGAGAGGCTGGACTCCGACCCAGAAGACCAGTTATCGCCCCTGTTTTGCAACAGATCCATCGACAGCGACGCTTGCATTGGTGCCATACCTAAAAGCCGAGTGTGGTTTAGCAGTGAATCACGATATCTTCTTAACTAGCGAGATGGAAGACAACGTGTTTATCGTCGTCGAAATTAGCGTTTTGCTCCACATTGTGTACGTGAATTCGACAAATTCGGTGGCGTTAGTGTCATGGTGTGGAGGCGGTATCCTACACCACGAGATCTGACTTGGTTGTGGCAGCAAATCGCTGGATGGATCAAATTCTTCAACCTCACCTTCTTCCAATCACTGACCGCCAGAGGGAGCTGTTTCAACAGGATAACGCTCGGTCGCTCACAGATCGCGTCACGGTAAACTACCATCATAATGCCAACATCAACGACTTGCCCTTGCCGTCGAGATCTCCAGAACCCAATCGAACACCTCTGGGATGAACTCGATCGACGTGCACATGTACGTCAACGCAGGAGCACGCCGCATACACTCCCACAACTGGCCAACGCGTTACTAGCAGAATGGCGCAGAATTCCACAGGACAGAATTCGTACGCTTTACAATAAATTTACAAAAAATCTACCTGTGCGTTTCTTTTTTTGAAGAGTGTATATGATTGTCGTAAGAGGCGACTGACGTGATCGGGTGGTGGGGCTCGCTGACTTGGTTGATGCATGTCATCGATTACAATTGCTTGGATCGATGCTCATGATATCAATTACTGGATTGTCTAGTCCTTGAAGATCCGGGGAAGAATAGGCCTGACAGTCCTCTCCATGATGTCACCCCATAAAGAATACATATACTGTCCTGTGACATTGAATAAGATTTAATGCAAAGTTTTGTTTTTTACCAAATCTGAAATAATTTCGGTTTGCAACAGATATAAGACTCATGTAAGTGTTCAAATGGTTTAATTTGCCATACGGACTTCAGAAAATGCGTGATTTTTAATAAAACAACCATGAACATGCCAAAATGTCAATTTACAAATCAATAGCGTGTGTGTCCACCTCTGGTTGCGATGCAAGCAGCACATGTTCGTCTCATGGAATGGACCAGGCGTCGCACAAAGTCCTGAGGGATATCTGTCCATAAATGCTGGAGCATGTGTCGAAGTTCCTGGAGTGTCTGTGGAACACGTGGTTGACGTCGAAGGCGCCGATCCATCTCATCCTACATGTGCTCGATTTGTGAGAGATCAGGGGAGCGAGCCGGCCAGGGGATGACTTTTACGTTGTTTTGTTGAGAGAATCATGAACAAGTCGAGCAGTATGAGGCCGGGCGTTGTCATGTTGAAAGGTAATGCCTGGGCCATGACGACGCAAAAACGGTAGAGGGCCGATGATCTCGTCGCGGTAGCACTGTCCATTGAGATTTCCCTCTACTACTATCAAACGGGGCATCTGTCTTGCTGTAATCCCACCCCATACCATAACGCCGCCGCCCCCGAACCGATCTCCTTCCATGACACAATGATTGACGTAACGTTCACCTCAACGTCGGTACACTCGAATCCGTCCATCGCTGTGGCTGAGGTGAAAACGAAACTCGTCAGTGAATAGAACTTGTCCCCACTGCATGGCCGTCCAGCGTAGACGCTGTCTGCACCACTGTAGACGTGCTTGACGCGTGGTTTCCTGTCAAAATGGGCCGTCTGGTGCGTCTTCTGGCGACAATCCCTGCACATCTGAGGCGACGACGTACGGTTTGTGAAGATATTCGTCGAAGGCCAGGGATGCTTCTTGCAGTCACTGTTGCTGGCTGGAACCGATTTCGTAGGTGTGTTGTTCGAATCCAGTTGTCTTGTCAATTATTGGTTACGCGTGGCCTGCCACTCCGAGGATGGTCTCTGACTGCATTCGTCTATTGCCAACGTTGCCATAAACACCAAATGGTGTTTCTGTAGGCGTTAAATTGTCTTACAACATCACGTTGACTCGATCCTGCTTCAAGCATACCAATGGCTCGCAGACGCTCATTTTCGGACAGGCGTGACATTTCGTTGTTTTTCTAAGTGGTTGTTGTCAGCACGATGCTAAACAATGCATATGGAATCCCGTTAACGCACATGTTTTATACCCATTCTTGGGTAGTGAAATGCATGGGGCTTGCATAAAAGTCAACTTTTGCATGGAATGCATGCTTTTCTGTAGCAGTTGCGTTTTCGTGACTTGGTTCCATACATGTACTACAATATTGAATACCAAACTTTACTTGTTTGAAAAAAAATACACTAAATTTTTGTTTTGGAACTTTTGTTGTTGGGTATACCTACATATATTTTCGCCAACCGTGCAATATCTACAAACATGACGCTTTGTAAAACATTTACTCACAGCTATCTTACCTGACGTTATTGTGACGGTGTGAATGGTCAATATTTCTGTCCTTTTGGAGATAATAGTGGTCAAAGCGTTAGCTTGTCACACTGAGGCCCACGGCCGATTGCTGACACAGGTATTGTGTGTGGACCTACCTTTACATGCAGGCCTAGTTGTGATATTGCTTACAACAGCGAAACATAATACCTACCCATTCTTTGTTGTCATTAATTATCAACTCTCTTCATTTCAAACACTGTCGTGAGCTTAAGATTTAAAAAATAATATCCTGTCTTTGTAAACAAGGCTGCTGACTGCTATTATTAAACTTGTCAATGAAGATTAGCTTTGACGTTGACGTTATATATTTCTTAGCTCAACAAATAAGGTCACAGTGACATGTTTATGTCAGCATGTAACAAATACTCTGATCAAGGTGACCCCAGTAAAAAATGAAATAACAATTTGTGATTTTCTTAAACACGCGTTCATCTAAATACAATTCCAAACATGATTTATAAAATTAATCATTTCAAGATCAAAATGTAACGGCAGGGGATGATGAATCCAAAACTAAATACCCTCTGTAGAATCTTGTATGTAACCTTGTCAAACCTTTACAACCTAGCTGGAGACTGATGAAAGAAGTGATGTGACGTTGAGCTCCCGTTGCCTCTGTCTGCAAGGAGTTTACGCCGTTTTTACAGCTTTACGCTTGGACGGGTCAGATTGAATTTTGTCAATTGCACTTTCACAGCTTCGTCTGAACACAGATTGTCCTGGCGTCCGTTTCTGTAGACTCGAGCCCATGGGACGTATGGCTGTGTTTTAGGCTATAGTCATTATAGTTTGATCGTCATGTCCTTATTTCAGGGTTTTCTAGTTCTGTGTCAATTTTGCACTGGAAGGCTGCTCTGCATGAATTGTTAACCTGGCTTTTCATCAAATGTAAATAGAAGTATGTATGTTTGCGTTCACGATATTAACATAGATAAGTAAGTCAGGTAGATATGTGTTAGGGCAGGACATGCTGTAATAATTCCTTTTTCAAGAACATTTGGCTTCATTGCTGATTTTCAATGATCCATTCACAATATTTTGCATTTTACCCCCGACCGCCTCCGTGGTCTAGTTGTAGAGCGTCCGCCTGGAGAGCGGAAGGTCCGGGGTTCTAAGAGATGGTACTTGTTCGTACCCTGTCTGGCACTCGACAATAAGGGGCTAAAGCAAGGACTGGTAGGCTCGGAGTCAGTATACTGTGTCTGAGTGGGGTGTTCATGTTAAACTGCGGCATGGTATCTCAGTGTGCTAGCACTATAAATCAGCATCAGTCCAGACTAGTACAAGCAGCCACATACACCCACACACACGTGCATGCACGTCGCTATATAAGTGCAATAATCTTGGAAGCGACGTTAAACCCAATTTCACCTCACCTCATTTTACGCCCAATGGAATCTGTTTCGGGAGACTGAATATTCTACGGTTTTTACATTTATTGATATACGTGTACACTGACTACAGGCAGCCTTAACGTTGAAAGGTAAGTCAGTCAGTGAGTTGGTTTTAAATCAGTATTATTTCACTAATATGGCGGCTTCAAGCTCAGACTACCAACGAAACTCTACAGTGACACTGTTCGGATATGATTACAAAACAGTAAAACCCACGCGAACCAACAGTGCTGGCGGACAAAGGAACATAATTATGGGGAATCTGTTATTCGAACCCGCATTGAGCGCAACCTGACACAACATGGGGTACAGCTTGAACGTTGTGGTACTTTTGCCACCTGGGACACACCAGGCTCTCAGACCAGCCTGTCAAAACTTTGTTCACCAAAATACTGTGTCAAAGGCCGTTTGCTCATCAATGTCCCCGTGCATTTATTTAGTCCAATTTTCGACCTGTTCTCCCCGTTTATGTCTTAGTTTGAACAGCATATCCGATTCACCAAAGTGGTAAACGTCTTCTACCTGAATAGACCGCCTCCGTGGTCTAGGGGTAGAGCGTCCGCCCGAAGAGCGAAGGTCCGGGGTTCGATCCCCGGCTGCGTCATACCAAAAGACGTTAAAAGATGGTACTTGGGGTTACCCTGTCTGGCGCTCGGCATTAAGGGGCTAAAACAAGGACTGGTCGGCTCGGAGTCAGTATACTGTGTCTGTGCATGGTACCTCAGTGAGCTAGCATCAGTCCGGACTAGTAAAAGCAGCCACACAAACACACACACGTGTGTACATGCACGTCGCTATATAAGTGCAATACTATTGGACGCGACGTTGAACCCCATTTAACCTCACCTCTACCTAAATGTTTCAAGTCTTCCCACCCACATCAAGCTGAGGCGTCGGGATATATGTAGAATATTGTTCAATATGGCGTTAAACCAAACTCACCCACCCACCAACGAACTCACTCACCCACCTACCCGCATTCTCGTCCCCACATGAGTACAGTGTGTTAAGCCCGTTTCTTGTGTCCCCCGCCGTGATATGCTGACTATTGCTAAATGTGGCATAAAAAACAACTCGCTCACTCACCCTAACTAGAAGGAAGCTCATCGACCGACCTCTCAAGATATTGGCCAAGAAATAACGTGGTTCCTTTGAGGTACTGTTCCCGTAACCCACGTTGATTCAGGCTGTTTCCTAAAACAAAATGATTAAAGTCAGTATCTTGAGCAAGGATGCACTCGGAGATGGTTTAATCATATCTGCGGGCCTGTGATTGTATTCAGTACAGAAGAGCGAGATATCCTGATTAATAACCTTCATATTTAAAGACCAAACAAACCATGTTTGCGGTGTTATTAGAGTTGTGCTTGGATAACCTCAAGTCAATCTCCAAGCCTTGAGATCCTAGTTCTTCATCCTTTATATTAAGACACCCTGTCACGAAAGAGACTGATTTAGGAATGAGACTGGAAATTCTCATTTAGTTTTCCAGATTACAACTTTGAAGATTATCATCGAGTCTTTCTGAAAGGCTGAACTACCCAATGTAACACCTAAGCCTAAGTACTTAAACAACAGACCCGTGAAGATCCGTGTTAGAATAGGTATTCAGCAACCTATACTTGTCATAAAAGGCGACTGTGCTTGTCGTTTAAGGCGACTAACGTGATCGGGTGGTCATCAGGCTCGCTGACGTGATGCATGTCATCGATCCAAAATGCGTGGATCCATGCTCATGATGTCAATCACTGGATTGGTCCAGACTCGATTATTTACAGACCGCCGTCAAAAAGCTGGAATACTGCTGTGGCGTTAAACAACAAACCAAACCAAAACGTATACAACACGGGTGCATGGTTGGGCCAATCGTCTCAGGCTCATCGCATCAATACAGAGTTGTGTCCCTTGGGCACGCCAGAAACCTATGATTGTGGGTTCGAATCCCAATTCGCACCTATTATGTATCTAGGTTTGTCAGCACCATACCCATGCCCGCGGGTGTCACTAAAGTGGAAAACGTCTGATACTTGCATCACTTCGCCTTTCCTCCCACATTAAACAGACACGCCGTGATTTAACTGGCACAATGTTCAAAGCGGCGTTGAACCCAAGTCACTCTCACATATACACCACGATGGCGTTCCCCTTTTGCACGTGTAAGCAGCACAACGTCTTCCATTAGAAAAAAGAAAAACTTGCAAAGCAAAAACAAAACAGTTAAGACTCAGCGTTATGATCGTCGTTGAGGTCGCCTTCTACCATTCCACATACATAAGTGCAGTTTAGAATCCCTGTATAGGAGTGGGTTATTGCAGTATATGAAACCCGCAGTCCGTTGTGATAAATAGAGGATTCTTCACGAGTATTTTTGATGTAGGAAATAAAAACTGAATCTTAGTTAATGGGTATTTGCTGACCCTTTTGCGAATAATTATTTACCAATTAACGGGACCTCGTAGATATTTCCAGTATTGTAAAAAGGCCAATGTCGAATTCTATTTACCATTCCCGTCTTTAAGGTTCTTTTTAGAAAACATAAAACATTAATGACAACCAGGCTTTAATATCCGATGAAAAAGATACATGCACCGACATTAATAGTGTTGATATTTTACGGAATAGTATGCGTAGAGACACATTTATTCTTAGGGTTTCTGAAGCAAAACAAATAGCATATTAATAACTTCTCTTGGAAAAAAACCTTCGCTGTAAAAGACGTTGCTGGAATTATTCCAAAAAGAAATGATTGAACTATGTGTTGTAACAAATCTGAAACCGTATGATGGAAGTTACATCATTCAAGATTCATTTTGTTGTATATAATAGATAGCACAACATACATTATTCGGCTCTCTTGTGGAACGTCACGCGGACAGATAGATCACAACATTACATTTTAATCGTTGTCACTACCACTTTCGATGGACATCAGGTGTGGTTTGACAGGAACTCGAGTTGGAGTTAGAACAGGATTAATCGTTATGTTTTAGACAGTTAAATAACTAGCAAACATTGTGCTAACGCCACGAAAAAAAACATAATTTGAGATTGCTGACTGTTGCCTCCTGGCGATTAAAACTTACCACATTTTGAGGAACAAATCAATGATTGTTCTTGTAAATAGTTATCTGAGTATCATCATTTGGATTTCATACAACTTCTGGACAAGGTGTGTACGCTCAGAGTGAGCTTTACGTCGTTTTCCCGTCGAGAGTTGTTAAAGAGAATGAATGTTTGACTTGCTCAGTACGATTTCCGAAAAACACGCCATTCGTCGAGACACTGGGCTTGTTTTTTAAAGACTACACCTCTGACAATCAACTTCTACTTCGACACGGGTGCACGGGTGGCCCAGTCGTCTAAGGCGCCGCGGTTCGCTGTGCAGAGTTGCGTCCCTTGGGCACGCCAGAAACCTATGATTGTGGGTTCGAATCCCGGTTCGCCCCAATTATGTTTCTAGGTTTGTCAGCACCATACCCGTGCTCGTGGGTTTCACCGAAGTGGTAAACGTCTGAGACCTGCATCACTTCGGGCTTTCCTCCCACATTAAGCTGACACGCCGTGATATATCTGGAATACTGTTAAAAGCGGCGTTAAACCCAACTCACTCACTCACTCTACTCCGACACCATCAATCAGTTAACATCTGGTGACCTGCTGTGCTGTTGTTCACCTGTTCAATACATCACCATCGAATTTCCATTTCATGCACGTTTCAGTTTTAGCCACCATCAAACATGGGTGTATACTTTATTTTGCCTGGCAGTGTATCTACATGTGGCTTTGACAAAACCCTTTCCGTATCCAAAAGAAATATCAACTAAAGCAGAGTGTTTAAGACGATTTCGACTTATGGAGCATGTGCTTATGAATCATTATCAGATACTGAAGGTACCAGGTGTTCGCGAGAGTCATTATATTCTTGGTACATCAATTCGTGAAAGGCAGAACGCCAATTTTACAATAGCACTTCCATGAACATTTAAATGAAAATTGTTTGAATACATCAGCACACGTTTACCCTTTCCGTCGATGATCCATTCATATAATAATAAACTAAGGGGCAAAATAAACTATACCTCTCAACCTATTTTATCATATGTTTAGTATTTTATATAGCATTCGAGGAATCTACCACATGGTTCAACTTTGTTAGATTTAATTTGATTTAAAACTCTTAATAATAGAATTATATAATTGTTGATGGGTAGCATAGAATCGCGTATCATTGAAAATGAATAAATGAGATTTTTCGCGCAAAATAACAACATTGGAAACGTGGTAGGGGTCACGTGGTTGCAAATTCATTTCTTATCCCTGTCTTCATTGAACTAATATATTGTTAGGCAACAAACCCAGCCACGGATTACATTTTACAAACTGGTGCACGAATAAGTGATGGTTCCATAGACATAAACAAATCAGTTCTTTCAATTTCATAAAAAATATTGCTATACTTTCTTTTTCCTCTCGGTTAATAATGTGATGACTTATCATTATTTTGCCTTCATGTGCCTTGTGAAATCTGCTTCGGGAGAACAATTTATCCAATGTATTCATCATATGAACAGCTTGTTGTTGAGGACTATAATACGTTTTTGCCCTCTTACCCTTGAGGTGACGGATGTCATACGAGTGTCCTACTGCCGGAAGTAACATGGAGGACCAGGTGGTGACAGTAAGTTTATTAAGGACAACTGACTGATGAATGTCAATTAAGTTTATGAGATGTTGAGGGTATTCTGTTGGAAAAAAGAAATCGCCAGGTGACGTTTCCTGTACGACACTGGTGTCGCGGTTTTTGACACGTAGAGGAATACTCTGATTGAATTAGAGCGAGTGAGTGAGTATGGTTTTACGCTGCTTTTAGCAATATTCCAGCAATATCAGGGCGGGGAACACCAGAAATGGGCTTCAGACATTGCACGCATGTCGGGAATCGAACCCGGGTCTTGAATTAGAGAGCTATTCAATGATGCCATGTGTCCTATCTTGGTTATTCCCATACAAGCAATACTGTATGCCCTTCCAGTTATTAATATAATATCTACAGTAATTGTGTTCACCAATCTTGCAGAGAGATGTGAGTGAGACACTTGCTTCCTTTCATAAATATTCCACATAGAGAGTACAAGCTTGTATGTAAATCTAATCAAGCTAGAACAGTTATAGATTCCTATAAAGAAGCGAGCTCACCTTAAGCCACCGTTGTGTCAGTCCACAAGGAATTGTTTTACGTCTGGACGGGTCTAAATGTGGTTTGTCAACAGATCTTTCACCTCCTCATCACACCTCGTCATGTTTCCATATCCCATGGGATGTCATGCTGTTATGGCGTGTCTATTTTGAGATATCGACACGCCAGTATGAAGGTATGTGCTAATTTTGTTAAGTGTGTTTGGATTGTCTATTGATTTCGTCGTACTCGGTCATCGATTTGCATAATTGCTTTGAGAAAAAATCAAAATCAAGATGTTGGATTATTCCGGAAAATAATGGAATAAATAGAGAATCTCACCGAGTGCCTTTTTATCAAATATATCAACACGAGTTGATAACAGTGGGAAAACTCCGAGGTTGCCGAGTTTTTTTTCTCACTTTTATCAACGGGTGTTGATATATTTGATATAAAAAACACGAGGGTGAGATTTTATTTATCATCCAACATCATTCTTCCAACTTTTTCAGTTTGTAGACAGTAATTATAATAAGCAGTGTCTTGAGTGTAAAAAGTACTGCTTACAGCTTCAGTAGCAGAGCCATGAGTGATGTCATTTGATTATGACGTCATGGTAACCAATGACGTCACAATGGTCTGCAAAGCATTGTGATGCAATTTCATTGCAGCAATATCTACAGTGTAGATTCGGAGCAAGACTCCGAGGCTTGCTGAGTTTTTCCACTTTTATCAACGAGTGTTGATATATTTGATATAAAAAAAACACGAGGGTGAGATTTTATTCATCATCCAACATCATTCTTCCAACTTTTTCCATTTGTAGACAGTAATTAGCAGTGTCTTCAGTGTAAAAAGTACTGCTTACAGCTTCAGTAGCAGAGCCATGAGTGATGTCATTTGATTATGACGTCATGGTAACCAATGACGTCACAATGGTCTGCAAAGCATTGTGATGCAATTTCATTGCAGCGATATTTACAGTGTAGATACAATCTCCTTAAGATCGGATCTAAGTTTTCGTTGCTGCTAAACAAGGATCTGAGGACATCCCATTACGGGTCACGTCAGAACGACCTTTCGCGAACTTTGACCGACCGACATCAGCCAATTAGAAAGCAGCTTTGTCGAGCTTTACGGCACTCGTTTCAACCTGGCGACTTCCATTTCAGACTACGCTTGAAAAATATGTTGACACAGTTCTCGATTTAAATTTTGAAAACTGAACACACAAACTTTGCGGAATATCTAATATATGGTTGAGATTGTATGGCAGTGCTTCCCACGTACTGTGCAAGGCCTCCTTCGTTCAAATGTTTATCCCACGGAAGCGAGAGGTCGACGATAATTTGGACGGAATCAGTCGTACGGGCCGTAACTGTCGTTCGGAATACACCGTGTTAACGTTTTCGAGCTTGCATGATAAGGAAACATATTCCGACTGTCACTTTCATGATCTGGTCAGCGACGCTTTGATTGGTCGGATGAAAGGTCGTTCTGACGTGAACTGCAATGGGATCTCCTCAGATCTTTGTTTAGCGATAGCGAGAACTAAGAACTGATTTTAATTAGATTGGGTGTAGATATCGCTTGATCTCTCCAAGCGATATCTCCTGTGGGAGCAGTTTTGGATGATAAAATATTTTGTCCTCAAGTCTTACCAAAGTAATGAACTGTGCACACACGTGACATGTCCTGCAAAATATGTGCAGTAAAAGCACAAACATTGTCCAGCTTCTACTTTGACAGAGAGAAATGCTAATATTGAAGAGTGGTCGAAATATATCCTGTCCCAAGAATCCAAGCCCCTAGAATATTTAAATAACCGCTCCTCATACATATATGCAATAACCAATTCTAAAAAGTATATGGAGTACACGTGGAAGGATGGGTGGGAGACTGCAAGACCAGGGCCCACTTGCACAAAACGATCTTAGCGCTAAGGTAATCGTAACTCCCATACTTTAACATAGGCTTACGGTAGTCTTAGCGCTAAGATCGCTTTGTGCAAGTGGGCCAAGATCCCAAGGAAACTGTAGATGTACTCGGTTCAACAAACCATGAACCTTTACAGATCAATAGTTGGGCCGAATAAAACCCATTGCCATTGTTATCATGAGGAAGATCTGTAAAACAATATTTGACAAGGTTGTGAGAATCACATGTCTTTGTACGTGAGCCAGAACACATGACAGATCATGAGAACATTTCTCACAAGGTGGACCGCATTGACATACGTTTTCATGATATTGACCCTACATTAACATAATTCCATTGACTACACGTGTTCAAGAGAAGATATATATGACCACCTTGTGTCAGACTGGGATCTATATAATTCTGAAATTCACAATAATGGTCAATGACAGAATGATTTACTCACCATGTCGTTAGAAAGAAGACCCGTGAAGATCCGTGGTAGAACAGGTCTTCAGCAACCCATGCTTGCCGTAATAACACGACTATGCTTGTCGTAAGAGGCGACTAACGGGATCGGGTGGTCAGGCTCGTTGACTTGGTTGAAGCATGTCATCAATCCCAATTGCGTGGATCGATGCGCATGATATTGATCACTGGATTGTCTGGTCCAGACTCTATTATTTACAGACCGCCGTCATACAGCTGGAATATTGCTGAGTGCGGCGTAAAACAACAAACCAACCAACTAACCACTGCCAGATAGGATGTCATGGCCATTAGAAAAGTAAAAGTGATCGAGAACAAGTACTGTGATAAAAGGATAAACACTCACATATATGTTTGGGCGGTCGGGTAGCCTAGTGGTTAAAGCGTTCGCTCGTCACGCCAAAGACCCGGGTTCGATTCCCGACATGGGTACATTGTGTGAAGCCCATTTCTGGTGTCCCCCGCCATGATATTGCTGGAATATTGCCAAAAAGCGGCGTAAAACAATACTCACTCACTCACATATATGTTTAATACATCAGCTCCAAAAGCTTTTCAAATAAATCGCCATTATTAAAACGTCATGATCGCCAGGAAAATACATGGGTGGTTGTGGAAGGATAACAGTTCAAATGAGTGCATTTGAACGTCATGACCGGTGACTTGGTTGATTTCATTGTCCCCCATCTTCCAGAGGCAAGTGAGTTAACTGACTATAAAGTGAGTTAACTCTCTTGCCTCGGGAAGATGTCGTCTCCCGACAGTGTAGGACGATATTCGTAATATCAACCTGGTGTATCCAGCCCAGACTCGACTATTTACAGGCCGTCATCATTAAGCTGGAATATAGCTGAATATTATACAGAAGAGGGATGATTGGATGATGATAAAATAGATTCATATTATCAATTGTGTAAGCTCACGTGGCAAGTATCACGGACCTGCTTTGAACTAGCACTCTCCATTGCGTGGACCCTACCTAAATCAGACACAGATTTAAGCGCGGCCCCTTGCAACTCGTTAACATTTGAGCTATAGCAATTGGGGTACAGCGTACAGTGTACAAAACTTCACACAATACTATCCTCACTTGTGAACCCAAACGAAATATTTCAATTCCGTTAACAGATGACCCACACCAGGAAGAGGCAGCTTCCCATTCAGAAATGTCAAGACTGACCGAAGGTAAGACAGTTGATGATTAAAATATCTGAATTATCATTTCACACAGGACATTTTATACAGATAATGTCAACCTAAAATTGTCACTGACACTTAAAAATCAGTTTGGATTTGAATAAAGTTAGAGAAATGTCGAAGCATTATATTTAATCAACACTTTACCGACTTGTTTAACCATGATTTTTTATCTTGTTCAGCTGCAAGTATCAGGCTATTGTAGGTCAGCTGCGGAAGACAAGCGTTTAAGGCGTTGATTACAATGCAGATAAAATTGACAAGAAGGACGTAATCATGATTATCATCAATAATTGAATTCCCCAAGAAAGTTCGAACATTGGCAGTCTTGTGATAAGAATGAATATTGATTACCAATGAATAATTTATTATACACAATGCTTATGATAATAAGGGCGACAAACCCTCCTTTTCTTCATGAGACATGTACAACAAAAACAACAACAACAACAATTGACAATAACAACGTGGTATTCTTTGAATGGCATTAGGAAGTGATACACATAAGGAAGAGAATTTATGGATGTCAACTTCTTTATTATAAGGAACACAATGTTTCGGAGTGCAATCTTAGACCTTCATCATGTGAATAGTGAGTGAGTGAGTGAGTGAGTGAGTGAGTTTGATTTTACACCGCTGTTAGCAATATTCCAGTAATATCACGGCGGGGGACACCAGAAATGGGCTTCACACATTGTACCCATGTCGGGAATCGAACCCGGGTCTTCGGCGTGACGAGCGAACGCATCGGGTGAATAAATGCTATGAAGCAGAGAATATATATATATACCTGTAAGAACAACAAAAGTAATAAGATAACAAAGGTGGAAACTTAACAAGGGAAGTCAACAGTTTTTTGACGCAGATACTTGATTAGCAATGGCCAAATGAAAGCCAACACTTAGCCGTTAATTAGCGCTGATAGTAATTGAATACACGAAGAAAGTTCGAACATTGACATTGTTGGACCGATTGAATTTTTGTTTAGCAACATACACTATTCTTATGATAATAAAAGCAACAAAACCCTTTCCTTCTTCATGAGAAATCTACACATATTGTGTATAAGTGAGTGAGTTTATATTTCAGTTTTGTTGGTTGGTTGGTTGGTTTGTTGATTAACGCCGCACTCAGCAATATTCCAGCTATATGACGGCGGTCTGTAAATAATCGAGTCTGGACCAGACAATCCAGTGATTAATATCATGAGCATCGATCCACGCAATTGGGATCGATGGCATGCATCAACCAAGTCAGCGAGCCTGACCACCCGATCCCGTTAGTCGCATTTTACGACAAGCATAGTCGCCTTTTACGGCAAGCATGGGTTGCTGAAGACCTATTCTATCCCGGACCTTCACGGGTCTTCAGTTTTGTTATGGCATGTCATTTCGATGGCGGATTAAAGCCTGGAGTGATGTATGTGGTACGTGTGTTAATTCTGACTACTTTCACACGAGACCGTGAACACCCGGGGTAGAACAGGTCTTCAGCAACCCATGCCTGCCGTAATAGGTGACTAACGGGATCGGGTGGTTAGACTCGCTGACTTGGTTGATGCATGTCATCGATCTCAATTGCGTGGATCGATGCTCATGATATCAATCACTGGTTGTCTGGTCCAGGCTCTATTATTTACAATCGCCGTCATATAGCTTGAATATTGCTGAGTGCGGCGTTAAACAACAAACACACAAAAACTTTCACACGAACCCTTAGTCATCTTTAAAGTACAAGTAAAAACAACAAAATAATTTCCATAATCATAAGAAATGTCTCTGCTAAAGGCAGAGTCCATTGTATGATGCCGACATACATCATGATAATGTGTTAATGAATCGTTATCAAAATTAATAGTAATGATATTAGGTCTTCGCGTAATGGTGAGAGTATCCCAACCATGGCACCCATCACAAACACATCCAAAGGCACGTGAATTGTTCACCTGAAAAAACAAACTGAACATATATGGTAGAAGTGAAAATATGGAATTGCATCGGACATCATTTTTCTTATTGAAGCGTCAAATTTGAAAATGTCCTCCACATTTATACCATAAGACTTTTTTAAAAGCTTCACTGAGGCATTGAATGTATAATTTTGACCAAACAACTTTTGAGCAAGAGTTGTTTGAAGATCTTTGACACTAATCGTTGGTTCTCTTCGTAAAAGACCAGAGTAAAAGTTCTATATGCGAAGCCTATTCGTGCTGACGTCCGAACTGAACGCCAATCATTTCACTTACTCATGTATGTATATATAATTGTGTGTGGGTGTTGTCTGATGGACAAATGATAGATTGATCAATGATAATAACCCCAATGGGCAACTTGAACTCGATTTAACCCCCTTTTAAAAGATCCTTTCAACAGACAAGCAGCTCTCTCACAACGCGAGGAAATTGTCCCAATGGTTCAATTGTTATGAACACAAACGGAGGTGTCCATCTGATTGGCACCTTGATTAATTTTACATATTTCCATCACGTTCAGGGATTAGACAACATCAACAACTCATTAAGCGACAATGTGTGAAAAGACAGATGCTTCATCAAATGTCTTAATGAAGCACTACTGTCGTGAGACCAAATTGTTTGAAGATTGTGTTAGGAGATCGATGGTATTTCTGATATTTGATCGACCCATGAATACCGGATTCTGAGTGACATTCCCTTACGTAACGGCTCCTAGGTCGCTGGAACACCTTCACCCAAAAAAATTGCAGCAAGACCAGATATTTCTTTACATTTCAGTTTTGAGCATCTTTACAAAAACACCTTGCAACAATGCAGTTTTCTTGCAGCATTTATTTTTGTAAAGTCTAAATCATTCTATTTTTTAAAAAGAATTTTCTCGGACAATGTATTTTCGATTTCGATCAAATCCAGGAACAATATCAGAAATGTCAGCTGGCAGTCTGGCAGAGAGTTATGTGTGAATCATAATAATCAAACATGCTGGGAATGCATATTTACCTGAACAGAACCCTTTTCGCAAACGCCTGGTATCATCACAGATTTTCAGTGATACTTTCATATATTAGTAATTCACCGCTATTTTGTCTGTTGCACCAGTGGGAATCTGTTTAGGCTTTGAGACGAGACGGTTTTTTCTCTGGCTTTGACGTTTTATATATGGGGTGAAGAACATAGGTATGTCCATGAAGAAGTGTGTCAGGATTCCTTACAGTGAGTGAGTGAGTATGGTTTTACGCCGCTTTTAGCAATATTCCAGCAATATCACGGCGGGGGACACCAGAAATGGGCTTCACATATTGTACACTTGTCGGGAATCGAACCCGGGTCTTCGGCGTGACGATCGAACGCTTTAACCACTAGGCTACCCGACTGCCCCTCAGTATTCCTTACAGGAGATTTGGGCTTCACCGCTCGGAGGTAAGAAAGATTTGAAGTGCAGACCTGCCTCTTCATTCCTCATATGTTGTGCTGTGTTAATGTATGTTCTTGTGGACAAATGTGACTCCTAAGGCAATGCGTGCAGAGCTAGCTAAGAAGGGGCCAATGCTTACTATGTAATGTACGTTATATTATCTATCCTGACAATGGAAACAAAGGAAATGTGTTTTTGTGGTAGAGACTGCATGTATGTTGAGACATTGACCTCTTGCCAAAAGTTGTTTGATCAGTTACATCCTTCAAGCTTCACTTATGCTTTCTAAATGTCTCATGGTAGACATGTGGAGGACATTTCCAAATTTGATGCGTCTGTCCAAACATGTGTTCGATGCAATTCCCTGTACCATATGTTCCCGTGCTTTTTTCAGGTGAACAATTGACTTTGTGTGCTGGCGATTAGGTGCCTCACCCTGGCAGCTGTGCGTTCGAATCCCGGACGGGACTCAACCCATGAAAGTACTAGAATCTGTACTTTACTAAGAAAGTGTTATCCCAAATATAACATTAGTAACAATTGACTTGTGTGTGTTTGTGGCGGGTACTACCAGTGGGGCAGGATACACTCACCTCTTCGCGAACCTCTGGTGTCATCACTATTTGATAGTGATTTATAAAACATGCTCATAATATAGTGGGAATCTGCTCTAGCTGAGATTTCTAACGTTCGAACTTGAATTCGAATTCGAATTATTGATCAGTATAGACACTGATATTAAGTCACGAGTAGTGTCAGAATTCTTGTATTTCCCGAGTGAGAGCGAGGGTAATACATGAATTCTTACACGAGTTTCGTAAAGTCAGTATGCTAAGCCTGAGAGTGTAATGATTTCTTTATTACCCATTACCCATAATCGTTTTAAGCTTTCTTTTAGAAAAATACACTTATCACGATCACCGTCTTAGAAAACCACAATTGTCGAATGTTGTCAACAATCTTCAGCTATGACGTCATTTATAGTGTGACGTTATTCCGACCACTATCTGATTCGGATGAATCAGCAATGCCGTCCAGATGACGTAAACAAAACACAGGTGCGCGTGAAGGGATATTTGCACAAGTGCACATGCGTTATTTATA
Organism: Haliotis cracherodii; assembly: GCF_022045235.1. NCBI lineage: Eukaryota > Metazoa > Mollusca > Gastropoda > Lepetellida > Haliotidae > Haliotis > Haliotis cracherodii. Next base: position 9,740,428 of record NW_027266276.1, on the reverse strand, counting down.
AAATCGGTTATTTCTTACATTGCAGGTAATAATCATGAGTACATCCTTGTTGTCGATTTTATCTGCATTGTCACCAACGCCTTAAGCGATTGTCTTCCACAATTGGGGGTCACGGGTGGCCCAGTCGTCTAAGGCGCCGCGATTCGCTGTGCAGACTTGGGCCACGTATGCACGCCTGAAACCTATGATTGTTGGTTCGAATCCCGGTTCGCCCCAATTATGTTTCTAGGTTTGTCAGCACCATACCCGTGCTCGTGGGTTTCATCGAAGTGGTAAACATCTGAGACCTGCATCACTTCGAATTCGGGCTCTCCTCCCTAATTAAGCTGACACGCCGCGATATAACTGGAATAATGTTAAAAGCGGCGTTAGACCCAACTCACTAACTCACTTTCACAATTGACCTACAATAGCGTGTCATTTATAGCTGAACAAGATCACAAATCATGGTTAAACAAGTCGGTAAAGTGTTGATTTAATATAATGAATCAACATTTCTCTAACTTTATTCCAACCCAGACTGATTTTTAAGTGTCAATGTCAAGTTTAGGTTGACACTATCTGTAGAAATTGCTCTGTGTGAAAAGATAATTCCGACATTTCAATCATCAAGTGTCTTACCGTGGTTCAGACTTGACTTTTTCGAGTGTCTAACTGTCTGTTCCTGGTGAGGGTAATTTGTCATCTCAAATGGAATTGAACTATTTTATTTGGGCTCACAAATAAGGAGAGTAGTGTGTGAAAATGTGCTAGAGTCCAGGCAATTTTGAGTCCCTAGCCAAGTGGACTCACACATTTATATTTTCATATCAATCTGGCTGCACCAATAAATGATCATTCGTGCTCAAATGTTTGCTTGTTGTTCTATGATATTCTGCTATATTCCACCAATATGACGATGGTCTGTAAATAGTCGAATCTGGGCTCGACACACCAGTGGTTGATATTATGAACAACGTCTTACATCGTCAGGGCACGATGACAATCAACCATTCCACGAGCCTGACCTTCCAATGTACTCATTTGAATTGTTATCTTTTCACAACCGACCGCCTCCGTGGTAGAGCGTCCGCCTGGAAAGGGGAAGGTTCGGGGTTCGATCCCCGGCCGCGTCATACCAAAAGACGTTAAAATGTGGTACTTGTTGTTACCCTGTATGGCGCTCGGCTTTAAGGGGATAAAACAAGGACTGGTCGGCTCGGAGTCAGTATACTGTGTCTGAGTGGGGTATTCATGTTAAACTGCGGCATGGTATCTCAGTGGGCTGGCACTATAAATCGGCATCAGTCCGGACTAGTACAGGTAGCCACACATACGTACATGCACGTCGCTATGTAAGTGCAATAATCTTGAACAGGACGTTAAACCCCATTTCACCTCACCTTTTCACAACCACTTCTTTTCCTGACGATCTTAATTATGGCGATTTGTATGAAATGCTTTTGGAGCCCAATCTGACACAAGTTGGTCATATACGAGTATGTATTCTCTTGAACACGTGTCCCCAATGGAATTATGATTAATGTAAGGTCAGTATCATGAAAACGCCTGTCCACCTTGTGAGAACTGTTTTCATGATCTGTTATGTGTTCAAAGTCAGGTGATTCTCACAACATTGTCAAATATTGCTTTACAGATCTTCATGATAACGATGGGAATGAACTTGTGTCGACCCAACTATTCATCTCTGAAGGTTAATGGTTGTTTAAACCGAATACATCTACAGTGTCCTCGTGATCTAGTCTTGCAGTCTCCCGCCCATCCTTTCTTGTGATCTATGTATTTGTAAAATATCTTTATGTGGGAAGAAACTATTCTGGGCTGGGAGACAGGATATTTTTCGGACACTTCTTCAAAACAAACATTTCTTTCCATTGAAAGAAGTAGCCGAACAATTTTTCTCTACACGTATTTAGCAGGATATCTCCAGCGAAAAATGTTTTAGTTGAGGATGACCCGAGGAAAATTGTGTTTCCATTATTTTCTGGAATAATCAAAGTGATCTTGATTTTGAACTTTTCTCAAAGCAATGATGCAAATCGATGTCCTAAAGTAAGAAAATCGATTGACAATCCAAACACACTTAAGAAAATTAGTACATAGCTTCACACTTGCCTATCAACATCTCAAAATAGACACGCAATAACACAGTCAAACGTACCATGGCATATGGAACATGCAGTGATTTGATGCGGAAGTGGTAGAGCCGTTGACCAGCCACTTGGACCCGTCCAGGCGTAAAACAATTCCTTGTGGACGGAGACAACGAGGGCTCATATGCCCTCGCTTCTATATAGGATTCTAGCGGGACTGTTCGAGTTTGATTACATTTACACATAAGATTGTACAGTCCATATGGAATATTTGTGAATGGAGAGAAAGTGTGTCATACAAATCCCTCTGTGGTCTGCCCACGCTCGTCTAGATTAACATTGTAGGGCTCTCGTCTCTTTTTCCTTTTTCGAGTTTGGCGTAGCCCTGATGGGAACTGTAATGAGTCCGCCCCACAAGCATATAGCGAATTGTGGTTCCTGACTCTTGTCCCCGTTATTGAATAAAGGGTCATCACATATATATTTTGATGTGAAGTGATTTAAACGTTGATTTAAACTTGTAACTGTTATTTAGTATATTTTAATCTAGTACGTATACAGTGAAACGTTTGTCCGATGACTTTTGAATCGACAGTCTCCTTGGTGCAGTGAATAGAGCGTCTGCAGTGGATAGAGCAACCACACACACATAATAATAGAAATCATCTTACACGCCACGTTAGTCCGTTACCCCGTTAATGCGTACAACCGTTAGTCCGGAAACGCGGCCACTGCGGCCACCCATTTAATCCGGAACCCGTTTAATGCGGACGCGCGGAAGAGATTATCAATCAAATCCGGAATATTCCCCGCACTGTCCGATGTTCTTGGTGTAATGCAGATCAAAAGTGGGTGAACACAATCATTGTAGATATTACAATAATAACAAAAACTAGAAGGGGCTATATTATGTGTATTCTGTCTAAACCTTCGAAAGTTACCGTCATTATCGTCAAGTAAGTTGGTGTGTGACATTCAGCGATGCACGTAGATACAGGAACCCCATTGTCAGTATGTGGGTTAAAGTTATTACAACAGGTCACTACATGTAATATTAACTGAATTAACCCCACACTCCAATACCTTGTTGGAGAATATCGACGGACCGGGAGAAAGATTTAACGGTTGAGACCTGGTGTGTGTTTGAACGCTGGTCCTATAATCTTCCACGTTTGCATCATGTGTCCCTGCGTTGCACTTGCTCACTGTTGTCTTCAAAACAACATTAATGTTGTTTAGTAACCTTGAACGTGTGACATATATCCATTGACGACAATAGTTGTAAACTGATCAAACTACTGACCACAATATTTTGTAAAGGGCAGAGAAACTGAAAACAATATTTGAAAATTGAAAAATAATAAATATTTTGTTGGAAATCTTTGCTGACTATGAATCGTGCTAAAGAAACGACGGCACGTCACATGCCCCAAATGCCAGTTATTTATAACGCTAATTGCACAAGAGCTTCAAGTATGCGGCAAAAATTCAATATCTTGTTACCCCCATGTGTCAAAACCGCTGGTGAGAATCTCATCCCCCGTGTACATGTAATCTGTACAATGCTGTTCTTATCACTTCACTTAGTAAATAGTTTAGTGGGGCGGACCACCTGGGCATATAGTGCTGCTTCTATCTGTGGATTCGAATAGCCAAGACAGGACATGACGTTACTGAATGTAATCAGAGCATTCTTCTGCTCGTCAACAACCGTCATGAGTATTCAACAGGAAATGTCACCAGGCGATAACGTGTTCAACAGAATTCCCTCAACATTTTCTGAACTTAATTGACACTCTAGCATGTCTGTTACCCTTAATAAAGTTACTGTGATCATCTGGGCCTCCATGATACTTCCGGCAATCGGGCACTAGTATGACATAAATCACCTCAAGGGTCGAAGGGAAGTAAATTATTCTTACAAACGGTGATCAAGAGAACCATCGGTAGTTCATGTGATGAGTACATTGAATAAAGTATACGATGTACCGAAACAGATTCCATAACGCGTATCAGGCAAACTAATGGTGCGCCATTATATTATATCTTATAAATGGATCATTGTAATTCATCACTGTCACCAGGTGTTCACGAAAAGGGTAAACATGTCCAAGTATATACAAGTTGCACCCGCCACTCGCCCACCTTTCGTTTAAATGTAAGTGTTATTGCAGCGTTGGCGTTCCGCCTTTTATGAATAGATGAATAAACTAAGGGATATATGATTAATATCCAAATAGCTGAAAGCCCGCTAATCCGGACGATACCCATCCCAATTCTCTCAATGTCAAAAATTTCATAAATGAATGGAATAATTGGCAAAAACGTCATTGACCTCACTGTCATCAATTTAACGCTCGATTCCGCCATACTTGAGGTCGCAATACTGTTTGCTATGTCCGTCGATGTGATAGTCACGTGACTAGTGTTAGTTCCACCAATTATTACAATGTTGATAAAAATGACAAGGACGTAATCATGATTATCATCAATAAATTTATTCAGATAGAATATTGGCACATTTTAATGTTTGACCGAAAGCGTTAAGTACGTATTATAATTTAACGACATATATAAGTCTCATGACAATAGGGGGCACAGGGGAACAAGTCGTTTAAGACACCGCAATCCGCAGTCTTGTGGAAGTCAGAAACTTATGATCGTGGGTTCGAATCAGGGATCGCCTCGATTATGTTTCTAGATCAGCACCATACTCGTCCTCGTGTGTTTTACCAATGTGGTGAGCGTCAGAGACATGGGCCACGTCCCTTTCCATTCAGGCTGACACGCCCTGATGTAACTGGAATACTTTTCAAAGTGGCGTCAAACCCAACTCACTCACTCATGACACTACAACTTTGCTCTTTACTGGAAGATCCGGTTGATTTTATTTCCCACAATGGCGCAGCATGTGAAGCCTATTCCTGAGATCTTCCGCGACGTAGACCTCCAATCATTCACTCATTTATATTCATTTGATTGTGTGTGGGTGCCTGATCAGATCAGTGATAAAATGATCAACGGGCAACTTGACCCCCATGTGACCCTCCTTGAAAAGACCCTCTCAACAGATGACCAACTCTAACACAAAGCAAGAAAATCGTCCCACCGGATTCAATTGTATTCCATGAGGTTTAAGGGTCTTGTTGAACCAACTACAATTTCCGAGCTTTGGAAAAGTTTAAGAAATAGTTATGAAAACTAACGGAAGTGTTCATATGAACAACTTGATTAATTTCATATATTTACATCACATTGAGGTTTTGGGGAACATAAAATGACGAAAAATTGTTTAGGAAATTTTGTTAAAAGACCTCACTAAATGTCTTGACAGCAACGCTTCTGTTGTGAAACCAAAATACATTCAGATGGTGTTGGTAAAACGAGGGTCATTATGACGACAGCAAAGGGACTGCATGGTCAGATGCAACTACTACTACTACTACTACTACTACTACTACCACTACTACTACCACTACTACTCCTACTCTGTATATCCATAATGCGTCAAATCCACACCACAAACCGTGCCCAAAGCGCTACATAATTACTCCCTTCAATGGAACTCTCAGGGCTCAAACAGTCTAACGCGGTCACCCATCCACCTCCTCTCCGCAACCGACGTGGCTAATCTTCGCCTGATTTGTATCCGGTACAGGATTTTTACATGGTGAACATTGTATATATTCTGTGGAATATACGGTGAATGTATATTTCCTGTCAAGGTCTAGAAGCTGTAATTCCAATTGTCACCTGTCACTTTGGAATTAGTGTAAACATAAACTAGTTATGTGTGAAAGACATGTGTCAAACATGTATCTTTACTCGAGGTTATCAATTTGTTGTGAACACGTGGTGTCATCACTAATTTTCAGTGATCCATTCACATAATTTTCACCGCTGTTTGTCTTTTACGTGCAATGCTATCTGTTTCGGCAGAGGTCAAGACTGTGTGTTCTCTGGGGTTGGTGTTTTGTATGTAAGGTCAAGAAGAGTGAGTGAGTGAGTATGGTTTTACGCCGCTTTTAGCAATATTCCAGCAATATCACGGCGGGGGACACCAGAAATGGGCTTCACACATTGTACTCATGTCGGGAATCGAACCCGGGTCTTCGGCGTGACGAGCTAACGCTTTAACCACTAGGCTACCCGACCGCCCCCAAGAAGAATGGGGATGCCTTGAAGCTGTGTGTAAGGGGTTCCTTATAAGAGATTTCGGCTACGCTGGGAAAGGCTTGACTTGACTCTTCATTCCTCAGACATTGTGCAATATATGCTCTTGTGGATAAATGAGAGACTAAATGCGATACGCGTGTAGCTATATAGTGGTGGCAAAGTAGAGGTACGTGAAATGTAAGGTACATTATGTATCATGATACTAGATACAAAGGTCATGTCATGGCAGCGAGGAGGTTAAAACAATTCCAATACAAAATCTTATTATTCATTACAGGCTTTGTGTTTTTTAAATTCTTGTCCCAGAAATATGGTGTTTTTTATTTATAAATGTGCCAAAATAATGTATAAATACATTAATGATACTCATAAACTACATTGTCTCAAAGTATAACCCACCAACATGCCATGAATATTTGTCACAATGGTCCTTGTTACGTTACAGGGTAAACATGAATCAGATTCAACCCAAAATGACAACTGTCATCTCAATTAGACACACCTTAGAAATTTCGGATTATCGACCATTCCACAAATGGAAGGTTTGGAATATTCATTCCTCGTTTGGTTGGTTGGTTGGTTGGTTGGTCGGTTCTTTAAAGCCGCATTCAGCAATATTAAAGCTATATGACGGCGGTCTGTAAATAATCGAGTCTGGACCAAACAATCCAGTGATTGATATCATGAGCATAGATCCACGCAATTGGGATCGATGACATGCTTCAACCAAGTCAGCAAGCCTGACCACCCGATCCCGGTAGTCGCCTCTTACGACAAGCATGGGTTGCTGAAGACCTATTCTACCCGGGATCTTCATCGTTTGGTAAAATGGTGATGTGTATCTGAACACTTATAAATCGATATTTAGACATGGAAGTCAAAAGAGCGAATTGCATCTCGCATCATTGAAAAAAACATGTCTAGAACAGAAAGCAGAGGGCGAGCCAACTGTCTGTTTTTCAATATATACTTTTACATTTAAATAAATTTGTAATATGAGAACTTTCAATGAAGTGAGATGTCTTTGAAGTTTCACTAACATCGCTGCATGTCATTTCAATGTAGGGTGAAAGTCATGAGCCGGGGTTAGACACTGGAAGACCTATCCCAAGACCCTTGATAAAACAAGTAAATGATTATTCATGGCATTTCCTTTTGGGATTTGGCTTCTGTGAACATTATCTGAATGACGATCTAAATCAGCGTTTTTCACAAGGAATTTGTTCTCATTTCAGGACTTTGTGCACGGTTTGAAACGAACATATCATTAAGCACGTGTTCAACTGAACTTCTTCATCGTATTTAGCCTTGGAGGGGGTGTATTCTTTAGCTCTCTTTCCGCAGATACACTGTGATGCCAGAACCGTCAACAAAACCACGAGTTCCATATTCCGGCCTCATTAACGGTTCAAGCGGCGCCGTGAATCATGTTTCGTACTTGTCGGAGAAGGTGGAGGGTGCCTTGGTATCACTGTGGCAGACTTGTGCCGTTATTTCCTGATCAAACTGATTAAAATGAAGCGTTAAAATGACGTGTTACGCTTCTATATTGCACTAATGTCATTAGGATAGCTGGACCTTCTTTTCAGACATCAATGTGGTTTGATTGAAGCATCAATCTGAGAACCAGCGTTCCCAATGTCCTCCTTGCCGTATAGTAAAGCGAAAGCTTAAGTTGGCGTGTTGTTTGGGGAACCCTGCACTTGGATAATTTTGACGTAATGTGTGGGGTAGATGGCTTCAAGTATTTGACACATGTTGTACGAGAAGTTGGTTGGTTGGTTGGTTTGTTGTTTAACGCCGCACTCAGCAATATTCCCGCTTTATGACGGCGGTCTGTAAATAATACAGTCTGGATCAGACAATCCAGTGATTTATATCATGAGCATCGATCCACGCCATTGGGATCGATGACATGTATCAACCAAGTCAGCGAGCCTGACCACCCGATCTTGTTAGTCACCTTTCACGGCAAGCATGGTTTGCTGAAGACTTATTCTACCCCGGAATCTTCAATACTCCAATTGGTATACGTAATGTGTCGGGTAGATGGCTTCAAGTATTTGACACATGTTGTACGAGAAGTATTGCTGATGTAATGTGAGCATCTATTCTGACCACCAGGTCGTGGCGTGAATCATTGTTTGAAACAAGTGACTTCTACTGACTGACTGTGTGTTTTGACAATGATTACTGTGGTAACTTAGAGAGTACCTTGAGGGGCGCAACACACAAGTCGAAGATGGTGTTCAAAACGTCACATGTATTTTCGCAAAGCGCTGGACTAGCTCGTCCTGACAGAAATAACTCCAAATACTATGTAACCCGTGAAGATCCGGGGTAGAATGGGTCTTCAGCAACCCATGCTTGCCCTAAAAGGCGACTATGCTTGTCGTAAGAGGCGACTAACGGGATCGGGTGGCAAGGCTCGCTGACCTGGTTGATGCATGTTATCGATCCCAATTGCGTGGACCTATGCTCATGATATTAATCACTGGATTGTCTGGTCCAGACTCGATTATAAAACACCACGTCTGTTGCCTGCCAACGACGGCATGAAGTCAAAACAGCCAATCAAGTGATAGACCAAAAATCCAGTCACAAGAAAGGATGTTGTTTCACTTTTTTCTTGGTGTTTAGGATACAAACATCACTGCCAGGGGTAGAATAGGTCTTCAGCAACTCATACTTGCCGTAAAAAGCGACTATGCTTGTCGTAAAAGGCGACTAACGCGATTGGGTGGTCAGGCTCGCTGACTTGGTTGATACATGTCATCGATGCTTATGATATTAATCACTGGATTATCTGGTCCAGACTCGATTATTTACAGACCGCCTCATATAGCTTGAATATTGCTGAGTGCGGCGTTAAACAACAAACCAACCAACCAACCAACATCACTGCCAGTATTCCAGATAATTCAGAACGCCAAGAATCTCGAGGAAAAGATATTTTGAGAGTAATTCTTTCAAGAGAAGCAAATGTAATTTCATCTGATAAGTTACTATTATCCGACATCGATGCGCATGATGTCAATCACTGGACTGTCCAAACTCGATTGTTTAGACCTTCGTCACATACCTGGAATATTGTTGCATACGGCGTTAAACAACAAAAATTAACAAATCATGCTCCCAAAGATCTATCCAAAAAGCGACTATTTTTCTCTTTCTAAGGCAAGAGAATCATGGCTAACCCGCTAAATGGAAACTCCTCAACGGATTTAATACTTGACATTTAAAGAGGAAAAAATCAAACTTGAATTCGATGTGCTTTTTCTTCTTCTCCAAAACACCTTTTTAGTGTGTAAGGTTGTCTGGGGACATTCTTTTAAGTGAGTTCGCCATTAAGTTCCGTCACATACTCTTGCAGTTCTGATCATCATTGTCAAGTAACACTTAACTTAGAGTCTTTTCTGCTCTGAGATATGACAGGAAGCAGACATATAATGTCAGAATTTATAAAGTTAATATCTTGAGCTTGTTTATATCTTGACGTTAATTGTATGCGTATTGTTCATTTGTAATCTGGACCAGACAAACCAGTGTCACACTGAAAGCCGGCCGTGGCATTGGTATTATGTGTGAAAGAACAGTAAACTACGGTTATAACGAACACGCTTATAACGAACTAACGGATATAACGAACTAACATTTTAGTCCCGACTGTATGCTGTACATGTAGTTATGCTGTATATATGCTTATAACGAATTACGGTTATAACGAAATAAAATTAGTAGTCCCTTTGAGTTCGTTATAACCGTAGTTTACTGTAGTCCTTACTGCCATTGCAAACTCAGCTACTGCTCCTTTGACAGCTTGTCAATGACGCTGGGCGTTGACGCTGACCTTGTATGCTTCTTGGTTGAACAAATGATACATGTATAAGGTCATTGTGACATGGTTATGTCAGTATGATGAAACAACTTATCAGTCTGACCATAGTCAAAGATACAATTACAATTAGTGACTTTTACAAACCTTCTAAGTATCATTCCAAAGGTAATTGATTATCTCGAGGTCAAAATGTGACGGCAAAGGGTAATCGATCGCAAAAAGAATCCCCACAGTAGAATCCCAAAATTGTATATAACCTAGTCAAGCTTTTACAACCTAGCTGGAGACTGATGAACGAAGTGATGTGACGTTGAGCTTCCGTTGCCTCTGTCTTCAAGGAATGTACATCGTGTTTGCAGCTTTAAGTCTAGGCGGGTCCGATTGCAGTTTTGTCAATAGCACTTTCACAGCTTCGTCTGAACACAGATTGTACTGGGGTCCATTTCCGTAGACTCGAGCCCATGGGACGTATGGCTGTGTTATTTGAGACCATTTTGGGGTGTCGTCATGATAGTTTGATCTTGTAGTCATGTCTTAATTTCAGGGTTTGCTGGTTGTGTGTCAATTTCGCACTGGAAGGTTGCTCTGCTTTAATTGTTAACCTGACTTAATAAATGTAAATAGAAGTATATCTGTTTTTGTTCCCTGGCGTAAAAGAATCAGAACATATGGTAGGGCAGAACATGCTTACCCTTTGTTCGCGAACACCTGTCATCACTGATGTACCGTGGTCCATTTATATGCAATCACCTAATGGTATCTGTTTCGGGAGATAATTGAGACTGATTATTCTATGGCGATGACGTTTTGTATTTATTGATACATGCCAACTGAACCCGTGAAGATCCGGGGTAGAATAGGTCTTCAGCAACCCATGCTTGCCGTAAAATGCGACTATGCTTAAAGTAAGAGGTGACTAACGGGATCGGGGGGTCAGGCTCGCTGACTTGGTTGATGCCTGCCATCGATCCCATTTGCGTGGTTCGATGTTCATGATGTCAGTCACTGGATTGTCTGGTCCAGATTCGGTTATTTTCAGACCGCCGTCATATAGCTGGAATATTGCTGAGTGCGGCGTTAAACAACAAACAAACAAAAAAGATGCCAATTGACTACCATGACGTTGAAAGCGTTCATTATTTCAGGTATATGTTCATTATTTTATGGTTTATGTCCACGTTCATATGACTCTTCGTTTTTATTTGCTCTTCTTGATTATGAGTTAGTTTTGAAGTTTCAAATGTACGACCTCATTTCTACAGTGCCGTAGGTTGGTCAGCTCTATGCCCGTCCTCGCGAAGCCTTTGAGGTACTGCTCGCGTGTTTGACGTTGATTCGGGTTACTTGGTATAACGAAAAAAATAAAGCCAGAATTTTGAGCAAAGGCTGCACTCGGAGATTGTTTAATCACATCTGAAGGCCTTTGGAGGTTGGTGGTGCAGAAGGGTGAGATGTCCTGATTTATAACTTTCACATTAAATGACCAAGCACGCCTTGTTTGCGCTGTTATTAGAGTTGTCCTTGGAAATCCTAAAGTCCATCGCCAAGCATTAATGGTTCTTCGTTCTCCAGATTTTAGAGACCCTGGCTCGACAAAAACGAAATCAGATTACGCACAAATTAGATTAGAAATTTTCATTTCGTGCCACAGTTTACAGTTTTAAAGGTTATCATTGCGTCTGAAAGGCTGAACTACCTCAACGCCATGACATGACTGGGATACTGTTAAAGGCGGTGTTAAACACAACTCACTCACCCAATTGATCAGGCGCCGCAATTATTTCTGCAGAGTTACGTCCCTTGGGCACCCCAGAATCCTATGATTGTGGGTTCCGCTCCGATAATATTTCTAGTTTTGTCAGCACCATACCCATATGGATGGGTGTTGCCAAAGTGTTAAACGCCTGAGACCTGCATCACTTTGTCCTCCCACATTTAACTGACACGCCGTGATGTAACTGGAATACTGTACCTTAAAGGCGAATGTGACTGTAACCCTGACACCTGGCATCTTTCCTTATCAACATGTGTAAGATAAGGGGGCACGGATGGCCGAGTCGTCTAACGCGCCGCGATTCGCTGTGCAGAGTTGCGTCCCTTGGGCACGCCAGAAACCTATGATTGTGGGTTCGAATCCCGGTTCGCCCCGATTATGTTTCTAGGTTTGTCAAAACCATACCTGTGCTCGTTGTTTTCGTAAAAGCGGTTAACTTCTGAGACCTGCATCACTTCGGGCTTTCCTCCCACATTAAGCTGACACGCCGTGATATAACTGAAACACTGTTAAAAGCGGCGTTAAACCCAACTCACTCACTCACTCACTTAATGCAATTAGGAATCCCGGAAGACGAATGTGGTATTGGGTTGGACATTATATCATCCTCGATTATACAAAATATGTTTTTAAATCTGCCATCATGAGTGTTTTTAATATAGGAAACATCAACTGAGTCTTTGGCGATTAATACCGATTTCGAGGACCAGGTAGATATTTCAAATATGAAAAACAACAACACCGGTACTATTTAGCATTTCCACCTTTAAGATTTCCCCATTTTGAAAATATAAAATGTGAATACCAGAAAATAACCATTCACAATTATCCGATGAAAAAGATTCACCCACTTTGACTGCATTGAACGCACCGGTCGAACAAAAGCCAAATGCACCGACATTGTTGAAAACTCACGGTATATTATCCGAGATACATATATATATATATATATATATATATATATATATATTATTTTGCTATGTGAAGCATAACACATGACCCTATAACTTCTTTTTGGAAAGAAGTTGCCGGAAGTATTCGTTTAAAAATGATTGAACGGTGTGCTGTAGCATATTTGAAACTGTTTGAAAGTAATTACTAAAATAACCATTACAACTTTAGTTTGTTTCCGGTAGTTTCCGGTAGTTTCCGGAACAACTCCATGGTTGTTCTTGTAAAAGTTATCTCAGTGGTTTTATTTGGAATTACAGTAAACTACGGTTATAACGAACACGCTTATAACGAACTAACGGATGTAACGAACGTTTTATTCCCGACTATATGCTGTAGTTATGCTGTATATATGCTTTTAACGAATTACGGTTATAACGAACTAAACTTAGTAGTCCCTTTTGAGTTCGTTATAACCGTAGTTTACTGTATACAACTTTTGGACAAGGTGTGTACGCTCAGAATGGATTTTAAGTCAGTTAGACATGTAGAGCTTGGCTGCTTTTCATGTGAGCGGATAGTTTGACTTTCCCAGTACGATTTCCGATGAAAAAACATTGAACACGTCATTCGTCACGGAATTGGTCATGGGCATGTTATTTAAAGACATTTTACAGTCATCTTCAACACCATCAAACAGTAACCACCTGGTAACATTTAACCGTAATTTGACAAAGGATCACTCCTCTTTTATCTTTAACCACTTTGTCTCAAACATCAACATGATAAAAGTAATCCATGTTCATCCATTGTTTGTATAAACACCTGTTCAAATACATCACCATCGAATAATCATTTATTTTTTGTTCGAGTGTTGGCCACCATCAAACATGGCGTATACTTTCTATTGCCCGGCAGTACATCTACATGTGGCATTGATCTCATGTTGATAAATGCCCACGGTACCATCGATATATATACCTGCTGAATTCAGTAAACTACGGTTATAACGAACACGCTTATAACGAACTAACGGATATAACGAACTACTTTTTTAGTCCCGACTACATGCTGTAGTTCTGCTGTATATATGCTTATAACGAATTACGGTTATAACGAACTAAAATTAGTAGTCCCTTTGAGTTCGTTATAACCGTAGTTTACTGTAGTTGATACAAAGACACGATACGTTTACTGAGTCATATCATACATTGCAAATATGCAGAGGATACCACTGAAAGGGACAGTCAAATAACTACTGTTACAGTACAGTAACGACACACTGTCAAGTAATTCATGTTGGATTCTGCATTTCAAAATGCATACCCCTATTCAGGAGCGTCACGGTTAACGCTAAATGGAGGTTGTGACGTCTCCTCCACGTTGGTGCTACCGTCAGTATTCAACTTTGGCCTAGATCTTCTCGCTGCGGTCAGCGTTTTCCTTCCACCATCTGCATGCATTGGTTTTGTCCGGAGGCGGTCGCTCCTGAAAATTGCAAAATTAATATACCACGACCATTCCTGCAATAGTCTGTCTTTGATTATATGTCAGATCATTTGGATGCCAATGTTGTCTTGACGAAATGACGGTTACCAAGTGCCTGAATCTTGCCATCAGAAAATGCAAACTTGACAGTAAGGGGGCGGGGCTTACTTTCACTCCCAGTTTTCATCGATCCTATACGGTGTGCTCGCACTATATTTTCGGATTTTGCCATAATTTATTCGACACATGTGTGTTGAGGAGAGTAATTGCGGTATCGATTAATCATTTTGTATCAATTTGGAAATCACACAATAAATACAATGGGTGTGTTTTATATTGTACAGGTCACATATCGCGACAACGTCGTCCCCGATAAATTTTGATAGCCACGTGCGTTGTTTCGCATATGTGATTGAAAGAGAACGCATTAAAGTTATTGCAATGATTTGTGGAGAAACGAAAACCCCCTAGGGTTATAAGTATTTTTTAATTCCGCTTTTCTTTTCAAGTGGAGCCCTGTCTTCTTGTGATGATTAGTCCATTACATCATTTAAATACAGTTTTATACAGAATAATAATTCTGTTATTCACAAACCTGAACCCTTAACAAAACGAAACATACGTCATCTAGACATGGTTTAATCAGATACACTTATACCACACAGGATAATCTATTATTTTTACAAAATTGCCTGATCATGTCCGATATTCTCCCAATTCAACTCCCCGATTCACATAAACATCATGATAGAGTTGTCAATGTTCTGGGGTTTATTCCATCCGTGACATGGAGGCGCGATTCAAGGAGTCTCAAGAGAGTCTGGAAACTGTATTCACGCCATCTGCAGCTGAAGCATCATTGATTATTATTCCCATAATAATACAGACCGGGCAAATACTGCCACATGAGTCGCCATCCTTCAAACATGAAATTTGGATGTATTAACAACCAACCACCGTTCACCTTTTCGCGAACACGTGGTATCAACACTATTTGATTCATAACATATGTTAATGATATGATTGGTATCGTACAATTGATTTCTTATGATTATGGAAATGATGGTGTATATTTTAGTCCAAAACATCTGCCCAATATAATTTGTTGCTTTTAGTTGATACTTGTATCAACATAATCCCCTCCGAGGGCCACACAGTTCTCCCAACGACGTTCTAATGCCTGGGTCCTACTGGTGAAAAAGGCTTCTTCCTGGTGGAAAACGTCCTTCAGAGCAATACGATGTCAACTTCTTAATTATGATGAACAGCTGTTCAGAGTATAAGCTTTATCTTTCATCAGGTGAATAATGAAGGAGAAAGCAAATTTTGCGAATCGTTATGTTCCTCATTGAAAGGAAGTTGACATCAATGTCTTCACTCTCTGACTTTTGCTTAATGCTTGTCAGACAGTTCTTTCTTCAGGTTTGGGAAGGGTTGTGAATATGGAGGATGTTCAATGAAGTCAAAGCCACAGTCGTGCATCGCAGCCATGGCGACAACAAACTTAAGCATATGTGCTTTCTCCTGGGTGAACAACACAAAGTTTAGAATGTTTTCCACAGCGGTCAGCATTGATATTCTCATACAGTTGCCTTAACGGATTAGTACTAAACTGACCATGAATGGTCTGCCCTTTCGGGTGCAGTCCACATGTAGAATTCCTTTTGAATCCCAGAAAAAAACCCATCATTTTTCACAGATTTTGACTTCTTCGAAAGAGGAGACATTAGATGTTTCCACTGCTTTGACTGCTGTGGTGAGCTCAAGACTCATCATTCGTTATAAATCGCTCTACAAATTCAGCTGGTTTGCCTTCAAAACGACTTAAATTCCTGAAACCCAGCATGCTGAAACCTCCGTTCACTACTCATGGATGGTTCCTACTGTAATGTCAGTGCAACGTATTTTGTACAGTTTCCTTGTATTCTGAGATTTGGTAACCTGTTCCCTTCGTGAACTCCCCTGCGTTCCCCGAACAGTGGCAAAGGAAGAAGTATCACCTGCTTAAGTTGACACATTATTGGAGCTAGCCTTTTCAGGTGGAGTCATTGTGGCAGCATGGTAACCAGTTTTCATCAACATAGAATACTCAGTCACTTGGATGCCTGCAGAAATAATACATGCAAACTATTAAGGGTGTCATAAGTTTTCAGCCACCTCTAGTATATCGTTGTAGCGTGTAAGGGATACATTCTGAATCTGATGTCATTGTTGGAATCATCAAAACGCAACGTCAACTTGAGTAACAATACAGAAACGTCAGAACCACGGGGTCGATGCATGTGCACGTCAAAACGTAGTCTATTGGCAAACAATGTTGGCAAGACCATTGACATTTGTACAACAACCTTACCAGATGACATGAAGTCATTACGAATATGTACCAGGATCAGTGGTTTCTCTCTGATTATGAACTTGTATCCGCCGTAGACGTTTGTGTTCTAGGGGATACTTCTTCTTGACTCCTTCTATATACGACATAAATCCGTCTGAGGGTCCACAACGATTTTATTGAGACCTAGTTACAACGTGTAGCTCTGACGCTCAGCCACGACTGACCCCCTCGGCTTGTTCACAATCATATAATATATATTTTCTCAACATATCTTACATTCCTGACCATGGTCCCAATAAGGTTATACCTCCAGACCAGTAGCACCTCGTCTGCAATTCCCCATGTTATCAATGCAGTGACCATCAGGATATCTCCTTTTTGGGCTTGTATTCCAAGAAGAGTTCTAAGAATATACCTGACTTCTCTCACTTCTTATTTAGACGTTCCTCCGTGGCTAACATGCATGTTCTAGCCAGCTCAACGGTAGTATCCCCCCCCCCCCCCCCGGGTATTTTTCTAAGGGGGAGACTAAAGGGGAGACGAAGGGGGAGGGTGTGAGTAATGCCACTGGTTAATATTTCTTAATACAGGGCCCGTCCTGCAAATCTTGCCTCTGATACTTGGTCGGTATGCACATTTACCCGTGCCCGTGTTTCACCAAAGTGGTAAACCACAAAACCTGTATCACTAGCACTAATTATGTGACTAATACTCAGACAAACATCTTCCGTTATGTACAGGTAAAATATTCATGACATGTTATAAACCTTTATGTAATTAGTTTGAACGTTCTTGGGTCGAGAAGACCGATTCATTTCATGTTTAAAGGCCAGTGACTGTCCTTGGAAAGAGGTGCATGTGTGTCTGACCAGAGGTACGATATTTTGTCTTTTATGAAAAACATCAATTAGCAGCTAACACCAGATTGTTTTACATTCTGTTATGCTAAAGCTGAGGTATTTAATCGATGCTGTTATTATAACTGATGATAATTATTTCTTTTGACAGTAAAACTACATTTATGTTTTCAATTAATAATATTTGTATATTTTTGTAAACGCCTGCGTTTGCTGTTTTGAAAAGTAGGTGTGTCAATGTGGCTTCAGTGTTGAGTGTAAGATTATATACCTGAGGGCCATGTTAGAATTAAGTATACCCGAAAGAGTAACAATCAGCACATCTCTAAAATCGAAGCGAAACCACATTTGTATTGACTCAAACTGAGATATCAATTGTCACTTTCTTTTATACATGGTCAGAACACATCCCAAATTTCCAAATTCTTTTGCTCTTGTTGTTTGCAGATGAGACAGGAAACCATGTGGCTCTCTTTGACAGCTCTCGCTCATCCATCAAACCAAAACTATTGAATTGAGGAATCCCGGGACACAGCCAGAGAATGGGGTTATGTCGCACGTTGAGACATACCACATTGTAAACACATGATATAACATCGACGTCGATTAACGTAAGAAATCACTATTGAGGGACTGATGGTGTGACAGATGTTCGGCTTTGGAAACGTCTGGTTCACAGTGATCGAGGACTTGTTTGTTTTTGTGTCACTCGTGAATATTTCAGCTATATGACGGCAGCCTGTTGACATCGAGTCAGGGCCAGGCCAAGGACAGATCAGTATCATGAGCAATGGCACATGCAGTCTGTTACGTTGAGACGTCATCAACCGTCACTCAGTCTGACGGTCCGTGAAGGTTCGGGGTAGAATAGGTCTTCAGCAACCCATGCTTGCCGTAAAAGGCGACGATGCTTGTCGTAAGAGGCGACTAACGGGATCAGGTGGTCGATGCATGTCATCGTATCCCAAATGCCAGGATCAATGCTCATGATGTCAATCACTGGATTGTCTGGTCCAGACTGGATTATTTTAGACCGCCGCCATAAAGCTGGAATATTGCTGAGTGCGGCGTTA
The DNA here is from genome assembly GCF_022045235.1 of Haliotis cracherodii. Lineage (NCBI taxonomy): Eukaryota > Metazoa > Mollusca > Gastropoda > Lepetellida > Haliotidae > Haliotis > Haliotis cracherodii. The sequence continues at coordinate 9,721,903 of NW_027266276.1, read as the reverse complement.
AACAACAAACAAACAAACAAACAGCCTGACCATCCGATCCATGAGGCCGTCTCTTACGATCAGCTTTGAATTTGTTGCTCAAGACCAATTCCAACGGGGTTGACGTTCATTTCTTTACATTACCTGCTACTGCACTCCTCAAACATTCAGTCGTTAGTAGTTTATTAAAATGTCTCTTGGCCCGATCAACCACCGGTCAGATCACATTAGGAGCCGGGTCCTAGGTGTCTTGTTGACTTCGCTTAAGGTAATCTGTTGTTTTTTTTATGTACCGAAATCAATTCATAAAAATAGTGCTCAATTTTCCCTACTTTGCGGTCCTCTGTTTTAATACAATCGCAGTTCAATCGTTAGTAGTTTATTACAATGTATCTTGATCCTATCAAACACCGGTCAGATCACCCCAGGAGCCAGGTCCTAGGTTCTTTGACTTCGCTTAAGGTAATCAGTTGTTTTTGTATGGACCGAAATCAATTCATGAGAACAGTGCTCAATTTCCCCTCTTTTGCCGTCCTCTGTTTTAGCACAATCGGAATTCAGTGGAGATCCTGTTCAGAAAGATCGGCAAACTCGTGTCCTGCCACTCGCAGACGCCATGACTATTTTATCAGACGCCGCTAGGAACTTGAACATGAATTACCAAATAAAAAATATATCTTTGTGACTGTCAATCCCGAGAGACGACTTCTCCTGAAGAAACATCGATCATTACGTTGATGGAATACTTCTGTTCTGAATAATAGGATCCGTCCCTGATGCGACGGGGGTCAGTATATATCCTGTCTTAATATCAGCTTATGCTTTCATTACCTCAGTGTCTTACTGGAACCCCTTTATGATACTTGCTCTATCTTCTATGGGACAGATGTTGGGGTGAATTTGTAAGTTACGCTAATTCCTTAACGAGTATCCACATTCGAATCTCTGTCACCACACAATGACATTAATGAAGACCAAGCGACAACGTCAAGAGCGTTCACGTTGAAGTTGGTTGGTTGGTTGGTTGGTTTGTTGTTTAACGCCGCACTCAGCAATATTCCAGCTATATGACGGCGGTCTGTAAATAATCGAGTCTGGACCAGGCAAACCAGTGATTAATATCATGAGCATCTATCCACGCAATACGGAACGATGACATGCATCAACCATGTCAGCGAGCCTGACCACCCGATTCCGTTAGTCGCCTTTTACGACAAGCATGGGTTGCTGAAGACCTATTCTTCCCCGGAATCTTCACAGGTCCATTTGGTGGACGGTTTAACAAACAGTACGAGCCCCACCACATGGTATCGTCCTTGACATTGCATTGAAAGGTTTGGCAAAACCAGAATCAGAAAAAAGACCGTATGTTAATTAATTATAAATTTACAAAAAAGGTAGAGGCATGAAACTTAAGTAACATCCCTAACAAAAATCTATAACCCTACACGTTCAAGAATATGTCAAATTTCTGGAATCACAATAGTTTCCTATTTCCTTGTACCATTTCATCCAAGTTATGCAATCATTGGAAGGTGTTGCAGAACATGGGCTTGGCAGCTCATGATGTGAATTCCACTACTTGTGGCAGGCACGACTCATCCTACAGCCACCAACCTGTTGGTCATATAATCAACGGCGACTTCCCCATTTGTCACTTATTCAAATATGTAAGCAAGGATAAGATATATGGATCAATAATTTCTTTATAATAATTGGGAGCGTTGTTCATCCATCCAACTTCTAAATGACTCTCGAAGAAGTTATCCAAATGTGAACAACATACATGTATACTGCAAAACCCTGCAACGTTTTTGAATTCTGTCTCGGCTATCTGTTCAGCTGCCCTCTATAAACAGTTTGTAGTTGTTCGTCTCTGACAAGGCCTCATATAACCTAACCATTATATGAAAGCATCACCACGAAATAACTGAAATAGTGTTGAGATCGGCGATAAACCCAACTCACTTACTCTCTTAAAGAAAAGCCCCGTGAAGATACGGGGTAGAATATGTATTCAGCAACCCATGCTTGTCGGAAGAGTCGACTAACGGGATCGGGTGGTCAGGCTCGCTGACTTGGTTGATGTATGTCATGAATCGATGCTCATGATGCCAATCACTGGATTGACTGGTCCAGACTTATTTACAGACCGCCGTCATATAGCTGGAATGTTGCTGAGTGCGGCGTTAAACAATAAATAAACAAATAACAAAAAATATGTGTACTGTTTGAATTTATCTGAATCGACAAGTAGACCCGATATTTTGAATCCTTTATTAGTTAACAACACATCACAAGTCTGTGATTTGCCGAAATCCTTCCAAATTGAAGGATAATGTGTATACACGTTTCACAAAGCAAATTAATGTAAGAGGATTAATTTTGTGAGATCAAATACTTCTGACGGCAAATGTGACTGCGAAGACTCTTTTCCGGCACTGCTGTCATTCTTGGGAATATTGAACGTGACCATCATAGTATGTTTATAGTATGGTTTGCAAACTACACGCCAAAACCAATAACACTTATGAATATTGTTCAAACAGGCACAGGACGAGGCTATTAACTTGCATATGATATGTACCCGCTGGATTAAATTAAACATTAAGTCTATCACATATGATAATCAAGTGCACATGCGTCCAACATAAACAGAAACTGTGTTTGGAAAATATTTCTTTTCCCAGTGATGTTTATAGTATATTTAAATATCACTTCTGAAATCTTTATGGTCATAGTGATAGATGTCAGTGAATGATAAGGAATTAAGGCCTTAGGAGTTCACGTTATCAAACATCCCACGTTTTATCTTGAATAATAACCAACCGATGTCAATCCTGTCTTGACACTTTGTCTTTCTAGTACCCACTTATTGCTGTCGACGACTGGACCACCCATGCCTCTTATTGGACCACCCATTCCCTTACTGGACCAACCATGACCCTTATTGGACCACCCACGCCCCTTACTGAACCAACCATGACCCTTATTGGACCACCCACGCCCCTTACTGAACCAACCATGACCCTTATTGGACCACCCACGCCCCTTACTGGACCAACCAGTCCCTTGATTGGACCACACATTCCTTATTGGACCCCCCACGCCCCTTACTGGACCACCAATTCCCTTGATTGGTCCACACATTTCTTATTGGACCACCCACGCCTCTTATTGGACCACCCACGCCTCTTATTGGACCAACCATTCCCTTGATTGGACCACACATTCCTTATTGAACCACCCACGTCCCTTATAGGACCGACCAGTCCCTTGATTGGACCACACTTACCTTATTGGCCACCATTGCACTTAATGGACCACCCATAACCTTTTGGACCACCCATGTCCATTGTTGGACCACCCATGCCCTTTTGGCCCACCCATGCCCCGAGTGCCAACCTTCCATCTTTTGTGGCCCGTTGCTCCATATGGTATATAGGATAGGACGAAACCTTATGTGCAACAACGTGTTGAAATATCTATGGTCAAAAGTGACGTATGTCAATACGCCCATACGTCAAAGAAACAAAAATACGTTTATTTCTGACGAAAACCAGAAGCTTCTACATCGATATCCACATTCCTGGTGACATACGACTATGATACCGCCTACTGGTACTCCACACTGTCAGGGGCACGGGTGGCCCAGTCGTCCAAGGCGCCGCGATTCGCTGTGCAGAGTTGCCAGAAACCTATGATTGTGGGTTCGAATCCCGGTTCGCCCCGATTATGTTTCTAGGTTTGTCACCACCATACCCGTGCTCGTGGGTTTCACCGAATTGGTGAACATCTGAGACCTGCATCACTTCGGGCTTTCCTCCCACATTAAGCTGACACGCCGCGATATAACTTGAATAATGTTAAAAGCGGCGTTAAACCCAACTCACTCACTCCACACTGTCGACTATGAATATAATCAACGCATAATCATCATGGGATCAGTGGGTAGCCTTGTGGCTAAAGCGTTCGCTCGTCACGCCGAAAGCCCGGGTTCGATTTTTACATGGGGACAATGTGTGAAGCCCATTTCTGGTGTCCCCCGCCGTGATACAGCTGGAAAATTGCTACAAGCGGCGTAAAATCATACTCACTCACTCATTATCATCATGATAAAATACATCGTGAACCTTTCAAAACACCGTGAACCAGTTCAACCAATGGTGGAATGTATTTAACTACGATGTATCTGCAAAGGTTGTTATGTAGAAACATACGTCTGTTAGATATCTATTGTTTTCTTACCTAAATAAAATAAAGTACGCTACATGTGTTGATGTCTACAACCTTTAATGGTTAATATTTTGAAATTTAAAACACATCTGTGACGTCATTCTATTATTTAAATTTGCATAATGCTTAAAAGCTCAAAATAATGTGTAGTAGATGTTACTTACAATAATGTTCATATTTATAGCAATCAGATAAACCTTTGACGAGAACAAAATAAGGTAACATAATAATCTTTGTTCGGGGCTCTGTATTTCCTATTATTCCCGACAGCATGTATTAACAATGTGCAAGCGATTGATAAATACTAGTTAAATTAGGACCCAACGAAATTATGAAGGGCTGTGTACCATGCATTGTAAATGTCAGCTGGCGACGGAGCTTGGCGCACGTGTAACAGCGGCAGAGAACGCATTTCTCGTGCATCACCGCAAGGGCGACTCACGCAGTATAAATACAGACAACAAAGAGTTCTGGTTTATTTTTCAAATATTTTCAACAAACAGAACATTTTGTCAAAATGTAAACGTAGTGATGAGTTTTAAATAGGGTAATATCCTCGTAACTCTCCATTCCTTAACAATAATGGGCCTCGGCCCCTGCTCCGTTATTTTGAAGCAATGGAGAGTTACTCGGACATTCCCCTCTACATATTCCCCAAATATTAGCCATGTGCGAAATTTACACAGCTGCAATGATTGTGGGAGGCGACTGAAACAATATTAGCGATCTATTGATTTAAACACTGTCTACCTAAATATATTCCGTAGGTTGAAAGGACATGACTCGTTCTCTTGCCATTACACAGTACATGCGCACACAATACACACTCTTATTGGCACTGCATGTAGGTGGAGGTGTGTTTTAAAATTGATCAATTATTATATTTACTGAACACAGTCAACCTGACAACAAATACACAATGTTTCCCCTACGTCAAGAAGCTTTTGTGTAAGGACTTGGGTACAACTCACACACAGTCCATGCAAAAATATCACCCATTCCTGAACACCATAAAGTTATCTTCAGATACGTAACAATTACAACGAGGACATGGAGATGGATGCTGTATTTAAATAAAAATATCAGCGAATGGCAGCACACGTTCATCCTTCTTCAGAACGCCATTCTATATGGCTGCACTCAGCATGATCAGTCATGTATTGATGTTTAAATCAAACCTGAATAGTGTTCTATCAAGCTGCGGCGCGTAATCAGTAAAATACATTCACGCCTTGTGACGTTTTAGTCGATCTCAAGTTTTATTTTTACAAGATCCAAAGCAGGAAACTCATCAATAAATGTTACAAAAAGTTTACAAGTTCTCTAAACAGCTTCCGGAATGTCAGTCCCAATTATTGTCGAGGAAAAAAAGACAACCAAACTGAACCTGTTAGTAATGGCTTGTTCACATAAACGATCATTTCTTTATTCGGATAATTGAAATGTGTCTGCGAATGGTTCCTGTTCTTATGGATTACCAGAAATGTGAGATACGTTAGCCTGGAGACGTTTCATCATCAGCTAACCTTTTTCCGGTAGAATGTAACAGAGCTCAACTGAGTCACAAGTGACCTTACAGATGACACAGGACTGTTTATATGAAAGCATGCACACATTCTGAAACCAGGAAACCTATCACAGTTCCGATATTATCGTTATGCATAAAACTAGATTGACATTTACATCCGTTTATGTATGGTTGTATAATGTCTCGGAGAATAATTGGAATTCTAACCGTATACGCCAGAAAACTTTATCGAATATCTGTCAGAACAGATTTCACTCAGAGTTAAGACAGGATAGCGGTGTACAAATGAATCACTGAAAATCTGGGATGATACCAGGTGTTAGCGAAGCGGATAGGATAACACTAGCTATTCATAAGCTCCGTGACATATTGAGTAAATTCGTCTGAATGTCAACCTTAACATTTTCGAAATGACTTAACTTGGCTTTTGATCATTAAAAGGAATCGTTTGTAAGCAAAATATATCTTCCGTACAAGTAAAAGGTACACATGATCTAGCACCTAAGCAATCGAGAACTGAGGGTACTTTTTTCGACAAGAAAAGGGAAATTCACAACTAGGAATTCGAAATGTTCTCTCTTGTGGTCATAACTTTTAATTCCCCAAATTTCATTTTAAAAAGAACTGGACCCGTTAAGATCCTGGATAGAATAGGTCTTCAGAAATCCATAAAAGGCGACTATGCTTGTCGTAAGAGGCGACTAACGGTATCGGTTGGTTAGGCTCGCTGACTTGGTGGATTGATGCTCATGATGTCTATCAGTAAATTGTCTGCTCGATTATTAACAGACCGCCGTCACATAGCTGGAATATTGCTGATTGCGGCTTTAAATAACACACAAACAAACAAACAAACCAAAACAGAACTGTGGTATACTAGTTTCGTCCATCGTTGACAGATTGTAATAGACTTCCACTTTAAACACCACTATCCCACTTAACAAAATCAATGAAAACGTTTAGAGGTTTTGGACCACTTATGACAAACTAAGGCAAATGTCCTCTGAAGTAAACCAAGAAAACGCTATGTGAAATGCTGGACTCCTTGCCGAAGAACTCGAGTCTTTCCAAACGCAACCCGAGCTCAAATATTACCCGTCTGGTATTTTTGCTTCCATAGTGACATGCACGCACGCAACAGTGCGTACTTGTCCGGACCAATGCCGATTTCATAGTTCCATCCCATTGCGATACCATGCCACGGTGTAACGTTAATATCCCACTCAGACACCGTACACTGACATTGACCATTCCTGGTTTTATCCCATGAATGCCGAGCGCCAGACAGGGTAGCAACAAGTACCATCTTTTAACGTCTTTTGGTATGACGCGGCTAGAGGATGAAACAACCGATCTTACTTTGGTCAGAAGCTTACCCACGAGATAACGGATGAGGATACAACTCGTCAGAATGCTACTGTGATTATGCATTTCGTGTTTCCTGATAACGTGTTTAATAAATCCACCGTGGAAGACGTTTTGAACCGAGACAGTGATTAATCATTGTCCCGTTGACCAACTCAAATCACAATAATCGTAGGTGAGGGGAGGTGAAATTGGGTTTAACGTCGCGTCTGAGATTATTGCACTTAAAAAGCGGCGTGCATGCACGGATGTGTGTGTGGCTGCTTGAACTAGTCCGGACTGATGCCGATTTATAGTGCTAGCTCACCGAGATAGCATGCCGCAGTTTAACATGAATACCCCTCTCAAACACTCAGACACAGTATACTGACTCCGATTTCTATGTAAGTTGTGACACCAAAACCATATATTATTTAATGTCATTTTCTATGTATGATAATTATAAACTCGATTGAAACTATACACAAAAACATTCAAGTATCACATGTTTATGTTTTCAACGTTTTCTGATGTAATTTTAATTGCAGGGCGAATGGCCCATTTACATAACTTTATATTTATCATTTTCGTTATTAATTGATTAATTGATGCTCTGTTTTATCTGCTTGGCACAAAACTAAGAATCAATTTGATACCAATCCTGACTGTGACATTCCAACAATAATAACGTGTAAGATATTTCATTCTCAGATGATAATAGAAAGGGCGCAAGACAACGGAATGGAGATGGTCTTCTGTGACAGTAAATAGTATACTTCATCACATATATGTTTATTGCTGAATTCTCTGCTGTTAAATTGGCAATACGATTGTATTGTTGAAGACTAGTGGAGCAGGCTAAAATTCTAATCGTGATATTTGGACTCGTGTATCATATTACAAAAACGAAAACAAAAACTGCCTTTCGTGTACTAAAAATATAACAGATAATTTGTCCCAATATACGTAAATTCTAGACGTGTTTATTCAAGTATTGTCATGTGGGTTGTTTTCCATAAAAATGAATTCTAAACACTGTCCACCAGCTGCAGTACCGAACCACTGTTAAATATATTTGGTCGGTGTAATTAAAAACGGGAAAAATCATTTCCATGTCATAAGAAAATCTCTCTTAAAAGCAATACCCAGTGATGCTCAAAGTAAGATCGTTATGGTGAGGATAATGTGTGATTAACCCAGTATAAACCGACACAACTTTCGTGTGTCCCTCCGTTTAAGATCGAGACCATCCGCGGTGCACATATTCTTTGATACCAGGGCCCACGAGGACATCCTACAAAGCACGTACAGACGTATCAGCACAACCGACTCCCAGGTGATCACTGCCAATCTGTGTGGAGTTTACTCCCAAAATGCTAATACACATGTGTACCAAATCAAATGAGCATTGCCCGATCTGAATGTCGCAGATTAATGGGTCAACAAGACTTAACTCGATACACAGGGGACAGGGGAATAGGATATGTCGTCGGCACGGCGTTCGTGACTCTCGTGTGTGGATTTATCAGAAGCAGTCGACATTACAACTTGATTACAAATCACAGTTCTGTCAATACAACGACGGAGCTGAGACGGAGCACGCTCCATGTCCCCTGTGACGTTCGAGTTTGGTCATCGGACACCTTGACATTAGTGGTTGAAGCGAAAACAAATTTCACCATGTCGACAACACGGACACAAGTGATGAACTGACGTTCATATTTCGTCAGTAACAAATGGGTTAAGGGAAAGAATTCGCCCAATGTGCTGTTAATGTATTATTTAAAACGTGCATTTATTCAGAGGAGTATCCAAATAATATACATAAATATATACATACATAACATAAAAAAGTAATATCGCAGCTTTTAACTGTTTACGTGTCACCATGTTTCTTTGTTGTATAACTCAGCATTATATCAGCTGTATGTCGGCGTTGTGTAAATAATCGAGACTGGACTAGACAATCCAGTGATTGATATCATGAGCATCGATCCACGCAATTGGGATACAATGCCCTGCATCATCCATGTAAGCGAGCCTCTTACGACAAGCATAGTCGCTTTTTACGGCAAGCGTGGATTGCTGAAGACATATTGTACCCCGGACCTTCACGAGTGTGGCGTCAACATTGAAAAGGAAATTTTATTCATCTGGAGATGTATGAAATACATGTATATAATAATCGGTTATGTCCAACAAATACATCTTTTATGTGCATCAATCAATCACTTTCGCACGGGAGTGTGATTACATTTTGCTATATACAACTACACTGAATTCTTCTCATCAGCGGTCATCAAGATCAGTCAAGATCACGCACAAGGAAAGCTAAATGCACATAGTCTCCAGGTTTCATGCAAATCCATCCCTCATCTCATTAAATTGAGGCAGGTAATTGAAGAGGAAGAGGTAACGGGAGTGGCTTTAACAATAGCTATTTCAGATCCATAGGTCTTCTATCATCTACATGTATACGTCTTGTATTATCTCTATGTATTCTACTTGTTATCTATTATCTGTTGTGTCAGTGTCTTCTATCATCTCTACGTATTCTACTTGTTATCTATTATCTGTTGTGTCAATATCTTCTATCATCTCTATGTATTCTACTTGTTATCTATTATATGTTGTTGTCAATGTCTTCTATCATCCCTATGTATTCCACTTCTTATCTATTATCTGTTGTTGTGAGTGTCTTCTATCATCTCTATGTATTCTACTTGTTATGTATTATCTGTTGTTGTCAGTGTCTTCTATCATCTCTATGTATTCTACTTGTTATCTATTATCTGTTGTTGTCAACGTCTTCCATCATCTCTATGTATGCTACTTGTTATCTATTATCTGTTGTTGTCAATGTCTTCTATCATCTCTATGTATTCTACTTGTTATCTATTATCTGTTGTTGTCAATGTCTTCTATCATCTCTATGTATTCTACTTGTTATCTATTATCTGTTGTGTCAATGCCTTCTATAATCTCTATGTATTCTACTTGTTATCTATTATCTGTTGTTGTCAATGTCTTCTATCATCCCTATGTATGCTACTTGTTATCTATTATCTGTTGTTGTCAATGTCTTCTATCATCTCTATGTATGCTACTTGTTATCTAGTATCTGTTGTTGTCAATGTCTTCTATCATCTCTATGTATGCTAATTGTTATCTATTATCTGTTGTTGTCAATGTCTTCTATAATCTCTATGTATTCTACTTGTTATGTATTATCTGTTGTTGTGAACGTCTTCTATCATCTCTATGTATTCTACTTGTTATCTATTATCTGTTGTTGTCAATGTCTTCTATCATATCTATGTATTCTACTTGTTATCTATTATCTGTTGTTGTCAATGTCTTCTATCATCTCTATGTATTCTACTTGTTATCTATTATCTGTTGTGTCAATGCCTTCTATAATCTCTATGTATTCTACTTGTTATCTATTATCTGTTGTTGTCAATGTCTTCTATCATCCCTATGTATGCTACTTGTTATCTATTATCTGTTGTTGTCAATGTCTTCTATCATCTCTATGTATGCTACTTGTTATGTATTATCTGTTGTTGTCAGTGTCTTCTATCATCTCTATGTATGCTAATTGTTATCTATTATCTGTTGTTGTCAATGTCTTCTATAATCTCTATGTATTCTACTTGTTATGTATTATCTGTTGTTGTGAACGTCTTCTATCATCTCTATGTATTCTACTTGTTATCTATTATCTGTTGTTGTCAATGTCTTCTATCATATCTATGTATTCTACTTGTTATCTATTATCTGTTGTTGTCAATGTCTTCTATCATCTCTATGTATGCTACTTGTTATCTATTATCTGTTGTTGTCAATGTCTTCTATCATCTCTATGTATTCTACTTGTTATCTATTATCTGTTGTTGTCAATGTCTTCTATGATCTCTATGTATGCTACTTGTTATCTATTATCTGTTGTTGTCAATGTCTTCTATCATATCTATGTATTCTACTTGTTATCTAGTATCTGTTGTTGTCAATGTCTTCTATCATCTCTATGTATTCTACTTGTTATCTATTATCTGTTGTTGTCAATGTCTTCTATCATCTCTATGTATGCTACTTGTTATCTATTATCTGCTGTTGTCAATGTCTTCTATCATCTCTATGTATTCTAATTGTTATCTATTATCTGTTGTTGTCAATGTCTTCTATCATCTCTATGTATTCTACTTGTTATCTATTATCTGTTGTTGTCAATGTCTTCTATCATCTCTATGTATTCTACTTGTTATCTATTATCTGTTGTGTCAATGCCTTCTATCATCTCTATGTATTCTACATGTTATCTATTATATGTTGTGTCAATGTCTTCTGTCATCTCTATGTATTCTACTTGTTATGTATTATCTGTTGTTGTCAATGTCTTCTATCATCTCTATGTATTCTACTTGTTATCTATTATCTGTTGTTGTCAATGTCTTCTATCATATCTATGTATTCTACTTGTTATCTATTATCTGTTGTTGTCAATGTCTTCTATCATCCCTATGTATGCTACTTGTTATCTATTATCTGTTGTTGTCAATGTCTTCTATCATCTCTATGTATGCTACTTGTTATCTATTATCTGTTGTTGTCAATGTCTTCTATCATCTCTATGTATGCTACTTGTTATCTAGTATCTGTTGTTGTCAATGTCTTCTATCATCTCTATGTATGCTAATTGTTATCTATTATCTGTTGTTGTCAATGTCTTCTATAATCTCTATGTATTCTACTTGTTATCTATTATCTGTTGTTGTGAACGTCTTCTATCATCTCTATGTATTCTACTTGTTATCTATTATCTGTTGTTGTCAATGTCTTCTATCATCTCTATGTATTCTACTTGTTATCTATTATCTGTTGTTGTCAATGTCTTCTATCATCTCTATGTATTCTACTTGTTATCTATTATCTGTTGTTGTCACTGTCTTCTATCATCTCTATGTATTCTACTTGTTATCTATTATCTGTTGTTGTCACTGTCTTCTATCATCCCTATGTATGCTACTTGTTATCTATTATCTGTTGTTGTCAATGTCTTCTATCATATCTATGTATGCTACTTGTTATCTTTTATCTGTTGTTGTCAATGTCTTCTATCATCTCTATGTATGCTACTTGTTATCTATTATCTGTTGTTGTCACTGTCTTCTATCATCCCTATGTATGCTACTTGTTATCTATTATCTGTTGTTGTCAATGTCTTCTATCATATCTATGTATGCTACTTGTTATCTTTTATCTGTTGTTGTCAATGTCTTCTATCATCTCTATGTATGCTACTTGTTATCTATTATCTGTTGTTGTCAATGTCTTCTATCATCTTTCTGTATTCTAATTGTTATCTATTATCTGCTGTTGTCAATGTCTTCTATCATCTCTATGTATTCTATTTGTTATCTATTATCTGTTGTTGTCAACGTCTTCTATCATCTCTATGTATTCTACTTGTTATCTATTATCTGTTGTTGTCAATGTCTTCTATCATCTCTATGTATTCTACTTGTTATCTATTATCTGTTGTTGTCAGTGTCTTCTATCATCTCTATGTATTCTACTTGTTATCTATTATCTGTTGTTGTCAATGTCTTCTATCATCTCTATGTATTCTACTTGTTATCTATTATCTGTTGTTGTCAATGTCTTCTATCATCTCTATGTATTCTACTTGTTATCTATTATCTGTTGTTGTCAATGTCTTCTATCATCTCTATGTATGCTACTTGTTATCTATTATCTGTTTTTTGCCAATGTCTTCTATCATCTCTATGTATTCAACTTGTTATGTATTATCTGTTGTTGTCAATGTCTTCTATCATCTCTATGTATTCTACTTGTTATCTATTATCTGTTGTTGTCAACGTCTTCTATCATCTCTATGTATTCTACTTGTTATCTATTATCTGTTGTTGTCAATGTCTTCTATCATCTCTATGTATTCTACTTGTTATCTATTATCTGTTGTTGTCAATGTCTTCTATCATCCCTATGTATTCTACTTGTTATTTATTATCTGTTGTTGTCAATGTCTTATATCATCTCTATGTATTCTACTTGTTATCTATTATATGTTGTGTCAATATCTTCTATCATCTCTATGTATGCTACTTGTTATCTATTATCTGTTGTTGTCAATGTCTTCTATAATCTCTATGTATTCTACTTGTTATCTATTATCTGTTGTTGTGAACGTCTTCTATCATCTTTCTGTATTCTACTTGTTATTTATTATCTGTTGTTGTCAATGTCTTCTATCATCTCTATGTATTCTACTTGTTATCTATTATCTGTTGTTGTCAATGTCTTCTATCATCTCTATGTATTCTACTTGTTATCTATTATCTGCTGTTGTCAATGTCTTCTATCATCTCTATGTATGCTACTTGTTATCTATTATCTGTTGTTGTCAATGTCTTGTATCATCTCTATGTATGCTACTTGTTATCTATTATCTGTTGTTGTCAATGTCTTCTATCATCTTTCTGTATTCTAATTGTTATCTATTATCTGCTGTTGTCAATGTCTTCTATCATCTCTATGTATTCTACTTGTTATCTATTATCTGTTGTTGTGAACGTCTTCTATCATCTCTATGTATTCTACTTGTTATCTATTATCCGTTGTTGTCAATGTCTTCTATCATCTCTATGTATTCTACTTGTTATCTATTATCTGTTGTTGTCAATGTCTTCTATCATCTCTATGTATGCTACTTGTTATCTATTATCTGTTGTTGTCAATGTCTTCTATCATCCCTATGTATGCTACTTGTTATCTATTATCTGTTGTTGTCAATGTCTTCTATCATCTCTATGTATGCTACTTGTTATCTTTTATCTGTTGTTGTCAATGTCTTCTATCATCTCTATGTATGCTACTTGTTATCTATTATCTGTTGTTGTCAATGTCTTCTATCATCTTTCTGTATTCTAATTGTTATCTATTATCTGTTGTTGTCAATGTCTTCTATCATCTGTATGTATTCTATTTGTTATCTATTATCTGTTGTTGTCAACGTCTTCTATCATCTCTATGTATTCTACTTGTTATGTATTATCTGTTGTTGTCAATGTCTTCTATCATCTCTATGTATTCTACTTGTTATCTATTATCTGTTGTTGTCAATGTCTTCTATAATCTCTATGTATGCTACTTGTTATCTATTATCTGTTTTTGCCAATGTCTTCTATCATCTCTATGTATTCTACTTGTTATGTATTATCTGTTGTTGTCAATGTCTTCTATCATCTCTATGTATTCTACTTGTTATCTATTATCTGTTATTGTCAACGTCTTCTATCATCTCTATGTATGCTACTTGTTATCTATTATCTGTTGTTGTCAATGTCTTCTATCATCTCTATGTATTCTACTTGTTATCTATTATCTGTTGTTGTCAATTTCTTCTATCATCCCTATGTATTCTACTTGTTATTTATTATCTGTTGTTGTCAATGTCTTCTATCATCTCTATGTATTCTACTTGTTATCTATTATCTGTTGTTGTCAACGTCTTCTATCATCTCTATGTATGCTACTTGTTATCTATTATCTGTTGTTGTCAATGTCTTCTATCATCTCTATGTATTCTACTTGTTATCTATTATCTGTTGTTGTCAATGTCTTCTATCATCCCTATGTATTCTACTTGTTATTTATTATCTGTTGTTGTCAATGTCTTCTATCATCTCTATGTATTCTACTTGTTATCTATTATCTGTTGTTGTCAATGTCTTCTATCGTCTCTATGTATTCTACTTGTTATCTATTATCTGTTGTTGTCAATGTCTTCTATCATCTCTATGTATTCTACTTGTTATCTATTATATGTTGTGTCAATATCTTCTATCATCTCTATGTATGCTACTTGTTATCTATTATCTGTTGTTGTCACTGTCTTCTATCGTCTCTATGTATTCTACTTGTTATATGCTATCTGTTGTTGTCAATGTTAATCTGCTGCTTATCAAAACATGTCATGCATATTACCTCAGTCTCATCACTTGGTTCTTGTCCCTCAAGCTGGATAACGATGTAAGGATCTCCATCGAACCATCAGTATATTCAATAAACCAGAAGTTATTAGTCGCAAAATTGTACGTTTTCCTACTTACACACCAACTTCTAGAATGCCAATCAAACAGTAAAACAGTTATCATCGCTTATGGTAAGAGTGGAAACAATTGATGACAGGGCAGCGGAAACTCTTCGAATCGTTTATTTATGTTTTTACTTTCAGAGCCTATTTTGGAAGTATCATACAACTGACATTGACGGCCACACACTTATATCGTTGCTAGGTGTATTCCGTAACATTAAATACAGGCTTATGGTTTTAAATAAAAAAAAAAGTTTTGTAGTTGTAGCTGGAAAAATATCTCATCTCAACAAACCCCCAAACCCCCGCTCCCCCCACTCCCCCTACCATCCAATGCAGAAATCAAATGGTCGGTCCCTTATGAGTGAGTGAGTGAGTATGGTTTTACGCCGCTTTTAGCAATATTCCAGCAATATGGCGACGGGGATACCAGAAATGGGCTTCACACATTGTACCCATGTCGGGAATCGAATACGGGTCTTCAGCGTGACGCGCGAACGCTTTAAACAATAGGCTACCCGACCGCCCCCGGTCCGTAGAACTAAAGTTATCCTAAAGGTTACGTTTTAAGTATCACATGTGTGAGGTACAATGTAGCCCTCAGTCAAGTATGTTATAACATGAGATGGCTGTCAGACAGGATTGTTATAACTTATAAAATAGTCAGTCAGCAATGGTATATCATGAGATCGTCGTCAACCAGGAATGTTATAGCATGATAATGTCTTCAAATAGGAATGTTTTATCATGAGATAGTCGTCGGTCAATAGTGTTCATGACTAGTGAGCCCACCTTGTTAGCATTGTTGAATGCGGAGAAAATGGCATGAAACAAAATCTGAAAAAGTAAAATTTGAAACATAAAAAAGAACTAATCCATATCTTTTTCGACAAGAAGAATGTCAGATTTGTTTTCAAATTTTTGATTGAATGAAAACGATAATTATCAAGATATGTATTCATAAGCAGCAAACAGTCCACAAGATTTCTGTTTCCATTTAACAACGTATTTCACTAAACAAGATTGTGGCACACACTTCAATCCGTCTTACAATGGTTTATGGATAAGACCATCCCAAAGGGGCGTACAATAAAGACATATTTCCTCTTTCCTGCTTATAGAAACGGATACCAAGCCATCCATGCTTCCTGTTATTGTTAATATGTTATCTCTGCCATCTTCATACTGATGTCAATGTAAACAAGTCTAATGCACCTACTGACTAAGGCTTCTGTTTTCAGAACAAAGGTTCTTCAGGCAGCACATCAGGACGTCCGGTCTTATTAAACATCATCATGCGATATGTTTCTTGATCAATGATATTTTCCCAGAATCTTGGTCGTATCTAGTCAGTTTCGTGTCCTCGACAGAAGTGATCAAGTCATGCTGGTACTTACACCAAGAAAGGGATTGGCGCCCAATCGATGCATGTCACTTCTCATACTCAAATCAGCGTATATTTGTTCAGAACATTTTGCGAGTCGTAGTCAAAACGAATATCTGCAAGACGTCATCACGAAGTTAACAATAGAAACGTCTGCAGTGTTATGAAACCATTTCCCAAATCCTAAAAATCAATGCTAAAAGTAGAGTTCACTGTTCGATAACAAATATATCATAAGAAACATTATGTTGAAGAATCACTATCAAATAGTGATGATATCAGATGTTGATGAAAAGGTGAGCATATCCTGCCGAACCGGTGGCAGCCAAAACAAATACATGCAAAGGCAAGTCAATTGTTCACCTGCCCAAACTTGTCAACATTTGGTACTTGTAAAGTAGTTAATTTCATAGGACAGCATTTTGGTCATCGACACGGTACAAAAGAAATATCCTTTGTCTGCAATAACACGTTTTGAAAGTTTCTCCAAGGCCTTGAATGATGTTACCCTGATAAACCCACTTTTAAGGAAGAGTCGACGTTCTTTGAAATTTTGTACTCTTTAGTACCTAAAAGGTGAAAAGTGGACACCCAATCCGTGAGCTGCTGGAATATTGCTTGACACAAAGAGAAAGTTGAAGTCGTCCATTTTGTCATACAGAATCGTGGATACTTTAATGTCACTCTGAATCTTCGTGCACGAAACACATTATAACAAAAGTGACCCCTTTTTCTAGTTCAGATGGGTACATAAAGTCTACAAAACCTTGTCCATAGCTATGTGAGCGTCTCCTGCTCCTCCGGTGGCACCCGTTACAAACACTTGCAAAGGCAAGTCAATTATTTATCTGAAAAAGACACGAGAAGATGTGGTGCATTTTTCACTACCATGAAACGTTTTGAAAGCTTTACTGTGGCCTTGAATGTTGTAACCTCGACCAAACAGATTTTGAGCAAGCGTCGTATGACACTCTTTGAAGTCATGGCAAAGAAGTATGCTCGATTGTACCTCAAAAGTTGTGAAATGTAAAGACCAAG
This sequence comes from Haliotis cracherodii, assembly GCF_022045235.1. NCBI lineage: Eukaryota > Metazoa > Mollusca > Gastropoda > Lepetellida > Haliotidae > Haliotis > Haliotis cracherodii. The sequence goes on along the minus strand of NW_027266276.1, from coordinate 9,704,275 downwards.
GGCTGGAGCTGCCGGAATATTGCTCTACATGAAGGGAAACTTGACTATTGGAGTGTTGAAGTAATCCCACTTGTCATGCAGTGGACAGTGTTTATGCATATCTTTAATTATGAGGTGAGGTGAGCTGAAATGGGTTTAAGATTATTGCACTTGTATAGCGACGTGCATGTACGTGTGTGTGTTTGTGTGGCTGCTTGTACTAGTCCGGACTGATGCCGATTTATATATAGTGCTAACTCACTGAGATACCATGCCGCAGTTTAACATGAATACCCCACTCAGACACAGTATACTGACTCCGAGCCGACCAGTCCTTCTTTTAGCCTCTTAATGCCGAGCGCCAGACAGGGTAACAACAAGTACCATCATTTAACGTCTTTTGGTATGACGCGGCCGTGTATCGAACCCCGGACCTTCCGGTCTCCGGGCGGACGCTCTACCACTAGACCACGGAGGCGGTCCTCTAATTATGAAACAGATGAGGCGGGTTCACTGGTATCCTCTATGTCTAGCTGAGGTGGGAACCAAGTGGAAGGGAATCATACCGTGACAGATTTACAGTGGCAATATAAAAGAATCGAGTGGTCCTTAACATGAGACATGAAGTCACGCTGGCATAGTAAACATACATACACATTCTCCCATCACCTATGCTTCTATATTCATCTTTACAAAGTCATTCATGCATCACCTACCGATTTCGTCACACACACACACACACACACACACACACACACACACACACACACACACACACACACACAGTCTTTAAGATCATCTATCTATGACCAATGTCAGACACTCTACAGATGGACATTGTGCTCTCGAACATCTGTCTTTTTGTAAATTTAAAGCAAATGACTTAATCCGCAATGTTACAGCATAACGTGCATGGTCTAACTTAATTTCCGAACGAGGCAATTCCGACAAAAAGGAAGGTTTTAAGTTTTGGCTCTAGGGGGTAAATTATTGCTTTTATAACCTTTTGAAAAATTGAATCACATTCATTACCGATTATTTTATACAGCAGAGGTTAGCCCAGAGGAGCACTCGTGAGAATTATAGTTGTATCACGTTCATTCATATGACGGTATCTTTAATCGGTAATTGAAATGTCAGTTTGAAATATTGGTTATTTTGTTTGACGGGTTATTTTTAATTTCGTTAGTTACCCCAAAGAGATGGGTTTTCTTTAATTCACAACAAAAGAAACATTATCGTCGCTGTGAGATTGTGTGAATGCCGCGTTAAAATATTTCTCATTTAATCAAAGCCAGGCAGTTCACTGTGTTAAGGAAGCAAGTGAGGAAACAACACTTAGGGTACATGTAAGGTAGGGCTGGGACGGGTAACCCCTGGTAACTGGGTCGGGTCGGCACTGTGTAGGACCCGGGTACCCACAGGACAACCCCGACCCGTGGTTAGTCATATGATTATATTGCAATTGTTTAATGGCGAAAATTATCTAGAACTCTATGGTTACATTATAAGTGATAAATGGTTACAGTTCTTTCTGACTTTGCACACATTCCGACTTTATATTTGCATAATGATAAAACATCAGTCCACTTCAGTGTATGCATGACCAGATCGGTTTATACGTATATCTAAATTACAAAGCGTTCGGTCGCCGTACGGAGTACCCGAGTTCGCATCCCCGTATGGGAAATGTGTGAAGCCCATTTCTCGGGTCCCCCGCCGTGATATTGCTGGAATATTGCTAAAAGCGGCGTAAAATCAACTCACTCACTCTTAATTTGAAAGTAAAAGCGTGATACTATCATTGTCAATTAGACATATACCACTATATAACGAGGCGACTATGCTTGTCGTAAGATGCGACTAACGGGATCGGGTGGTCAGACTCGCTGACTTTGTTGATGCATGGATCGATGTTCATGATGACAATCACTGGATTGTCTATTCCAGATATGATTATTTACAGACCGCCGTCATATGGCTGGAATATTACTGAGTGCGGCGTAAAACAACAAACCAACCAACCAAACACTATACAGCGGCTAGGGGCACGGAGAAAGGGTTTCACATGTTGTACCAATGTGGGAGACTCGAACCTAGTGCCCAGCATGACGAGCTGGTGCTTTAACCAATCGCCCATATGTATATTGACATGTGTATGTTTATGATATTGAAAACGTAACATTTTGGAAGAAAGAACTCGTACGTTTACTGAATTGAAATAATACAAAACATGTACATATTTTTAGTCTACCATTTTGTTTGGATCATAACGTTCTTAATGGAACGTCCATAACGTTCATAATAATCATATTGATGTCCGATACAAATTCCTATTTCGACATGAGGTGAACAATTGACTTGCCTTTGCATGTGTTTGTACCGGGTGACACCGGTTGGGCAGGATACGTGCACCTTTTCGCGAACACCTGGTATCATCACTATGTGATAGTGCTTCATAAACACATGCTCGGGATATAGTCGGAATTGTACAATCGACACTGCTTTATGCAAATATTTCTATTGGATATAGACAGTTTTTGTCGCTTTATGCACAGAACCTAAATTCGTGGATAACCTTGATTCGTGGATAGCGGTAATTATCGTGATATCTCGTAAATTAAGTCTCGTATGACGTCACACAGCGGTACTTTTGATGTACACACACTGCCCCGCCTTGCTGACAAAAATGTTCCGAATCGCTCCATTACATGTAAGTACAGAAAAACCAAATGTCCAACACTGAGATAAATAGCCCTAGATCACTAATACCAAATTTCATATTTACAAAACATCAAATAAAATATATACCGTAAGCACCACCCTTCTCATCTCACGTCGTCTGCTTGTCTAGATGTCAATAAACATAAGTCACGTGACTTGAGGTGCTGCTGTCTGTTAAAATTATGAATCTATGGAAACATTTTCGGGCCATCTCGTATAGCCTTTTTTCATTTTCATAGGGTTCACCGACGCCTTCGCGACAGGGATACAAAAGTTATTCGCCTACAGCTTTGACTAATGCTTACTTTGAAGTCAAAAACAGTAAAGTTGCAGTTCATAAAACGGCATTAAACTTCTCTGTACCCGAGCAAACACTCAGAGACAGGATAAAAGGCAAGATCAATGTTGACACTGTCAAGTCAGGTGCAACTCCAAGTTTTGATGCGGAGCAGGAAACTAGACTTGTTGACCATGTGGCATACATGGCATCCATCGGATACATATATACCAGGAAAGAGGTTGTCCAATTAGGGTCCAACTTTGCTTGTCAGTTAGGAAAACGTGACCTGTCCCATCCATTATCTGTCAAGTGGTTGTATGGTCTGTTGGAGCGATGGCCGGAGTTGAAAGTTAGAAGTGCCAAGTCTCTCACGGAACTTCGTGGCAAAGCAAGTTCAGAGGAATGCATCAACATATATTTTGATGAACTTGCCATGATTATGGACAAATACGGTTTCCAATCAAGAACAGAAGCATTTTATAACGTAGACGAGAAAGAAATCAACCAGCACATGAATGGCTGATGAATGCAAATGGCTTCGGTAAACAAACTTTTCAGTCACGAGTGGAATCTTCGTCATTTTCTTATAGTTTAATAGATGAATTAAATGATCAGTGAGTATACTAAACAAAATCGGACATTTAATCCACGAATTTGGGTGAACTTTCCTTATAACCACGAATCAAGGTTACGCGAGGGTAATTATTATTACCATTTATTTGATATGACGCTGCTACGAGCATCTTAACAAATATACATCTTTCAGGATATCCCGTATTTCAAATCTTTTCATTGAAAAAAGGATTATAAGTCGTAAACGTGAAAAGTATATAATATATATACGCTATGGAGAGTTCTACTGGTTCTTTATTGAAAACCTACAAACAGGTAATGGCTGTACACGAACATCAGCAAAATTGATGTCTTTCGAGACATGCTTTCAGAATAGTCTAAGCAAGTCTCTGTGTTTGTATGAAATTGACTTCCTTCCTTCAATAACATAAGATCGGCATGCTGGCAAAACAACATTGATGGACCAGCAAGAAAATGAAGCGTAGTAATGACTAGGATGCTATGGCGTATTGTCTCCAGAACATTGCTTGCGGAAGGAGTCGGTATTGTCCTCACCAATGGGTACGGTTACAAGAATACGATATGTTTACATTAACATTACCTTTGAGATGATAGGATCAAGGTAGCAAAAACAAAACAAAGAAAGTCAATAATATCGAATCCTTTTCTGGAAACTGCAGAGGAAGCTGGAAAAGTTATTGTTCGCCATCACGAAAAGCTATGGAAATGGTTCATTGTCCTTATCAGTGCGTTCGAAATGTGACCATTCTCAAGAAAAGACCGTTTGGGCGTCGCAAAAGTTCAATGCTTTGTGCTTTTCGTAGGGATTAACATTCGTCATTGTATTATACTTTGTAGAGAAGACGAAACCAATGCATATATTTATTCAGCGTCGTGTTCGATACGACGCACGACTTCAGGGAATATGTTTTATTCTTGGGATAAATAAATCCTATAAACAGTTCCGGTTGTTTTCTTCTTCAGTCGTGGCTCCGACATGTCAACACAAACAAAGGGACGTCACTCTGAGCTGGACACATATCAACGCGATTGGATTGGTCGAGAGGTGAGGTGAGGTGAAATTGGGTTAAACGTTGCGTCCAAGATTATTGCACTTATAAAGCGACGTGCATGCACGTGTGTGTGTGTTTGTTGCTGCTTGTACTAGTCCGGACTGATGCCGATTTATAGTGCTAGCTCACTGAGATACCATGCCGCAGTTTAAAATGAATACCCCACTCAGACACAGTATACAGACTCCGAGTCGACCAGTCCTCGTTTTAGCCCCTTAATGCCGAGCGCCAGACAGGGTAACAGCAAGTACCATCTTTTAACGTCTTTTGGTATGACGCCGGATCGAGCCCCGGACCTTCCGCTCTCCGGGCGGACGCTCTACCACAAGACCACGGAGGCGGCTCCGATTGGTCGAGAGCTTGCGACTGGTTGTAGGAATTATATTTAGGACAAGTTCCATGTCTCGGCTGTAAATAGTATGAGATTAAAATCGTTACAAGTAGGATGGCCTGAGGTTGCAGCTGCAGTGCCTACTACAAGTTGTTACTACATGTTGCACCGTGAGAACGCACCTTAATGCGCAAAAGTAGTTGTGTGAGCCGAAAGTCCCATCGTGTACACGGACGTGGATCTCATCCAATCAGCTCACCCCGTTTGGGACACGTGCAACGCCAGTGCCATTACCGCCTCACAATGTTCCTTACTTTAAGTGACATATATATGTGACACCAAAAATATACCCAAGTGACAGTCACAATTGTTTCTCCATACTGAATAATTAGCGGTTGTAAGTTGCGGCCATGCTGTATTTAGAAACATACTTTGTTTGCTTGTCGTAAGAGGCGACAAACGGGACCGGGTGGTCAGGCTCGCTGACTTGGTTGATGCATGTCATCGTATCCCATGTGGATCGATGCTCATGATGTCAATGACTGGATTGTCTGGTCCAGATTCGATTATTTACAGACCGCCGTCATATAGCTGGAATATTGCTAAGAGTGGTTTTAAACAACATACAAACAAACAAAACAAACAAACAAACCAAGCAAAGGTGGATGTGAAGTGAAAGTCACTATATGTTTCGCTATGCCCGTTTGCGCGCATACGAACCCTATTGATAAGATGTCGACGAGAGGGGCACGAGTCGCCATTCAGTCGGTCCCGAAGTGACACGAGTGGTCGCGAATGCAATCATTTTGTACAAAAGGTACAGATGCACATCACTGTATGTTAACGTAAAAACTAATTTGTTGTACAGTCACATACCCCATTCCAAGATAAACAGTCGCGTCAGTGCTAGGTGTATTCATATTCATGTCTCTGTAACAAACATGTAAAAAAGGAATTACTGATCAGTAAAAGTGATGACACCAGGTGTTTGCGGTAAACATGTCCTGCTCAACCGAAAGTAGCGATTATGAGAGGTTAATGTCACTGCACGCTTGAACCAGACCTCAGTAAAGCAATACATATTTACAAAGACAAGCTTGAGTCTTCAGTATTTGAGTGAGTGAGTTTGGATTTACGCCGCTTTTAGCACTATTCCAGCAAAATATCAAGGCGGGGGACACCAGAAATGGGCTCCACACATTGTACCCATGTCGGGAATCGGACCCGGGTCTTCGGCGTAACGAGCGAGCGCTTTAACCACTAGGCTATCCGATCGCCCCCTTTAGTATTTGAAGAATAAATAGCTTGTGATAGTTTCCTCATGCTGGTAAATGTAGGGAAGCGCTTGACTCCATCAATTAGATGCTAGTTGATGAAAGCAGATGGACTTAACCTGAAGCAAACCAAACTGGAATGTAATTATATACATGCACCGGCAATCTAGCTCGTGTTAATGTCGCATGCTCTTGGATGTCGATCCATTGCCAAATGGTATTGATAAATGTCAAATGTGACATCCCTCAACCAAATTGATGACCTTTGATTTGACTGTGCGGAACATATGTGCCTCCATGTTGTTCAATCAGACCTAATTGTCATTTGCATTTATTTCATACGCGTTCGGACCGCCTCCGTGGTCTAGAGGTAGAGCATCCGCCCGGAGACCGGAAGGTCCGGGGTTCCGTCCCCGGTCGCGTCATACCAAAAGACGTTAAAAGGTGGTACTTGTTGTTACCCTGTCTGGCGCTAGGCATTAAGGGGCTAAAACAAGGACTGGTCGGCTCGGAGTCAGTATACTGTGTCTGAGTGGGATATTCATGTTAAACTGCGGCATGGTATCTCAGTGGGCTAGCACTATAAATCAGCATCAGTCTGGTCTAGTACAAGCAACCACACACACACACACACACACACACACACACACACACACACACACACACACACACACACACACACACACACACACACACACACGTGCATGCACGTCGCTATATAAGTGCAATAATCTTGTACGCGTCGTTTAACCCCATTTCACCTCACCTCACCTCATACACGTTCGTGGCCATCCAGGCGGAATTGGGTTGGGTTGTAGTCGTCTTATTGTCTGCGTTATTTGACGAATGTCGTAGGTCTTTGATTGAATTCAGTTCTTCAATGAAAACGTTTTCATTGAGTGAGTTATGTTATTCGACGCTTGTTTCCCGGAGAGACACCAGGAATGGGCTTCAGATAGTGTCCTCATTTGGTGATCAAACTCAGATTTAAGGCGAGACGTGCTAACGGCGGAACCAAAGAGCTACCCACCACTCTTTTGTCTTCAATAAAGAATTTACCATCATCATCAGGTGTGTGTAAACGTATCCCTATTCCAATTTGACATCTCTGAAACCTTAAAATATTATTAATGAAAACTATTTTTGACATTCAGTACATAAAACAACCGACAAAGATCGTGTGACAGAAGGGCCGTATAAATAGTTGTTTACAAGACCAGAATGACGCTGAACGGAGATGGTTTTTTTCGGATTTAGGGGCAATGCGACATGATTGGAGGATTGTCAAGTTAATTAATTGGCAAGCCTGGCATGACTAGGTTAGTTATAAAAAAAATACAACTCTGTAATATTAAAGGGGCTTTCGGGTAGCCTAGTGGTTAAAGCGTTCGCTCGTCATGCCGAAGAAGCGGGTTCGATTCTCGACATGGTAAAGCCCGTTTCTGGTGTCCTCCGCTGTGATAATGTTGGAATATTGCTAAAAGCGGCGTAAAACCTAATTCACTCACTCATTCTAATGTTAAACATCAGAGCCATTAAATGGATTAGGCCTTTGCGGGACAGTGAGATATGTTTGGCTAAAGTTGCAGCCGATGGTGTCTCTCATCAGTTTGGTCAATGGCAGGACCTCCTCTCACGCCTATATCTCCGCACATTAATTCCACTCTCATTGTCACTGAGAACATGTGGATCAATTGTTTCCGTGATAAAATGTACAGAAACAGATCTTACGTATATGTTGATAAATAATGCTGCACACTGTACTATTTACGGATCCGCCAATATTTCATCTCAACCGTGGAATAAAATTTCAATTTCCAAAGCAATAATGTTTCTTCTTTTATAACCCTTTGACATATTCAGTGATAATAAAAGCTCTGGAAATGAATCAGGAAAAAGAGATTTCGACATTTAGAAAATTAACTGTTGTGTTAATACTGAAGATGTTGTTTACTTGAATATTTAGAGACGTCGTTATATGGCAGGAGAACTGCTTGGTGGCATCAGGCAACAAAGAAGACGTTTTTTATGCAAAAATATGTGTGTGACGGGTGCTGGCGGTAGGGCAGGCCATGACGACCCTTTACGCAAGCGCCTTGTGTCATCAATGTTCAGTGATCTATTAATATCTTGGGGCACGGGTGGCCCAGTCGTCTAAGGCGCCGCTATTCGCTGTGCAGAGCTGCGTCCCTTGGGCACGCCAGAAATCTATGATTGTGTTTGTCAGCACCATACCCTTGCTCGTGAGTTTCACCGAAGTGGTAAACGTCCGAGACCTGCATCACTTCTGGCTTTCCTCTCACATTAAGCTGACACGCCATGATATAACTGGAATACTGTTAAAAGCGGCGTTAAACCCAACTCACTCACTCACTCACTCTATTAATATCTGTTTCGGCGGATAATCGAGACTGGTTATTCCCTGGCGTTTACTATAAAACGCACCTAATTTCCATTATACTCTGACAAAATAAACACTGACATTTTTTTAATTAATCTAGAGCGATTAAAAGTTATGGCATCGGATGAGTTCAACGCATAAAGTAGGTCGAGTGGACGAGTTAAGGGATCACCGATGTATTTGATCTTATCCTTCATCCGCGTTACCACACATTAAATCGTTGTTCAGTTTTCACATAACATGTTGCCATGTTTACATGTTATTTCTCAGGGTGGGTAAGTGAGTGAATTGGGTTTAACGTCGTTTTTAACAGTATTCCAGTTTTATCACAGCGTGCCAGCTTAATGTGGGAGGAAAGCAGGTCTCAGACGTTTACCACTGTGGAAAATGTACGAGCACGGGTATCACGCGGACACACTTAAAACATAATCGGGGCGAATCGGAATTCGAACTCACATTCATAGGTTTCTGACGTACCCAAGGGACGCAACTCTGTAAAGCAAATTGCGGCGCCTTAGACGATTGGGCCGACCGTGCACCCGTTATTTTGCAACGCTTATGATGTTTGTTTGTTGTTTTACGCCGCACTCAGCAATATTCCAGCTATATGACAGCGCTCTGTACATAATCGAGTCTGGACCAGACAATCCAGTGATTAATATCTTAAGCATGGATCCACGCAATTGGGACCGATGACATGCATCAACCAAGTCAGCGAGCCTGACCACCCGGTCCCGTTAGTCGCCTCTTACGACGAGGATAGTCGCCTTTTACGGCAAGCATGGGTTGCTGATCATGAAGACCTATTCTGCCCCGGATCCTCACGAGTCGCAACGCTTATGAAGTAAGATCACAATTTAAACATATTCAAAATTGAGTGTCAATTTCTACTTGGCCTCATGTTTGCATGTGTCGAAATTGTTACTTAAATTCCAAAATAAAACAAATAGAGAGGCAGCATCCAGCTTGTTCTCACAAGTGATTTGTTACAATTGTACTCAGAAATTGTATCCGTATGTACAACCATGAGGTTTCAGTTATTAAAAAATGACTTCGACCTTTTTAAATACACATAATCCTTATTATTAACAGTACGTTTGCACAACTGCGCAGAACTAGTTTGATCAGGTTCACAGCATTCTAGGCCTGTCAAGTTTTCAAAGGGTTTTCAAGTGGAGGATATTTCCAAATTGTCCATTGAGAAAGTTGTTGTCCTATACAGTTCCCTATTTTGACTTGTACCATATGTTTCCGTGTTTTCTAGGTGAACATTTGACTTTCCTGTGCATGTGTTTGTGATATCACTGAGGAATGATAGGCTCACCTTTCCGTGAACACTTGGTATCATCACTATATGAAAGTATTTCGTAACACATGCTTATGATATAGTCTTTGCGTTTAGTACGAGACATATCTTTTTGTTATGGAAATACTATTTTTTTACTTCCCTACATAAGCGTCACCTTAAAGAGCTTTATAGAGGTGAAATATTTTCGTCTGACAATTTTGACCATCAAGAGGTCACTCGGTCAGTCAGACAGCTTAATTTCCAACGAGTGTGGACACAGCTGAGTCTACGGACACTAATCCGGTTCTTACACAGATTATTTCTGATACAAAAATGTCCTTCTGTAATGACACCTTTAGCTTCTCCTAGTCCACTGTGATGAATTGCAATGTGTCTGAATTCATATGTGTCGTGTTCTATGACAGTGTATGAGATAATAGACTGAAATATGAACTAAACTCCAATATTCTCTAAGCCATGGTGATAATCATTTATGACTCAGAGAAGTTGTTCATCCATAAATTCTTATCCTTACTTAGTACTCCAACTTCTAAATGCCCACCAAAGAAGTCAGCGAGGAGATGCTTGAGTGAGGAGGCAATGATATCATTAAATAGATGCGGCGATAAATACTTTTCCATGCTCATAAGAAAGTGTCCAATTTACGAGTTCGACATGAGTTTATGAAAATAATGATTTTTAAAGGACCATCGTAATGTAATATAAGGCCGCAAATGTTTCAGGCGATATAGAGAGGTGATTCTTGAAAGTTTATTGATCTCTGGTGCACCCTTATTATTAGCATATAGTCTTTTCAATTTAGCATGCATTTCTGAAGGATAGATATCCTTTACACACACGACACCATATTTAAATAAACATATCAGTCAATAAACACGACACTCCCTTTCCACAATCACAAGAAATATCCATTGTCCATTGTCCGAATAGGTCTTCATCAGGCTCATGTGTTTCTGAATCACTATCAAATAGTGAAGGTACCTGGTATTTAAACATAGGTGAGCGTATACTGCCCCACCAGTGACACCTGTCACAAATACATGCAAAGGCAAGTCAGCTTTTCACCTAAAAAAAACAAACCCAAAGAGATTGTCCAAGTCAAAAAAAATAATTGCATCGGACATATTTTTGACACTGATATCCTCTACATGTTTACTTTAAAACTTGTATAGCTTTATGAAGGCCTTAACAACAAAACACAAATATGACAGCGACATATTACGTAAGACAGATCTTGGTATAATAGGCAAAGTGCTGATTGTCAGTTTCTAGCTAACCAAATACACTGGAACACCAATTTATCGAAGGTCTTAGCAGTTAGGTCTAAGACGTTTACCGCTTCGGCGAAACCCACGAGCACGGGTATGGTGCTGACACACCTAGAAACATAATCGGGGCGAACCGGGATTCGAACCCGCAATCATAGGTTTCTGGCGTGCCCAAGGGACGCCGCCTGTGCCTAACAGCCTTAGCAGCCTTAACAACCAGCATGGGGAAAGTGGCTGTTAAACATGGTCAATGATTCATGTCATGTAAAATAAATACTTTATAGTTTTCGGAACATTAAGGTAAATTGTATGTTTGTTAGCAATAAAATCATACCGTTATAAGTGCCGTTTTTAGGAGTGAGTCATGTGATTAAATCCTTGTGTATCACCACACAAGTTGTAGGCTTACCTCTCACGTACATGCACCCTCATTATGACCAGCCTGGTGGATAAACCTACAACGAATTTATCTGACTGCTTATGTTGCTTATCATGCTCCACAATTTTCATATAAACCAAGATTGAGATGTTTGTCACCATAATGCAAGACTGCAATGCAATGCAATTATGGTAAGGCTCTGTGCATCACATACAGGCGCTGTGAGTGTGAATATCATACATTACGCGATGCCGTTTCGATGTAAGGAGCATGACTTGCAGAGATTGGAGAGGTCGGAAAAATATTTGTTGCCATGCCGGCGGATGTATGTTCACCCTTGAACACCATTGTAGTGATGAACTGGTTATTTGTGATTGTTACAAGTGATTGGCCGACACTATTCAAGTATTTTACATGTTGTGTAACCCGTGGAGATCCGGTGTAGAATCATCTTTCGAAGGCAAGAGAGTTATCTGACTATAAAAAAAAAATCAGTTTCTGGATTTTTATAGTCAGTTAACTCTCTTGCCTCGGGAAGATGGTGTAAAATAGGTCTTCAGCAACCCATGCTTACTGTAAAAAGCGACTATGCTTGTCGTAAGAGGCGACTATTTGATTATTTACAGACCGCCGTGATAAGGCCGGAATATTGCTGAGTGCGGCGTTAAACAAACAAACAAACAAACATGTTTTGTAACATAGAGTCAGTTAGTGTACCACGGTAAATTGTGAGGCAAAGAAAGTAAAAGAAACTTGTTATTGCTTAGGATTGTTGGTCGTGTTGAGAGACCAAGGGTCATAATCAGCGAAACTAACAATCTGAATCTGGTCTTTAACACAATAAGCCGTCACATTACATTACACCATCTCGACACTAATATTATCAAATCGAGATTACGATAGAATTTCCATTTAGAGAGAGTATTATCTTCCAATTTCCGTCGTTTATCCTCGAAATAAACGATATTCAGGAGCAGTCGAAAAAACAGTTGGCTGTAAATTGGCATTGTTAATAACTCGTAAAAGTCTATGTTTAGTTTTATATTTTGTTAATATGACAGTTTAAGTCAAAGATTAGATAGACATAGATAAAGCTGTCGTTTGTGATTACTTGACTGCATCACATTAAAGGGCAAGTGATGTCTACATGTCAAACTTTAAGATTGTATTACTTTAAGACATCCTAAATCACAAATTCTTGACTTAAATTAGGTTTGAAAAACGGACATAACGGAAATAGACAATAAAAAACGACAGGCAAAATCGTCCTCCACAGCGGGGATTCCCTTTCCAGGAGGCTTAAACGGGTTCCCGACGTTTGACGCGCTGCGCATATTTATCGATCGGCCCGGCGCCCAGTCTGCCTGGTGGCTTATTGGGGGTCTGCTACACTGTCCAGCATCTACTGTTATAGGTACAACTTTCCTTGAGCGTGGTGACTGGCAAGGCAGAAGGAGATTAAAGGGAGGCATCTCACATATGACACAACTAATTGGTAAACATCTCACAAATATAACGACATCTCACAAATATAACGACATCTCACAAATATAACGACACAACTAATTGGTGAACTATGTTCACAAACACTGTACTGAGTGAAAACTTTTCAAATCGGAGTATCAATGCGTGACTGAACATATTAATCATTTAGTAACGATGTGGGTCATGAAAGTAATTACAGACAAGAAACAGCATTCCATTGTGGCAAATCCACAGGTTGATATGTAGTCTCCTCCGATGTTCCGATAAATTTGTATACATTCATGGAGATACTGCAGGTTGAGCTGGATAATACTGCAATCACAATCCAGGTAGTTTTATGCCACCCAAGAAGAAGAAGAAGAAGACGAAGTTTCGAAACCAGAGACCAGTTCGAGAAGAGACCAGTTCTCGCCAACCAGAGTCAAGTTAACGATTTTCACAATGCTGTTTCACTTTCGTTATAGAGTAAGAAAGAAGTTGAATGTATATATAGAACAATCTCCCTTGAACACTGTACCATCTTCTAAATGCTACTTAAAGATGATGAAAGTACATGGACCAATCTCTCTTGAACACCGTACCGTCTGATTCTTCTAATTATTAAATGCCACTTAAAAAAGTTGAAAGTACATGGACCAATCTCCCTTGAACACTATACCATCTTCTAAATGCTACTTAAGGATGATGAAAGTAAACAGAACAATCTCCCTTGAACACCGTACTATCTTCTAAATGCCACTTAAAAAAAAAAGTTGAATATACATAGAACAATCTCCCTTGAACACCGTACTATCTTCTAAATGCCACTTACAGAAGTTGAATATACATAGAACAATCTCCCTTGAACACTGTACCAAGTTCTAAATGCCAGTTACAAAAGTTGAATATACATAGAACAATCTCCCTTGAACATCGTACTATCTTCTAAATGCCACTTAAAACAGTTGAAAGTACATGGACCAATCTCCCTTGAACACCGTACCATCTTCTAAATGCCACTTAAAGAAGTTGAATGTACATGGACCAGTCTCCCTTGAACACCGTACTATCTTCTAAATGCCACTTACAGAAGTTGAATGTACATAGAACAGTCTCCCTTGAACACCATACCATCTTCTAAATGTCGCTTAAAAAAGTTGAAAGTATATAGAACAATCGCCCTTGAACACCATACCATCTGCTAAATGCCGTTTAAAAAAGTTGCAAGTACATAGAGCAATCTCCCTTGAACATCGTACTATCTTCTAAATGCCACTTTAAAAAGTTGAATGTATATTGAACAATCTCCCTTTAACACCGTACTATCTTCTAAATGCCACTTAAAAAAGTTGAATGTATATAGAACAATCTCCTCTGAACACCGTACTATCTTCTAAATGCCACTTAAAAAAGTTGAATGTATATAGAACAATCTCCTCTGAACACCATACCATCTTCTAAATGCCACTTAAAAAAGTTGAAAGTAAATGGACCAATCTCCCTTGAACACCGTACCATCTTCTAAATGCCACTTAAAGAAGTTGAAAGTATATAGAACAATCTCCCTTGAACACCGTACTATCTTCTAAATGTTACTTAAAGAAGTTGAAAGTACATAGAAGAATCTCCCTTGAATACCATACCATCTTCTAAATGCCACTTAAAAAAGTTGAAAGTACATGGACCAATCTCCCTTGAACACCGTACCATCTTCTAAATGCCACTTAAAGAAGTTGAATGTATATAGAACAATCTCCAGTGAACACCGTACTATCTTCTAAACGCTACTTAAAGAAGTTGAAAGTACATAGAACAATCTCCCTTGAACACCGTACTATCTTCTAAATGCCACTTAAAAATTTTGAAAGTACATGGACCAACCTCCCTTGAACACCGTACTATCTTCTAAATGCTACGTAAAGAAGCTGAATGTACATTGAACAATCTCCCTTGAACACCATACCATCTTCTAAATGCCACTTAAAGAAGTTGTGTCACTTTTAAGTGGACTGTGAATTATATAAGTTGAGATGAGTAGGAAGCCCCTCTTGTTTTACTTACCGTTATAAATGCATTATAAGCATCCGCTGATCCTGTACAGTGTTTGACATTTAGGCCACGCCCCCCTCCCCAATTATATTTTCCCCTCGGAAATGGACTTACAATATTTAAGACAATTGATATTCGCCCAAAATTCGCAATTAGTTTTATTCACTTTACTTGCCCTGCACATCAAGACATTAAATAAAGTAACGTCCACGATCTTAGTGGCCTGGGATGTAACTGTTTTAACTGGCATACACGTATCATCTGATAACGTAACCCCTTTGTATCACTGGTTAAAGTTAGTAAAATATGTTTGTAGGAGGCGCCCAATTGTCTGATCGATTGGTCAGACAGAGCGATCGTTGCCCATAATAGAAATAATTTCATACCTAAGAACAACAAGGGTTCAAAATATTGTTTTTGAAATTAGACTATCGCTAGTACCCCGATGAATCTCTTCAAAAAGGTCAGAAATACAGTGTTCTGGTATACAGTCTAAAGGGGTTATACTCACAGGATCTCAATGAATTGGGAACTTTGGAAACAGTCTGCGCAGTCTTCGACCACCTTAAATGCATGAGCGTTGACTCCACACAGACTTTTGTCATCTCTTTATCCCATTTGTTCCCCTGGCCTTTGTTTGTCTGTAATGCCAAGGGTCGGCTCTTGTCACACATACTGTTAGGGGTTTTCAAAAGTTGTCTTAAAGTATAAGGGGTTACTGATAGACAGTTAAAAATCACCGAAAATTTAGATTTATTCATAACTCTAAAAAGGCTATAGAAATACTAAGTTGATGGGTTTGATGTATTTTAGTGATAGTGTCGAATGTATTTTGTTGCTTCTGCTTGGACTGGTGCATGAATAACCCTTCAGCTTTGTAATTTTGTGTAAACCAATTTGCAAACATTGCATCGTAAGGTAAATAGCACTAAGGTTGAATGTTCGTTTTTAAATGCCTAAAAACACATGGATAATTACAATGTATAGAGAAACATTAGCAGACAGTCCTTCGTAATGTATGCAATTCATGTAATGTTATGTATGACTCGAATAGTTCCACAATGTCTATATCAGGCCGATGTAAAATGGAGTTTGTTAATATCTAATATACTTTATAAACGCAGTGTACGTTATGTAGGTGACAATCTAGGTGCAAAGATACTATTCATTTGGAAAGAAGAGGTATTTAGTATTCAGATGGCGTATTCGTGAAGCCAAATACCCCTGGCTTTTATACTGATGATGTTGAGCCATGACCTACATTGCTTTTATTCGTGCCTCCCCATAAGTTTGTTGGTGTATTAACTAGATTAGAGAAGGCCTGTGTTCTGTATATAGCAACGTTCGACTGAGTGGAAGCAGGCGAATGCAACCCATCTAATCACAGTGTGAAACAGTCAACACATCCCCTTAGAAAATCAATTCCCAGACAGTGCTTGGAAACGACGTGAAATGAACCAGAGTAGATTGCTAACCAGATACACCAGGGGTATCTAACCCGTCTTGAGCACTACCTGATCATGAAATAGATGTAAGTGATGTTTCGTACGTTTTATATTCGAATAGCCACACTTTTTAACTAAACAACTTAATGCTGCAATACTGATGGGGTTCAGTTAGAATTTGACAAGCACTCTTATAAGAAACGAAATTAGGTGTTTTTTATAGGTCGGCGAGCTACTGCTAGCTCTGCTTGTACAGTCATATGAGTTGAACAAAATTGCATAAAACTACATACATACCATAATGTCGCAAAACTTGCCTGTGAAAACCATGCTTGTCGTAAGAGGCGACACACTGGATCGGGAGTCAGACTCGCTGTCTTGATTCATGCATGTCATTCCAACTGGAATATTTCTGCTGAAATACGGCCTAACAGGACCTAAAGCCATACTTACTGGCTTTCCCATAGATATATATAATTATATACTTCAGCAAGTATACGTAGTATTGATATGTCAATACATGTTTGACAAACTGATTTGTCATGTAACCTAGGTGTATTGATGACGTTTTGTTTCAAATCCCGCGACGTAGATTGGAAACTCACTCAGTTCCAAACCGAAACTGTTTGAGTCGAAGTTTACCTATGTTTAGCATTTCTAAAGCCTTTGGGATATTGTAGTATCATACGTTTAGCTGTCAGATTTAACCCATCCTGTTCCTGTTCCTGTTCTTAGGCTGACATCAATAGTATTTGTAACCAAAATAAACATCCCTGGACATGACCATAAGACATTCTATATCTGGCCATGGTTGTCCACCATTATGTCCATATAAGTCATCAGTCTGAGAATCAGCGACTGCCATAGATACACGTAGGGTACATGAGAAGTCATAACGCTGAAGGGGTTTGTGAACCAAGGCTTAGTCACATCTTTAAGGTTTACCGTTCTGAATTCCAGGAAGACGCTGCGAAGTTTTATCGCTCTGGAATACAGAAAGAAGCTGCCAAGGTTTATTGCTCGTGGGCATTGGAAGACTTTGTAGCTCCGAGATCCTTGGAGAGGTAGCAAAGGTTTATTGACCAGGAATCGAGGAAGACTCTTCAACAGTTTATCGCTCTGGAACCCAGGAAGACTCTGCGAAGGTTTATGACTTTGGAATCCTCTTTGATGTTGTGAAGTCTAATGCTCTGAACTCCAGGAATACCCTGCGAAGGCTCATCGTTTTCTAATCCAGGAAGACACTGTGAAGGCTCATTGCTTTCTAATCCAGGAAGACACTGCGAAGGCTCATCGCTTTTTAATCCAGGACGACACCGTCAGTGAAGGCCAGGGCTATTTGTGAGGTGATCCCAAGTTAACATTGTCGTTGCCAAACAGTTACCTTGTGGAATTGAAGTTTGAAAGTGTGAGGGATACTGGTGCTGGTCAAAAAGTTCTAAGCCTGACTAACTTTCAACTATGGGCCATAACGAAGAGAACTAGTCAATATAGTACATCGTGTAAGTAGTTCATTGCAAGTATATTTAGTCTGTGAAGTCCGTTTGTATATTAGTGACAGCCAGTTGAACGTGATAGGGGTCCAAATGGACACATAAATAGTAAAGAACGAGTACCGAGCAGTCATCAAGTTTTTGACTTTAGAGAAAAGTACTCTCCAAGAAATATAAAAGATAAGCGACGAGGAATGCTGACTGCTGGAGTTCTTCCACTTCATGACAATGCCTCTTTTCAAAACTCTCGACTTGCAAATGCTGCTGTTCCAGACCTGGCACCAAGTGATTTCTACCTGTTTCCTAAACTGAAAGAACGCCATCGTTGAAAGCACAACGATGACCTCAAAGCTATAATGAATGGGTTTTTTAGGGTGGCTTCAGAAAACGTCTTCCTGACAGGAATTGAAAAGCTTTACTATCGATATGAGAAGTGAATTGAAAAGCAGGTAGATTATGTTGAAAAATAAAATGAAAAACACTTTCACAATTGTTGGTTTTGTTTGTTGGGCTTAGAACTGTTTGACCAGCCCTCGTATAAACCTAACTACAAGTAGCAGCTCTACATATTTCTATTGGCCGTCATTGATTGAACGAAATCCAGAAACCAAGCCAGTGCGAGATGTATATCTTAAAGTACATGTCAAATAATCCTTAACGATGGACTTTTAAACTCTAATTGCAATAAAAACTGTCACACGTTTGTTGAAAGTGTTACTGATTCTTTCTTGCTACAAAAGGTGAATTGGTTGGCTATATTTCCTCTGCTCATGGCACTGAATTTTTTTTATTTTTGGTTTGTTTTATAAACAGGTGTATTTACTTTAACATACTAAATTTATATTATAAAAAGCATATTTCCAAACCTAATTGGGGGCACGGGTGACCCAGTCGTCTAAGGCGCCGCGATTCACTGTGCAGAGTCGCGTCCCTTGGGCACGCTAAAAACCTATGATTGTGGGTTCGAATCCCGGTTCTCCCTGATTAAGTTTCTTTGTTTGTCAGCACCATACCCGTGCTCGTGGGATTCACCGAAGTGGTAAACGTCTTAGACCTGCATCACTTCGGGCTTTCCTCCCACATTAAGCTGATACGCCGTGATATACCTGGAATACTGTTAAAAGCGGTGTTAAAACCCAACTCACTCACTCACTCCAAACCTAATTGATCAAATATAGTCTTTCCGTGACAACAGAACATTGTCTTCCTACTTTCATTTCAAATGATTAGGGTCAATGGGGTAGCCTAGTGGTTAAAGCGTTCGCTCCTCACGCCACATGGGTTGGGGTTGGGGTTGGATTCGCCACATGGGTACAATGTGTGAAGCCAATTTCTGGAGTCCCCGGCTGTGATATTGCTGGAACACTGCTTAACCATACTCGCTCGTCGCTTCATCGCCCACGTCGTAAATGATATCTCTGATTTTGTTTTCACGTTCACTGATTTGATATTCGACATTTGTGCACTACTTGATTACTGGCCATGTACCGACCACGACAGTGAGATGGAGCTATTCATAGATTCTACAACTATACAATAATCCATTAAGACGCGAAATGGTTTTGTGTTACTGGTAAACTGAACAAATGGATCTTTGCTTTCAGAACAAAGAAACGTCTCCTCAATGAAACTCGAGCCACAGGGTACTTCAAAACTTGTTCCGTCATGCGACACTCTGTATTACCTGATATCATAATCAATCACATAATCCTTACAGCATTAACACCGATGAATACGATTATGCAAAAATTGAACGGACGAGGTATGACAACCCTTTTTGACTCACATTATCATATCGATTAAAGTAACAAAAGTTTTAGAAATCCTTATGAAAGTTCTCAGATGTGTTAACATGAATGAGAACTAGACACACTCAGCAATATTCCAGCTATATGATGTTATTACTTGCCCGTGAAGAGATCACCCGTTTAATAAACATACAGCTGTATTACACATTGTGTAATACCAAAACGCGTGCTTATGTACTCTCGGAACACGTTTCACGAACAAATTTTGAAAACTCTCAACATCCCTTGGCTTATTCAACGACATTGAGTGTGGAGATGATTGATCACTGAGAGGAGCTTATGCACACTCGATGACCCCAGCAACCTTGTTGCTAGGCTGACGTCACATGGCATTGTTTCGCCGAAGGATCTTGCAACAAAATTCCACAAATTACGTCATCGTGTATTGTGACGTGATTGTAAACTTTGAGGTGCAAGGCCCCGTTCCACAAGGCGATCGTAAAGTAGCGCAACGACACTCGTTGGTCTAAGTTAAAGTATGTGAGTTGCGATAATCTTAACGCTACGATAATTTTGTGGAACGGACGCCTGAATTCTAAAGGTGGACTGTTGTCTGGTATTAAATTCATACGTTTCAACTTTTGACGTGTTTGAAGTATTACTGTGTTAATCTCAATTGGATTATGCCTGGATCGTGTAGGTGTCAGCCTATTCACACTCAACAGTATAATTCTAAAAACGTTATAAATGGCCAGTAATAAATAAAATACTAAACTCGCTCCCGTGTAAAACCAAATTTATGAAACTCGTGAATAGTTGTGGTATCTGACTCGCTTTCGCTCGTCAGATACCAGAACTATTCACTCGTTTCATAAAATTGGTATTACACGGGAACTCGTTTAGTATTCTATATGTGTCTGACGCGATCTTCAAAGAATCGAGTCTGGACTAGACAAACCAATAACTGACATTACAAGCATAGATCTACGCAATTATTGTTTGCTTGTTTGTTTGTTGTTTAACGCCGCACTCAGCAATATTCCAGCTATGTGACTGCATCAACCAAGTCAGCGAGCCTGACCACCCAATGGTGGCCTCTTTCGACAGGACTGCGTTTACCTTCTCAATTTGACAACACAAACACGTGACACAAAGCAAACTTGATTATTGCACAAACGTTTATTGATTTACTATTTTCGACCAACCATGAGACATGATAGGTGAAAAATCACATTTTAACTTCTTGTAATATTTTAAAACTACAGCATCCAAGGACCACAAATACACAATAAATTCATAACCTTCAAATCATATAGATTACAGAGATACATGACATCAAAAATTTGGACTAATTTTCTGCAGAGTCCCATTTCCACACTTATATAGAGATTCTCACCCGGGTGTCTTTTGATATCAAATATATCAACGAGTGTTGATATTTTTTTATATCAAAAGACACCCGGGTGAGATTTTATTTATCATCCAACATCATTTTTCTAACTATTTCAGTTTGTAGACAGTAATAAGCAGTGTCTTAAGTGTAAAAAGTACTGCTAACAGCTTCAGTGGCAGAGCCATTAGTGATGTCATTCGATTGTGACGTCATGGTAACAATGGCCTCACAATGCTCTGCAAAGCATTGTGATCCAATTTCATTGAATCGATATCTGTGGGAGCCAGTTTTGTATGATAAATATAGTATACTAAATTCGCTCCCGTGTTATACCAATTTTAGGAAACTATTTTACCACAACTGTTCACGAGTTTCAAAAAATTGGTTTTACACTAGAGCGACTTTAGTATTTTATTCATTACTTGCCATTAAAAACGTTTTTAGTGCGTTACTGTTGAGCGTGAATAGGCTGACACCTACACGATCCATGGCATAATCCAACTGAGTTAAACAGAATAATACTTCAAACACGTCAAAAGTTGAAACTTATGAATTTAATATCATACCACGGTCCACCTTTAGAATTCAGGCGTCCGTTCCAAAAAAATTATCGTAGCGATATTGTTATTCTTCCCCGCCCTTAAGGCGGGGAAGTATACGGGAAACATTAATTTTGTAGCATGTATGTCGACATGTTGGTTTATTTGAAATTTCAAGCCACGCATTTACGGAAACAAAACATACAAATCATATGCGTGGAATGTTGATGCTGTTCTTTTCCAGCAATAAGAGATACTTCAAAATCGTCTTTATGTAGTTAATTGATGCATCTGACCGTTTCTGGTCTTTAGCTGACATTAGTAAACCATTCATGTGTAATCCGATGTCCTTTTTTTCCCCAAGGACTAATTTTCTGATTTTCATGGTATATACAAAAGAAGAACTGTGCTCCGGAGATCGTAAATAACAGCATAATAAAAATTATGTTCTGAATATGCTTATTCATGAACAACGACGACATCGCAATTTAAATGTAATGGCTGAATTCCCCATTCTACATACCACACTTTTGATTGTTTGGATGCTCATGTTCACTGGAAATATTTGAAATAGTTATATTCCGTATTTTGAATTAACCCAGTCCCCCATGTTTTTTTTAATCAGTGCACCGCACATAGCCACATGTGAAACGTTTGGTAGCAAAGTCAAAGCAAAATCGGAGTAGTGTGTCGGCGAATTTGCATCAAGGCTGTAGTATTTTTCAACCGTTTAATGGAATTCAATGTACAGTCGTAGCTTTGGTCACTCATATATTTTATGTCCCATGGCTCAAATCTATTTGCGTCTGTACCGTGTTCCACTGACCTCGGTAATCTGTTGGATGAAGGCACAGCTCTGAGGGGTATTTAGGTCATAATCAGTTCCCAGCAGCCACTCCCCCCAAACGATATTGTCTACATAACAGATCAGTTTTATGGCTCCGTCACAGGTGCTCCAAATATTAAAGCAGGGAAAACAAATTTCATAGAATCATTTCAAAAAGCAATATTGATATCACCGTCACTTTTGGTAACTTTTAATGATGTCTCCATTGCAATTTTTTACGGATTTTGATTCGTATGCATTATTTGACTCTCATCAGCGGAATGGTTTGGGTCAGATTTATCCGAATGGACAAGCGGCATTACTTATGTTTAGTAGTATGGATGAATTGTTATGTTCTTAACAGTATATCAGGCGACTATGCTTGTCGTGAGTGGCGACAAACGGGATCGGATGGCCAGGCTTTGGTTGATGCATGGCATCGATTCCAATTGCGTGGATCGATGCTTATGATATTAGGCACTGGATTGTCTGGTCCAGACTTGATTATTTACAGAACGCCGTCATATAGCTGGGATATTGCTGAGTGCGGCGTTAAACGACAAACCAATCAATCATCATCATATGAACTCAAACCAGTCATTGTTACAAGTAAACCACATTCCACAACAGTTACTGACACTGGATAGAAAAAAACCAACTCAACTCATCATGATCACAATTACTATTCTTTGAAAGAAAGAAATACAAAAAAGAAACTGACCAAAAAACGTAAAGCAAGAGACGAGGAATCTCCGTTATTGATTAGTCCCGGTATTGAAATATTCTCCAACTACGTGATAATATTTTGAGTTGTGACCAATAGACCTCTTCTAGTATGACTGTTTTGCCATATGGAGCCCCTAAGTATTTTCATTTACATTATTATAACCAAATGCCAAGTGTAAAAAGAATGTGATCTATTATTTGAGTATGTGCATCTGCCAATATTGTTGGCAGTTTTGATACTATTTCCACATGTTTACATTTGTGCCAGAAATTGCTTCCATTTCCTTCGATCTACTTTTTAAATAAAGACCCAGGTTAGAATAGGTCTTCAGCAACCTATGCTTGCCGTAAGAGGCGACGAACAGGATTGGGTAGTCAGGCTCGCCGATTTGGTCGATGCAAACATCATATTCCAATTGCGTAGTTCGATGCTCTTGGTGTCAGTCACAGGATGATCTGGTCCAGACTACTGCTGAGTGCGGCGTTAAACAAGAAACTATTTTTAAATAGACCTACCCTATGCAAATGTATCAACTGTATTGCCCAATACTCAAAATAAATAATGTTTTTTCCACAACAGCGTGGTGTTATTTGTGGTTAATATAATTATGCTCCATCATGCCTTTCAGTAACATCATAATCATGCGTTTGTGAGGCATCACATATGGCGGGGAACTTTGATGCTCTGCATCAATGTCTTCTTGTCGCAACTCACATACTTTAACTTTGACGAACGACTGTCCTTGCGCTACAATACGATCGCCTTGTGGAACGGGGCCTTGCACCTCAAAGTTTACAATCACGTCACAATACCCGATGACGTAATTTGTGGAATTTTGTTGCAAGATCCTTCGGCGAAACAATGTCATGTGACGTCAGCCTAGCAACAAGGTTGCTGGGAGCATCGAGTGTGCATAAGCTCCTCTCGGTGATCTATCATCTCCACACGCAATGTCGTTGAATAAGCCAAGGGATGTTAAGAGCTTTCAATATTTGCTCGTGAAATGTGTTCCGAGAGTACATAAGCACGCGTTTTGGTATTACACAATGTGTAATACAGCTGCATGTTTATTAAATGGGTGATCTCTTCTCGGGCAAATAATAAAACTGTTTATGTAATGACTGCAGTTTCTAGATATAACGTCTGATCAATCGAATTTAGACATGCATGCTGAACTATTTTGAAATACTGGGTTATTACATTACGAAATAAAGAGAGAAAAAATAGACATTTTTGTCCAGTCAGCACACATAGCGATTAATACGGACGTAAGTTGACGTCAACCGCCCTCTTTATGACGTCACCGCACAAATGTATCCTAGCACCCATAAGGTCATTGTGGGTCACATATTGTGATGATTTGAACCAGTGACAACTGATTTCTGTGCTGTTCACAAAAGGTTGGTGTAAAAGCCAAGGACTGGATACAGTGAGCATGTTAATGTGTTATCTGGAAAATACTGCCACAAAGCCCACTCTATAAGAGCAGGAAGAGGGTATAGCAGGAAATTTCCAAGTGGCAGATAGTCACAGGGAGGGTTAAAAATGACATTTGATCAATGTCACGATATCAGTGTGGATTTGTTTTGCCCATCGTTGGGATCTCTCCTCGAACGATAACACATCCGAGGCCATACCGCTTTTGACACGGCATCGCAGGCGGCTGATTGAGATTTTTGTTTTGTTCAATTTTTTTATTTACAAAAGGAAAAGGAACCTTGTATGGATCACAACTTCTTTTATTACTGTAAAGGCGATGTTTCGGTATAGATCCTTATACCGTTGTCAAGCAATTCGTCAACTTCGAAGTAATGTAATCAAACAGAATGGAAATGGATATCAGAAACAAGTTATTCAACTCAGGACACCCTCTCCTTCGTATTTCCATAGTTACGCTATTTACACATGTAAGAGAGAGTGAGTGAGTGAGTGAGTATGATTTTACGCCGCTTTTGGCAATATTCCAGCAATATCACGGCGGGGGTCACCAGAAATGGGCTTCACACATTGTACCGATGTCGGGAATCGAACCCGGGTCTTCGGCGTGGCGAACGAACGCTTTAACCACTAGGCTACCCGACCGCCCCACATGTACAATGGAAGCTGTATGATGACAAGTAGTGGAGATTTCCATGACGTTCTCAAACCCTCGCAGGACCATCAGTGAAGTCCACCTCAAATCGGTATAACTGGACATCATGTGTTACCACTGGACATTCGTCCATCGTTGAAGCCAGATGTCCAGATGTGTCTTTCGATATCTGGTCGTCGTGTGTAATGACATCTAATGTCGCCGTGCTTAGAAAATGACTGTTACTGACGCAGTGATAAAGAGTCCACTGTAGGGTGAGGCTTGTTGTTGGATGGTGGGTCTCGGACGTCCACTGTAGGGTGGGGCTTATTGTTGTGTGGTGTACCTCGGACGTCCACTGTGGGTGGGGCTTGTTGTTGTGTGGTGTACCTCGGACGTCCATTGTGGGTGGGGCTTGTTGTTGTGTGCTGTATCTCGGACGTCTACTGTGGGTGGGGCTTGTTGTTGTGTGCTGTATCCCGGACGTCTACCGTGGGTGGGGCTTGTTGTTGTGTGCTGTATCCCGGATGTCTACTGTGGGTGGGGCTTGTTGTTGTGTGCTGTATCTCGGATGTCTACTGTGGGTGGGGCTTGTTGTTGTGTGCTGTATCTCGGACGTCTACTGTGGGTGGGGCTTGTTGTTATGTGCTGTATCCCGGATGTCTACTGTTGATGGGGCTTGTTATTGTGTGCTGTATCTCGGACGTCTACTGTGGGTGGGGCTTGTTGTTGTGTGCTCTATCTCGGACGTCCATTGTGGGTGGGGCTTGTTGATGTGTGCTGTATCTCGGACGTCTACTGTGGGTGGGGCTTGTCATTGGGCGGTGGATCTTGGACGTCCACTGTGGTGGGGCTTGTCATTGGGCGGTGGATCTCGGACGTCCATTGTGGGTGGGGCTTGTTGTTGTATGCTGTATCCCGGATGTCTACTTTGGGTGGGGCTTGTTGTTGTGTGCTGTATCCCGGATGTCTACTGTGGGTGGGGCTTGTTGTTGTGTGCTGTATCTCGGATGTCTACTGTGGGTGGGGCTTGTCATTGGGCGGTGGATCTCGGACGTCCATTGTGGGTGGGGCTTGTTGTTGTATGCTGTATCCCGGATGTCTACTTTGGGTGGGGCTTGTTGTTGTGTGCTGTATCCCGGATGTCTACTGTGGGTGGGGCTTGTTGTTGTGTGCTGTATCTCGGATGTCTACTGTGGGTGGGGCTTGTTGTTGTGTGCTGTATCTCGGACGTCTACTGTGGGTGGGGCTTGTTGTTGTGTGCTGTATCTCGGACGTCCATTGTGGGTGGGGCTTGTTGATGTGTGCTGTATCTCGGACGTCTACTGTGGGTGGGGCTTGTCATTGGGCGGTGGATCTTGGACGTCCACTGTGGTGGGGCTTGTCATTGGGCGGTGGATCTCGGACGTCCATTGTGGGTGGGGCTTGTTGTTGTGTGCTGTATCTCGGACGTCCATTGTGGGTGGCACTTGTTGTTGTGTGCTGTATCTCGGACGTCCACTGTGGGGTGGGGATTGTCATTGGAGAGTGGATCTTGGACGTCAACTGTGGTGGGGCTTGTCATTGGGCGGTGGATCTCGGACGTCCATTGTGGGTGGGGCTTGTTGTTGTGTGCTGTATCTCGGACGTCTACTGTGGGTGGGGCTTGTTGTTGTGTGCTGTATCTCGGACGTCCACTGTGGGTGGGGCTTGTTGTTGTGTGTTGTATCTCGGACGTCCACTGTGGGTGGGGCTTGTTGTTGTGTGTTGTATCTCGGACGTCCACTGTGGGTGGGGCTTGTTGTTGTGTGCTGTATCTCGGACGTCCACTGTGGGTGGGGCTTGTTGTTGTGTGCTGTATCCCGGACGTCTACAGTGGGTGGGGCTTGTTGTTGTGTGCTGTATCTCGGACGTCCACTGTGGGTGGGGCTTGTTGTTGTGTGCTGTATCTCGGACGTCCACTGTGGGTGGGGCTTGTTGTTGTGTGCTGTATCTCGGACGTCCACTGTGGGTGGGGCTTGTTGTTGTGTGCTGTATCTCGGACGTCCACTGTGGTGGGGCTTGTCATTGGGCGGTGGATCTTGGACGTCCATTGAGGGGTGCGGCTTATCACTGGGTGGTGTATCTCGGACGTCCATTGTTGGGCGGGGCTTGTCATTGGGTGTTGGATCTCGGACGTCCATTGTGGGTTGGCCCTGGCATTGGGTGGTGTATCTAGGACGTCCAATGTGGGGTGGGGTTTGTCATTGGGTGGTGTCTCTCGGATATCCACTGTGGAATGGGTGCTATTTGTTGGGCGGTTCATTTCGCACGTTCACTGTGGCGTGGGACTTATACATATGAATTCTAGGGTTGCATGCAAGTATTACACATTGCTAAAATGATATAATCCTTAAGAAAATATCCTGCCAGTGCGTAAAGGCTTTCGCAAATCGATAATAACCTCGGCATTTGCGTAATTCTCTTATTTGTATTGTGCAACGACAGTCCATTGAATGCGTCACACAGTTCTATTTTGCAGCTGTCCGTCAAGTCTCTGCGCACACACGTCAATCTTTCTGATGCCACTGAACGGGTGGTCGCAAACAGATACAACATAATATTGCCCTTGCCGCTTACAGCAAATATGGACTCACTCACTCCGAAATGCACAAGTTAAGCGGTCAGGTTTAATCCGGACATGGCTTTCAATTAGCTTAAAGGGTTATTTGAAATGAAACAGTTCTTCTGTCGCAGCATTAGAGTGAGTTAGTTTGGTTTTACGCCGCTTTTAGCAATATTCCAGCAATATCACGGCGGGGCGCTGCATTAGAAAAGTTAAACCAACAATTCCTTTGAGATCGCGCCGTCTGGCTCGCTGACTTGATTGGTGCATGTCATAGTAACCCAATTTTGTAGATCGATGCTCCTGATGTCAATCACTAGATTGTCTGACCCAGAATAGGAATATTACTGATTATGGCGTTAAACAAACAAACAAAGAAACAAACAAACAAGACATCCCTATGATATATTTGTGTTTTTCTATATATGACATTGTATCCCAAACGTTGACCGTAAACACTTTGATTGTACGATGGATGAACAACAAAGAAACAAACAAACAAATAGACGGTAATTATGACTTTTAACACTGTTAGCCGGCAGACCGACTGAAACTGCTAATCACTGGTTTTATTATTTCTAATGCATAAATACTTCCAAAACACGAGGGTCGGTCTAATTGCCTAGTGGTTAAAGCGTTCGCTCGTCACGCCAAAGACCCGGGTTCGATTTCCGACATGGGTACAATGTGTGAAGCCCATTTCTGGTGTCCCCCGCCGTGATATTGCTGGAATATTGCTAAAAGCGGCGTAAAACCATACTCACTCACTCACTCACTCACTCACTCACTCACTCAAAACACGACATTGTTCCTGTACCAGCCAGAGGATGTATTTTACACATGATTATCCAGTCCTGCTTGTCTAAACAATAAATGTCGATCAGGACGTTAAATTGCAACAACTTTGGAAACTTTAATTTAAAACTTCAAAACTTCAAAACTTCAAAAGACTATTAAGAATCGGCGTGTGTAGTCTCACCGATGGACCGCCTCCGTGGTCTAGTGGTAGAGCGTCCGCCCGGAGAGCGGAAGGTCCGGGGTTCGATACCCGACCGCGTCATACCAAAAGACGTTAAAAGATGGTACTTGTTGTTACCCTGTCTGGCGCTCAGCATTAAGGGGCTAAAACAAGGACTGGTCGGCTCGGAGTCGGTAAACTGTGTCTGATCAGTGGTGTATTCATGTTAAACTGCGGCATGGTATCTAAGTGAGCTAGGACTATAAATCGGCATCAGTCCGGATTAGTACAAGCAGCCACACAAACACACACACGTATACGTACATGCACGTAGCTATATAAGTGCAATAATCTTGGACGCGACGTTAAACCCCATTTCACCTCACCTCACCTTACCTCTTACCGATGGTTCACGCGACAACGTACGGCAACGTACTGTCTGTTGTCTGATAAGTAGCGCCTTTGATCTCATCTCTAACAATGATGGAACAGTTCTTGACAGGGTTTGCCAGGAATGATAGAACTATGGATGCAATGAAGATGTCCTTTGCTCGAAGCCAGTCCGCCTCTGATAAATTAAGACTATCAATAGATGACATCGATACATATCTGACACGTAATATATGTCACTAGCAATAAATGACTGACAACAAACACCTCTGGTTATATACACAATTTTCTTCACCTTGACTTCAATCAAAATTATAACTTGTTTGTGTGGTAGCTTTTCATACATTTGGCTTGATATTTATACGTCAGGGGCAGTTAATCGTCAAACCAGAGGCTAGGAGTAGCCTAGTGGTTAAAGTGTTCGCTCGTCACGCCGAAGACCCAGGTTCGATTCCCCACATGGGTACAATGTGTGAACCCAATTCTGTCTCCTGTGTGATGTTGCTGGAATATTGCTAAATACGGCGTAAAACCATACTCACTCACTCACTCAGGTGTCGAATCTTCCGCTCGTCACGCCCGGCCCGGGTTCGATGTATGCAATTGGTTAATTGTTTGAAGCCCATTTCTGGTGTGATATCACTGGAATATTGTTAAAAGCGGCATAGAACCTACCCTACTCACTCACACACTCGCCCATTCTGTTAGATATCCTGCAAATTATGTTACTATTCTCTGATATACCAGCGATAAAATAGTTTATACAACAACCGCTTTCAAAGACGATGCCCCGGATTATCAGATTGTAGGTCCCTCATTTAACGTAAGAAGTGATGCGAATACCTTGTCTTATTAACCCACTTCAACGTGTGCGGTTACAATGAGTGAGATGGGCTGCTCCGGGTTGCTGGCGTGAACCACGGGAATAGATAATAATTTCAGAGAATTAATTTGAAGCTTTCTGAGAGACGTTGCAATTGTTTCTGAAAGTAAAGTTAAGATTATTCCCGATTGTACACAGCTATTTACACAGTAAAATGTGACACTTGTCAGCCGAATGTGAACAACTCTGCAAAGAAAGTTTTATAAAAACTGAGAAATACCTCTCAGTTGATTTAATTATTTTACGTTTGATTTTCAATTGAAAATATCTAAATTTAGCATTATTATTATTATTCGTCAGCACTCAAAGAATACTTCTAAATAACATGGTTATATTTTTTAAAACATAATTTGATTTTATACTTTTAAAAATTCAAAAAGATAACACATATCGGTTGATATGTATCTAAGACATCTCATGTTTGAAAATCAATAAATGAGCTTTTTTCGACACATTTTACATTTCAAACTTAGTAGGGGTCGTATTGTTGCAAATCTATTTCTTACCCTAGTCTCCATTTAACTAATTTATTTTTACACAAACGCACCAAGCCATAGATTTCTTTTTACAAGCTGTTGTGGGAATGTGTGATGCTTCACATCAAATTTAACAAGAGTTCTTTCAGTTTTAAGTTACACAGAAACAATCTCGGTATACATTCTTTTGTCTCTCAGATTATAATATAAATTGAGTCAGTGAAGACGGATAAATATAGTGGCACCCCGTTTGAAGGACGGTGCCTTTGTTCTCACCACAAACCATGATCACACAGTTCCTGATAAGGTTGTAAGGGGTGATTGAAAGATAGATGCTTTGAAATTGTCGTCAGGGATTACTTACTCAATCGACTCTGTCCTGTTCATAAGGATTCGTAGGTCAAGGTTTCAAGTCCCCGACTGACATATTTTATGATCCTGGATCTGTAAGTTCCAAATCAATTCAATTCTATATTTCTGTACATAAAGCACTTGTCCGTATACAAGACTACTATTTAGTCAAACACCGGTGTGTCGAACTTTGATGTGTCGAGCTTACGGTAGTCTTGAAATAAAAGCATGGACCTTGTGTATTCCTTCTTTATTCATCATCTTCGGTTGTGCCGAACTTCGGATAACTCGAAGTATTTACGTCGGTCCCTTCAACTTCGACACAACCCTGTTTAGCGGTAGTATAACTGTAATGGTCAGGTTGCTACGTGTATAGGATATTGCTATCTATTTTATACTGATTACTTTCGCGTTTGGAAAGAGCGTTATTTTTGTGATATTATACATTCAAGTATTCTGTTTAGACAGAGATTTTGTCTCACATTTGGCCATTATGGGAACAAACAATTGTAGTCTTTTGATAATAGTGAGCGAGTATGGTTCAGCAATATTCCAACAATATCACGCCGGGGAACACGAGAAATGGGCTTCACATATTGTTGGTGATTATATAGTTTTTGTGAAGTTTGTTATACACTGGATAGATCATAACAAAATAAACTCAATATGATTATTCTTTATCAAGTTATTATTATTAATTATTAAGCAAATTATCCCGAATACCCGGGTTCGATTCCCGACATGGGTACAATGTGTGAAGCCCATTTCTGGTGTCCCCCGCCGTGATATTGCTGGAATATTGCTAAAAGCGGCATAAAACTATACTCACTTGCTCACTCACTCTGATGTTGAAACACACATGTATATTTACACGTATAGGAGGCTTAACATGGAGCCTTGTTGCAATAGCTGGTTTTGATAAATTAAAACACACATGGAATCTTTGTCTTCCAGAAATCTTATCAAACACGTTCCAGGTCCAAGACGAATCGGACTTAAGTTAACCGGTTCAGATAGAAGTACAGAGAAGTTTGTTTGTTTTGTGTTTAACGCTCCTCTCAGCAACATTCCAAGCGGCGTTAAAACCCAAATCACTCACTCATCTTGACTCAATGTTGGCAGAAGGATCGACATGATGCAGGTGTCAGACATTTACCACTTTGATGAATCCCACGAGCAAGGATATGGTGCCGACAAACCTTGAAACATAATCCAGGACACACGAGCAGCCGTCGGCTCGTGAAGAAATATCGCTGAACATGCGCTTAGTTCTCTAACTGACACCACATCCCTTTTTTCTCAAACTTAAAATAAATCCCAACTATGAGACTTAGACAAATGAGTCTTTTGAGAAATGAACCAGGGCCAGATGTTAGTCCTAATTGCATACAAATGTACAGATTAACTTAGTTTCATATGTAAAAAGAGTGAAAAAAGAAGAAGTATGAAGCTTGATTTCGAAACAAAGTCTTTTAATATCTCATTAAGTTGATTTTATAACATCAGTAAAAATCAATCACCACGATGTCATTTTAGCTCGTTAGAAATTAATTATAATTTTTTTTAAGGAATTGCAGTTTTTTTTAACAAAAACACAAGTTTTTCATTTTGTTTCTTAAAAAAGCGAAATCATGCTCATTATAAAACAAGCGGATGCAAATAACCAATGGAAAGCTATATTTACAGAATTAATAGTCATGTTTCTTGCAAGGTCATATGTTTATGAAAGTATGTTTTTGGATCTTAAATCAAGTTATTACGCTGTTTTTGGCCTTCAAATAAATGCTCCACCAACTTTCCGAAAGATTGTTGTTTTACAAAAAGGATTTTAGAATGTTTACCTTATGATTCGTTAACCCTAAAAATGTTGGACAAATGACGATTTGACCAGATAAACGGGTTTCAAGAGGGATGACTTCAACTTTCCAATGGTCAACATTCCCTTTCTTTTATCCGAGCAATATTCAAGCAGCTCCAGCTTTTGTGTCTACATTTCACAAATTCTGAGATACTGAGATTTTTACATCGGACTCTCGCTCAAAAGCTGCTTGATCAAGGTTACAACTTTCAAAGTCTGCGAAAAGCATTATTACCATTAAGGTCAATTCTATGCCTCCACTCCCAACAAACTGCTGAACTGACACAGTCCCTGGTTTCATATAATTAATTTCGTAACACGAATTAAATTAATCTGAGGTATATTTCAGTTTTGTCATTGTTATGATGGTGATGCATTTGAACCGTGACCCATGGAAACTTTTATATCTTTTTGAAAACTATAATTCGAAATGGTCTTTCTTTGATTACTGAAAGTAAGTCAGTAATTTATTTTAATATTATAAAATGGAGTTGGGTTAAGCCTGATTCAATGCTTGGAAATTGCTTCATCTTAGACCCGTGAAGATCCGGGGTGGAATAGGTCTTCAGCGGCCCGTGCTTGTCGTGAAAGGCGACTATGCTCGCCGTAGAAGGCGACTATGCTTGCAGTAAAAGGTGACTATGCTTGTCCTAAAAGGCGACTAACGGGATCGGATGGTCAGGCTCGCCTACTTTGTTGATGCATGTCATCGATCCAAAGTGCTTGGATCGATGCTCATGATATAAATCACTGGATTGTCTGGTCCAGACTAGATGATTTACAGACCGCCGTCATATAGCTGGAATAGTGCTGAGTGCGTCGTTAAACAACAAACCAACCAACGACGTCATGTAAGAAACTCGGTCAGTTGTATGACAATGGTAGTGGGTAGGATGATAAGATCAGTCTAGGCCCCAGACATGATGTACATTTATCAACACGAACACGTCAGAGAATGATATTACTGTGGTCCCAAGACATTTCAGTAATAGACTTAACTTTGTTCGTGAAGCGGCCATGCTTTACTGAATTGATGCTGTGTGCCTTGGTCTGTCTAACTGCCAAACTTCACGTCACACAAACGGAGAGTTAGACGAAGGGGCGCCAAATAAAACACAATACTTTGACAATGATGCTCCGTTGTAATAGTTTCCAGAAACGTGTGTGTTTCCAGGGCGGGTTCTGCCAGCAGTGCAGGGCATGATCCATATAATTTCCATCACTATTTTGCTTTTACCATTTGAATCTGTTTCGGTAGATCACTTAAACTTCAAACTCTCATTGGCACACGGGTGGCCCAGTCGTCACGCTGTGCAGAGGTGCGTCCTTTGGACACGCCAGAAACCTACGGTTGTGGGTTCGAATCCCGGTTCGCCCCGGTTGTGTTTCTAAGTTTGTCAGTACCATACATCGTGGGTTTCACCGAAGTGGTAAACGTCTGAGACCTGCATCACTTCGGGCTTTCCTCCCACATTAAGCTGACACGCCGTGACATAAGTGGAATACTGTTAAAAGCGGCGTTAAACCCAACTCACTCACTCACTCACTCAAACTCTCATTGGTTCTTATTGTAAACTAGTCAACTTGTGTAGGCCTGCTCAGCATATCGATTGTTGAATATACATTGAAAGTGGTTCAAGCTTTAGAAGGGGAACTACTTTCCTCCTTCCGGATATTGAATTAACTTACTTGCCTTCAAATAACTACGGGGGCGGTCAGGTAGCCCAGTGGTTAAAGCGTTCGCTCGTCACGCCGAAGAACCGGGTTCGAATCCCGACATGGATACAATGTGTGAAGCCCATTTCTGGTGTCCCCCCGCCGTGATATTGCTGGAATATTGCTAAAAGCGGCGTAAAACCAAACTCACTCACTCACTCACTCTAATAACTACGTGGAGTTAAACGTGACGATATTGTCAATATTGTGTGAGAATACTGGAAGAAGCTGTGAGTTACTTCTCAGCTATCTAGTGACTCATAATGTTTGAAAGTGTTTACAAATATAAAACGCCAAGGCCAGACAACCAGTCTCGAGTATCTGCCAAAACAATATTCCACTTGGCGTAAACGAAAAATAATGATGGAATTTTTATGAACAGATCGCTGAAAATCAACGGAAGTAAAGAACCAAATATAGTCCTAAAGATTCCTCGTCCAATAACAGACGTCTTAATATCTTATTTGGCCAGGTTATTGTAAACATCATCGTATCGCGGGCATCCGTATTCATTTTCATATCTGTACTAAACAATCGCATGGCCTATTTACAAAAATCCAGACACATTAACAAATTATCAAAAACAACAACCACGAATCATCGTTAATTTACAATGATTATACACGGTGTCCGTGACACAAGTGGCTTTGTTGGATTAGCTAGGGCTTCACAATACGAACCTTGCGCTTCGATGGTCCCAAGGGCGGTCGGGTAGCCTAGTGGTTAAAGCGTTCGCCCGTCACGCCGAAGACCCGGGTTCTATTTCCGACATGGGTACAATGTGTGAAGCCCATTTCTGGTGTCCCCCGCCGTGATATTGCTGGAATATTGCTAAAAGCGGCATAAAACTATACTCACTTGCTCACTCACTCTGATGTTGAAACACACATGTATATTTACACGTATAGGAGGCTTAACATGGAGCCTTGTTGCAATAGCTGGTTTTGATAAATTAAAACACACATGGAATCTTTGTCTTCCAGAAATCTTATCAAACACGTTCCAGGTCCAAGACGAATCGGACTTAAGTTAACCGGTTCAGATAGAAGTACAGAGAAGTTTGTTTGTTTTGTGTTTAACGCTCCTCTCAGCAACATTCCAAGCGGCGTTAAAACCCAAATCACTCACTCATCTTGACTCAATGTTGGCAGAAGGATCGAAATGATGCAGGTGTCAGACATTTACCACTTTGATGAATCCCACGAGCAAGGATATGGTGCCGACAAACCTTGAAACATAATCCAGGACACACGAGCAGCCGTCGGCTCGTGAAGAAATATCGCTGAACATGCGCTTAGTTCTCTAACTGACACCACATCCCTTTTTTCTCAAACTTAAAATAAATCCCAACTATGAGACTTAGACAAATGAGTCTTTTGAGAAATGAACCAGGGCCAGATGTTAGTCCTAATTGCATACAAATGTACAGATTAACTTAGTTTCATATGTAAAAAGAGTGAAAAAAGAAGAAGTATGAAGCTTGATTTCGAAACAAAGTCTTTTAATATCTCATTAAGTTGATTTTATAACATCAGTAAAAATCAATCACCACGATGTCATTTTAGCTCGTTAGAAATTAATTATAATTTTTTTTAAGGAATTGCAGTTTTTTTTAACAAAAACACAAGTTTTTCATTTTGTTTCTTAAAAAAGCGAAATCATGCTCATTATAAAACAAGCGGATGCAAATAACCAATGGAAAGCTATATTTACAGAATTAATAGTCATGTTTCTTGCAAGGTCATATGTTTATGAAAGTATGTTTTTGGATCTTAAATCAAGTTATTACGCTGTTTTTGGCCTTCAAATAAATGCTCCACCAACTTTCCGAAAGATTGTTGTTTTACAAAAAGGATTTTAGAATGTTTACCTTATGATTCGTTAACCCTAAAAATGTTGGACAAATGACGATTTGACCAGATAAACGGGTTTCAAGAGGGATGACTTCAACTTTCCAATGGTCAACATTCCCTTTCTTTTATCCGAGCAATATTCAAGCAGCTCCAGCTTTTGTGTCTACATTTCACAAATTCTGAGATACTGAGATTTTTACATCGGACTCTCGCTCAAAAGCTGCTTGATCAAGGTTACAACTTTCAAAGTCTGCGAAAAGCATTATTACCATTAAGGTCAATTCTATGCCTCCACTCCCAACAAACTGCTGAACTGACACAGTCCCTGGTTTCATATAATTAATTTCGTAACACGAATTAAATTAATCTGAGGTATATTTCAGTTTTGTCATTGTTATGATGGTGATGCATTTGAACCGTGACCCATGGAAACTTTTATATCTTTTTGAAAACTATAATTCGAAATGGTCTTTCTTTGATTACTGAAAGTAAGTCAGTAATTTATTTTAATATTATAAAATGGAGTTGGGTTAAGCCTGATTCAATGCTTGGAAATTGCTTCATCTTAGACCCGTGAAGATCCGGGGTGGAATAGGTCTTCAGCGGCCCGTGCTTGTCGTGAAAGGCGACTATGCTCGCCGTAGAAGGCGACTATGCTTGCAGTAAAAGGTGACTATGCTTGTCCTAAAAGGCGACTAACGGGATCGGATGGTCAGGCTCGCCTACTTTGTTGATGCATGTCATCGATCCAAAGTGCTTGGATCGATGCTCATGATATAAATCACTGGATTGTCTGGTCCAGACTAGATGATTTACAGACCGCCGTCATATAGCTGGAATAGTGCTGAGTGCGTCGTTAAACAACAAACCAACCAACGACGTCATGTAAGAAACTCGGTCAGTTGTATGACAATGGTAGTGGGTAGGATGATAAGATCAGTCTAGGCCCCAGACATGATGTACATTTATCAACACGAACACGTCAGAGAATGATATTACTGTGGTCCCAAGACATTTCAGTAATAGACTTAACTTTGTTCGTGAAGCGGCCATGCTTTACTGAATTGATGCTGTGTGCCTTGGTCTGTCTAACTGCCAAACTTCACGTCACACAAACGGAGAGTTAGACGAAGGGGCGCCAAATAAAACACAATACTTTGACAATGATGCTCCGTTGTAATAGTTTCCAGAAACGTGTGTGTTTCCAGGGCGGGTTCTGCCAGCAGTGCAGGGCATGATCCATATAATTTCCATCACTATTTTGCTTTTACCATTTGAATCTGTTTCGGTAGATCACTTAAACTTCAAACTCTCATTGGCACACGGGTGGCCCAGTCGTCACGCTGTGCAGAGGTGCGTCCTTTGGACACGCCAGAAACCTACGGTTGTGGGTTCGAATCCCGGTTCGCCCCGGTTGTGTTTCTAAGTTTGTCAGTACCATACATCGTGGGTTTCACCGAAGTGGTAAACGTCTGAGACCTGCATCACTTCGGGCTTTCCTCCCACATTAAGCTGACACGCCGTGACATAAGTGGAATACTGTTAAAAGCGGCGTTAAACCCAACTCACTCACTCACTCACTCAAACTCTCATTGGTTCTTATTGTAAACTAGTCAACTTGTGTAGGCCTGCTCAGCATATCGATTGTTGAATATACATTGAAAGTGGTTCAAGCTTTAGAAGGGGAACTACTTTCCTCCTTCCGGATATTGAATTAACTTACTTGCCTTCAAATAACTACGGGGGCGGTCAGGTAGCCCAGTGGTTAAAGCGTTCGCTCGTCACGCCGAAGAACCGGGTTCGAATCCCGACATGGGTACAATGTGTGAAGCCCATTTCTGGTGTCCCCCCGCCGTGATATTGCTGGAATATTGCTAAAAGCGGCGTAAAACCAAACTCACTCACTCACTCACTCTAATAACTACGTGGAGTTAAACGTGACGATATTGTCAATATTGTGTGAGAATACTGGAAGAAGCTGTGAGTTACTTCTCAGCTATCTAGTGACTCATAATGTTTGAAAGTGTTTACAAATATAAAACGCCAAGGCCAGACAACCAGTCTCGAGTATCTGCCAAAACAATATTCCACTTGGCGTAAACGAAAAATAATGATGGAATTTTTATGAACAGATCGCTGAAAATCAACGGAAGTAAAGAACCAAATATAGTCCTAAAGATTCCTCGTCCAATAACAGACGTCTTAATATCTTATTTGGCCAGGTTATTGTAAACATCATCGTATCGCGGGCATCCGTATTCATTTTCATATCTGTACTAAACAATCGCATGGCCAATTTACAAAAATCCAGACACATTAACAAATTATCAAAAACAACAACCACGAATCATCGTTAATTTACAATGATTATACACGGTGTCCGTGACACAAGTGGCTTTGTTGGATTAGCTAGGGCTTCACAATACGAACCTTGCGCTTCGATGGTCCCAAGGGCGGTCGGGTAGCCTAGTGGTTAAAGCGTTCGCCCGTCACGCCGAAGACCCGGGTTCTATTTCCGACATGGGTACAATGTGTGAAGCCCATTTCTGGTGTCCCCCGCCGTGATATTGCTGGAATATTGCTAAAAGCGGCATAAAACTATACTCACTTGCTCACTCACTCTGATGTTGAAACACACATGTATATTTACACGTATAGGAGGCTTAACATGGAGCCTTGTTGCAATAGCTGGTTTTGATAAATTAAAACACACATGGAATCTTTGTCTTCCAGAAATCTTATCAAACACGTTCCAGGTCCAAGACGAATCGGACTTAAGTTAACCGGTTCAGATAGAAGTACAGAGAAGTTTGTTTGTTTTGTGTTTAACGCTCCTCTCAGCAACATTCCAAGCGGCGTTAAAACCCAAATCACTCACTCATCTTGACTCAATGTTGGCAGAAGGATCGAAATGATGCAGGTGTCAGACATTTACCACTTTGATGAATCCCACGAGCAAGGATATGGTGCCGACAAACCTTGAAACATAATCCAGGACACACGAGCAGCCGTCGGCTCGTGAAGAAATATCGCTGAACATGCGCTTAGTTCTCTAACTGACACCACATCCCTTTTTTCTCAAACTTAAAATAAATCCCAACTATGAGACTTAGACAAATGAGTCTTTTGAGAAATGAACCAGGGCCAGATGTTAGTCCTAATTGCATACAAATGTACAGATTAACTTAGTTTCATATGTAAAAAGAGTGAAAAAAGAAGAAGTATGAAGCTTGATTTCGAAACAAAGTCTTTTAATATCTCATTAAGTTGATTTTATAACATCAGTAAAAATCAATCACCACGATGTCATTTTAGCTCGTTAGAAATTAATTATAATTTTTTTTAAGGAATTGCAGTTTTTTTTAACAAAAACACAAGTTTTTCATTTTGTTTCTTAAAAAAGCGAAATCATGCTCATTATAAAACAAGCGGATGCAAATAACCAATGGAAAGCTATATTTACAGAATTAATAGTCATGTTTCTTGCAAGGTCATATGTTTATGAAAGTATGTTTTTGGATCTTAAATCAAGTTATTACGCTGTTTTTGGCCTTCAAATAAATGCTCCACCAACTTTCCGAAAGATTGTTGTTTTACAAAAAGGATTTTAGAATGTTTACCTTATGATTCGTTAACCCTAAAAATGTTGGACAAATGACGATTTGACCAGATAAACGGGTTTCAAGAGGGATGACTTCAACTTTCCAATGGTCAACATTCCCTTTCTTTTATCCGAGCAATATTCAAGCAGCTCCAGCTTTTGTGTCTACATTTCACAAATTCTGAGATACTGAGATTTTTACATCGGACTCTCGCTCAAAAGCTGCTTGATCAAGGTTACAACTTTCAAAGTCTGCGAAAAGCATTATTACCATTAAGGTCAATTCTATGCCTCCACTCCCAACAAACTGCTGAACTGACACAGTCCCTGGTTTCATATAATTAATTTCGTAACACGAATTAAATTAATCTGAGGTATATTTCAGTTTTGTCATTGTTATGATGGTGATGCATTTGAACCGTGACCCATGGAAACTTTTATATCTTTTTGAAAACTATAATTCGAAATGGTCTTTCTTTGATTACTGAAAGTAAGTCAGTAATTTATTTTAATATTATAAAATGGAGTTGGGTTAAGCCTGATTCAATGCTTGGAAATTGCTTCATCTTAGACCCGTGAAGATCCGGGGTGGAATAGGTCTTCAGCGGCCCGTGCTTGTCGTGAAAGGCGACTATGCTCGCCGTAGAAGGCGACTATGCTTGCAGTAAAAGGTGACTATGCTTGTCCTAAAAGGCGACTAACGGGATCGGATGGTCAGGCTCGCCTACTTTGTTGATGCATGTCATCGATCCAATGTGCTTGGATCGATGCTCATGATATAAATCACTGGATTGTCTGGTCCAGACTAGATGATTTACAGACCGCCGTCATATAGCTGGAATAGTGCTGAGTGCGTCGTTAAACAACAAACCAACCAACGACGTCATGTAAGAAACTCGGTCAGTTGTATGACAATGGTAGTGGGTAGGATGATAAGATCAGTCTAGGCCCCAGACATGATGTACATTTATCAACACGAACACGTCAGAGAATGATATTACTGTGGTCCCAAGACATTTCAGTAATAGACTTAACTTTGTTCGTGAAGCGGCCATGCTTTACTGAATTGATGCTGTGTGCCTTGGTCTGTCTAACTGCCAAACTTCACGTCACACAAACGGAGAGTTAGACGAAGGGGCGCCAAATAAAACACAATACTTTGACAATGATGCTCCGTTGTAATAGTTTCCAGAAACGTGTGTGTTTCCAGGGCGGGTTCTGCCAGCAGTGCAGGGCATGATCCATATAATTTCCATCACTATTTTGCTTTTACCATTTGAATCTGTTTCGGTAGATCACTTAAACTTCAAACTCTCATTGGCACACGGGTGGCCCAGTCGTCACGCTGTGCAGAGGTGCGTCCTTTGGACACGCCAGAAACCTACGGTTGTGGGTTCGAATCCCGGTTCGCCCCGGTTGTGTTTCTAAGTTTGTCAGTACCATACATCGTGGGTTTCACCGAAGTGGTAAACGTCTGAGACCTGCATCACTTCGGGCTTTCCTCCCACATTAAGCTGACACGCCGTGACATAAGTGGAATACTGTTAAAAGCGGCGTTAAACCCAACTCACTCACTCACTCACTCAAACTCTCATTGGTTCTTATTGTAAACTAGTCAACTTGTGTAGGCCTGCTCAGCATATCGATTGTTGAATATACATTGAAAGTGGTTCAAGCTTTAGAAGGGGAACTACTTTCCTCCTTCCGGATATTGAATTAACTTACTTGCCTTCAAATAACTACGGGGGCGGTCAGGTAGCCCAGTGGTTAAAGCGTTCGCTCGTCACGCCGAAGAACCGGGTTCGAATCCCGACATGGGTACAATGTGTGAAGCCCATTTCTGGTGTCCCCCCGCCGTGATATTGCTGGAATATTGCTAAAAGCGGCGTAAAACCAAACTCACTCACTCACTCACTCTAATAACTACGTGGAGTTAAACGTGACGATATTGTCAATATTGTGTGAGAATACTGGAAGAAGCTGTGAGTTACTTCTCAGCTATCTAGTGACTCATAATGTTTGAAAGTGTTTACAAATATAAAACGCCAAGGCCAGACAACCAGTCTCGAGTATCTGCCAAAACAATATTCCACTTGGCGTAAACGAAAAATAATGATGGAATTTTTATGAACAGATCGCTGAAAATCAACGGAAGTAAAGAACCAAATATAGTCCTAAGGATTCCTCGTCCAATAACAGACGTCTTAATATCTTATTTGGCCAGGTTATTGTAAACATCATCGTATCGCGGGCATCCGTATTCATTTTCATATCTGTACTAAACAATCGCATGGCCAATTTACAAAAATCCAGACACATTAACAAATTATCAAAAACAACAACCACGAATCATCGTTAATTTACAATGATTATACACGGTGTCCGTGACACAAGTGGCTTTGTTGGATTAGCTAGGGCTTCACAATACGAACCTTGCGCTTCGATGGTCCCAAGGGCGGTCGGGTAGCCTAGTGGTTAAAGCGTTCGCCCGTCACGCCGAAGACCCGGGTTCTATTTCCGACATGGGTACAATGTGTGAAACCCATTTCTGGTGTCCCCCGCCGTAATATTGCTGGAATATTGCGGTGTAAAACTATACTCACTCACTCACTCGATGGTCCCAAATGTTAGAGGTAGTTTTTACGATAATCGTTGCGCGAAGAGCACATTGTGGAACGGAGTCCGGGAACAATGTTATTAAATTCACAGTTATTTTAACTCATGTATTAAAACATCAAGGTCCACAGATCAAGGTTCCACAAAGCAAGCTTAGCGCTACTACTGTCATAACTCAATAGTTAACATCGACTTAAGCCGTCTTAGCACTAAGATCGCTTGGTGTAACGGTGACTTCTTTTGACACAAAGACAAATAACTGACCCTAAAGTGATCTTAGCGCTGCAACTCTCAAGAGTGCAATTTTAATCAGTATTGTGAGTGAGTGAGCTGGTTTGAATAGTATCCCGGTTATATCATGGCGTGTCAGCTTTATATTGGAGGAAAGCCCGAAGTGATTCTGAGCTCAAAAGTTAACCACTTTTGTGAAACCTACGATCACGGTTATGGCTGACTAGAGGGGGCACGGGTGGCCCAGTCGTCAAAGGAGCCGCGATTCGCTGTGCAGAGTTGCGACCCTTGTGGGTTCGAATCCCGGTTCGCCTCGATTATGTTTCTAGGTTTGTCAGCACCATACCCATGCTCGAGGGTTTCGCCGAAGTGGTAAACGTCTGAGACCTGCATCACTTCGGGCTTTCCTCCCACATTAAGTCGACACGCCGACACTCACTCACTTACTATGGCTGACAAAACTAGAATCATAATCGGGGCGAACCGGGATTCAGGATTCTTGTGTACCAAAGGGACGCGACTCTGTAAGAGGACTAGCAGCGTCTAGGGCGACTGGGCCACCCGCGTCTCCTTAATCAAGACGATCCCTGTATGAAATATGTCGACTGACATAAACTAGGAAGTA
This sequence comes from Haliotis cracherodii, assembly GCF_022045235.1. Lineage (NCBI taxonomy): Eukaryota > Metazoa > Mollusca > Gastropoda > Lepetellida > Haliotidae > Haliotis > Haliotis cracherodii. The sequence continues at coordinate 9,660,787 of NW_027266276.1, read as the reverse complement.
AATCATTCAAGTAAAGTGTGCTTGACGTCAGTCTCTAAGTGTGGCAAGCCAGTAAGCCGACTTAACGGTAATATCCGTGGGCCAACACAAGTGTAGCGATGCAAATAACATATTCAATAGCGATCACATGAATTCCCTCTCTTTATTAAACAACATATTTTCATCTCAGTCAGCAGTGTCACTATAAATATACACATTTCCCGTAGGACCAGATAAAGACATTGATGTGATGAGGCAATTTGTCTACTTGGGTTACACAGGCACGTACACTTCATCGTGATACATCGCCTGGAACTGTCTGAGTAATTCTCTTAATACCGTGTGTACATTATTCTATTGTATATTGACCAGCATTATTATTTTATAATGGGCACGGGTATCTTCGTCGTCTGAGGCGCCGTGATTCGCTGTTCAGAGGTGCGCCCCTAAGACACGCTAGAGTGAGTGAGTGAGTATGGCTTTACGCCGCTTTTAGCAATATTCCAGCAATATCACGGCGGGAATCGAACCCGGGTCTTCGGCGTGACGAGCGAACGCTTTAATCACTAGGCTACCCGACCCCTCTATGGCTCGCTAGAAACATCCTAGGTTCAAATCCCGGTCCATTATACTTTAAGATTTGTCAGCACCCTGCCCGTGCTCATGGGTAAACATCTAAGGCCGGCATCATTTGAGGCTTTTCTCCCACATTAAGCTAACATATAGTGATATAACTGGGATAATGTGGATAATAGGCAGCGTTAAACCCAACTCACTCACTCACTGACCCGTGAAGATCCGGGGTAGAATAGGTCTTCAGTAAACCATGCCATAAAAGGCGACTATGCTTGTCGTAAGAGGCGACTAACGGGATCGGGTGGTCAGGCTCGCTGACTGATGCATGTCATCGATCCCAATTGTTTGGATCGGTGCTCATGATGTCAATCACTGGGTTGTCTGGTCCAGACTCGATTATTTACAGACCGCCGTCATACAGCTGGAATATTGCTGAGTGCGGCGTTAAACAACAAACAAACAAACAAATAAACAAAAATGAGAGAGTGACATCTTTGGACAGCTGATGCAGGTTGACGAATCGGACAATTTGGAACTGGGGATGCAAGTGTGACATTTCGAAAGCGAGGTCCGCTTGTTTGTTGGCCTGGATACGTCTGAGGCTGTATACGGGCCTATTCTAAAGAATTTTATATTTATCATTTTCCATGACGCCCTCTACATATTCCGGGTCGTACCATGGATGGACATCTGTGTCAAAAAACACAAGCATGGCGAGGACGGTAATAAAATGATCGAGCCACTCCATCATGTCGCTTAAGATACTGTGTTTGTGCCAAAGCTGGGCATCCACTGACAATGTGTTGGACAGTCTCATTAAATTCAAGTCCCTGTTCTGTGGCTGTGCCGGTGATCTTTGTCAACGTCCGGCATAATATCTCAGTGGGCCAGCAAAAAACAACCAGCATTAGTCCGGACAAGTACAAGCAGCCACATACGCACGCACGCACAGACACATGCATGCACCTCTCTATATAAGTGCAATAATTTACCGCATCTAAAATCCTCAGTTACGATAGCGGAGTAAATATTTACAAATATCATGTCAGGAAGTGCTGTAATTCCCTCCTCCCCGGTAGTTAAAGTATTGCAGCAAAAATAGCTTCATATCGGATCAATGAAGGCTTCCGTAACATCCAAAGAGACATGAATTCACAGAAAAACCTATGAAAGATATCGTCAGTCAATACGGGGTACGTCAGTACGGGTAAACACCAGGCAGAATAAACCATGTTATTGGCTCGCGTTCGACACACTGTCTGGGAATTTCCAACGTGTGAGTTCCTTTCCTACACCATCGGTATAAGCAGAGTTATCAAGTTATTATAATTAGTAATGTCATCATCATCATCATCATCGTCGTCGTCGTCGTCATCATCATAATCTTCGTCGTCATCATCATCATCATCATCATCATAATCATCATCATCATCATCATCATCATGTTCTAAATGATTTAAAAATTACCAGCAATATGCTGAAAAAACACCACAAAAAACATGGTATATAACTTGGGAAGCGTCGCTACTGTCGAATGGTTCGTGTTCAGTTTTTAACATGAACGTGTCTGCTTAATGACATACTAAATAGTCTGTATTATCTAATTTGCTAATAATCAGCTCTATAACATATCGTACTTGTTATATGTTTGTTGCTAACGCCGTACTCAGCAATATATTAACATAATAACCATCGATCTACGCAAGTTTGTTTGTTGTTTAACGCCACACTCGGCAATATTCCAACAAAGTGACGGCGGTCTGTAAACAGACAATCCAGTGATTGACATCATGTGCATCGATCCACGCAATTGGGATACGATGACATGTATCAACCAAGTCAGCGAGCCTGATCACCCGATCCCGTTAGTCGCTTCTTACGACAAGCATAGACCCTTAAAGTTTTTATGGCAAGCATGGGTTGCTGAAGACATATTCTACCCCGGATCTTCACGGATCTAGTAGGATATGATAACATGCATCAACCAAGTCAGCGAGCTAAGCATAGTCGCCTTTTTTCGGCAAGCATGGCTCACTGAAGACCCGGAGTGTAACTGGTACACATCTTGTCGTGCAGGACATCGTTCCATGCATTTATAATTCATAAAAATTGATTAAAACATTTCCATAATCATAAGAAATTTCTTCTAAAATCAGACTGAGTTCAATGGTACAACTCCAGCATAACACTGTTTATTAATTTTATCAATTATGATGATACCAAGTGTTAAAAAACAGATGATTGTATTCTTCCAAAATTATGTGTATTAACAATGCATTTTGACTAGTAAAACTGACAAAAACTATTGGTCATTATTTAAAAGGACAGAGAAATTATATATCAACAATAATGACGTTTAAATCTTTGGAATCATTCGAATCTGTTGAATCTCAGGAATGCTCCAGAATAAATATTCGATATTAAGGATGGTATGATTAGAGTCTTCCAATCGCAGCCTACGGGAAGTTAGGCACGGGTGACCACTAAGGTTGACAGGAAGACAGTTAAATGTTCATCTTTCTTGAAGGCGTTTTTACATTATGATGGAGCTTTTCATTACGACCGAGTGGCAGAAAGCTGCCTCAGCCTCACCCATGTTGATTCAGTAGAAAGCTATACAAGTGTTCTTTTGTGGTTCATACACCAGCAGGAAGAGATTGGCATCTGTAAACATGTCCCATACATGTACATCACAATACATGATCAGCAAGAATCTATTTTTTTGTCTTTCTTAAGAACGACACTTGTCATACAATCGAACTACTCGGATGCTGAGATAAAGAATCAATATAGTTAGTATAATTTTCAAAACTTCCCAATGTAGCTCAATGTGTATTTGTGCACTCACACCATAATGTATTCATGATTCCCGCTATTATCACTAGCTATGACGTCAAAAGCATAACGTTGGCTGTCGCCTTGGACTACGTTTTGCTTCTGCCTCTATTGTCACTGTTACATCATAGGCATTATGACGCCACAAATACTACTGTTGTGCGTCGCCTAGGACTACCATGTAAGTTAAAGTTTCCATTACACCTGAAGAGACGTTGAACGGCGAAAGATCTTGTGTGGAAAAAGGAGTTTTGACAAGAACGAATATCTGGTTTATATATATGCGAAATTACTTAAAGTGAAATCACACCACTCATTCAACCCGAAGAAATCCAAAGAAGCCTAGTTCGTATGCAGGTATACTCATCGAATCGGTGAATCAACGGATCCTGGTACCGTCAAGGGTTGCAACTCTGCTAAGCATTAGGGAGCGTCCATTTGATATTCTAAGGGTGGTGGGGGCTGGAGATTGGATTTTGTATGGAGGCTAAAGCTGCAAAAGCAGATATCCTTTAAAATGTCATTCTTTTACTATGACTATGAGCCTAAATATTTATTCATAAAAAAATATCTTGCAACAATGTATATTTGTGTCTGACAATTACTTTTGTTCAACAGTCTGAAGCATTATATTTTCTACGGGACTATTAAATTCCAGCACCTCTCCCACCATCTCATTCTCAATCCGGAAGTTCAATTTTGGAAGTTACAGACATTTAACTTACCTAGCGAGCTTGGCATATTAATATCCTAACCATACAATGTAGCTTTCGTTCGTGCAGGAACATTGTATTTACAGGGCTAATATATGATTGCCAGCACTGAGGGATGGATCGTTCACGTAACAGACTGGCACAGAGAAGGTCGGAATAAGCTGCAAATGGATTGTCTCGACTGGCATTTCACCAACAGACTTGTTTAATAACGATTATTTACTATGTTTGAATCAGGATATCTTGACACAGGCAATCACGACGTGGAACAACTTGATTAACTAAAGCGTCAAATTGTCAAGCAGCAAGCGGCTATGGATTATAGTGAGAGCGATTTGAGTTACCGCCCTTCTGGGCGGTAATTCAAACGAACAGGCATCACGGCTGTTCCAAAGTTAAAAAGCCAAAGTTTAAACGATTATCGTTTTGGTTGAACTCATGAGCACGGTTATCGTGCTGATAAACTGGCCATGTCATTGGCATTGTGCTCCCGTAAGCATATGCATTAACAAAATACATTTCATATGATATTATCGCTATTCTTAAAGATGGATATAATTTTCATGACTATTCAGAAGAAGCTTATGCCTTGATTTAATATCAGCGTTGTGAGAAAAACTCTATTGTATGCAAAATGCCCTCCCACCTTCAAATAGGATCTAATTAGTCCCCGTGCCGTTGTCTATACTTGATCATTGTCCAGACAACCGAATAAATTAAAGTATCATCTATCTTTATTGCATTGTTGTTGCTAATTTGTAGCATTTTTTCGTGTATTAAAACATACGTTTCCTTGTGCTCTGAGATGAGACTGCGTATAAAACAAATCTTATCATCTATACCATCGTATCATAACTTAACGTAGTTATGTGGGAAGAATGAAGAACGACTCAGAGATTATACTTGGGGTAGTACAGCTGGCATCTTCCCGAGGCAAGAGAGTTAACTGACTTTCCAACCTTGCCGAACTAAGCTGGTATTATGGAGTTATATTTTGGCTGGACTAACGAGTCTATGCATGGTCCAATCAAAATCGCGCAACGAAAACGAAATCCGGTTCGTAAACTGTCATGCAGATTTCGGCCGATTGCAGGATTTGCAAAGCATGTGCACCGCCAACTCTTTGTCAGCAGATATTTTCCTAATATTTTCATGTGTTTGATAGAGGTGCTCACGTGAGTTGATGCACTTCACGATGTAAGACCCGTTTTATCACACTATAGATCTTGATTATCGATCAGATCGTCCTGACTGGGCGCCGCCATTTTGTTTGAAGCAAATGCAAGTAGAAGGGACATAACTTGTAATAGCCACTGGTCGAGCTACGACCATTGAGGTTCATTGAGGTATGAATCGAAAAACCGACGTGCAAACTGTATGAATCCGCTTCAGCTTATAATTATATTCGACAACGAAACCTGTTTTTTTCTACAATAGTTAAACCCAAAACAGTTGAAAATATAAAAGCAGACAAAAATGACGAGATTGATTAACATTCCAGATGTAGGAATACATTCTAAGGCGTGATATTAATCAGTGGATTGTTTAATTTATGCAGATAACTTGACACGCCTACAAAGTCAGTAGCCAATCAATGGAGAGTGAGATCAAAACAAAGTTCATATGACCTGTACGATTCCTGTTTCATTCCTTCTCGGCCTTCGGTCCCAAGGGTTGTATGGACAATGGATATGCATGAATTTCGCAAAATGTCCTGTGCATGACGATACACGTGAGCAGAAAGGGAATTCCCTCGACTGTAATATTGGGATTCCCCGACATTCCGTAGTAAAAGAAATAGTCTGCTTCAATGGGCGTGGCTTATTTTTTTACACTCGTTGGGAAATGAATATGATAACACGTGACCAAATCAGCTAATCAGGATGCAGGAATTTCAATGAAAATAACGGAAATTTAATTATCTTTTATACTTTAAATCTCCAAAACACAATATGAGTAAGGCACGATGTGCTCACCCTATATGATAAGAAACGTTACTAATGAAAGCTAAAGCCCTTGGTTCCGCCTCCGTGGTCTAGTGGAAGGAGATCTAAAGCGGGAGGTCGGTGGTCGATCCCCGCGCAGTGCCTCAAGACGTTAAAAGATGATACTTGTTGTTATCCTGCCTGATGCTAAGTATAAAGGTGATCCGGGGGCACGGTGGGCCAGTGCGCCGCGATTCACTGTGCAGAGTTGCGTCCCTTGGGCACGCCAGAAACCTATGAGTGTGGGTTCGAATCCCGATTCGCCCCGATTATGTTTTTAGGTTTTGTCAGCACCATACCAGTGCTCGTGGGTTTCATCGAAGTGGTAAACGTCTGAGACCTGCATCACTTCTGGCTCTCCTCCCACATAAAGCCGACACGCCGTGATATAACTGGAATATTGTTAAAGAGCGGCCTTAACCCCAACTCACCCACTCACTATAAAGGTGATCCAACAAGGTATTGTAACGCGACGTTGAACCTTAAATTCCGTGTAATTATTCATAAGTATCATTTAAGGAAGTGCTTAAGTACCTTCCGTCCTCCCATCAATATCCATGTTTCCACTCTGGGAGAAATTCAATGTGTCTCTACAATTATTTAAAGCTTAAAGCTTCTGTTAACGTTTCTATTGCAACAGCGGCGTTCCTTTATATTGACATCCTATTTGATAGTAGCTGAAGAATAGCAGCATGGAAGCGTCTTTAATCTGAACAGTAAAGCCTTCTGCAACATGCAAAGAGACATCATTTCACAGTAATTACGGAAGATGTCGTCAGTCAATACACAGCTACATCGTTACTGGTAATAACCAGGTATAAGCAAGGATGTTATTGGCTGGCGTTTCTAATATTCCTCACATGGCCAAGGAATCAGTAAATTGGGTTCCTTTTCAATGTCTTCACCTTCGTTCTTACGAACGACATTTGTCATACAATTGAACAACTCGGATTTTGAGAAAAAGAATCGATAGAGTTAGACCGGAATAGAAATACTTGCATCTTGCAAAAACAGAAAAAAACATCTTGCAACAATATTTTTTGGTGGCTGACAATTTCTTTTTTTTCAACAGTCTCTGGCATAATTATATTTTTTAAGCTTCTTCTGGGATTATTATTTTATTTTGATAAACTTAACCCTTCCCCCAAACACATTCCAGAATATAAAATGGGCGATTCTCTAGACGACTGAACTTTTCTGGTCATGATATGTTGTTGAAGAAGTTTGTACATAATTCAAATTTATATGAAAAAAGGGAAGCTACAGACATTTACCTGACCTAGCGAGCTGGGCATATTAATATCCTAAACATACAATGTATTTTTTGTTCGTGCGGGAACATTGTATTAACAAGGGTAATATATGTTTGCCAACATTGAAGAATGAATCGTTGACGTAACAGACTGGAACAGCGAAGGACGGAATATAAGCTGCTAATGGATTGTGCCTAGACTGGCTTGTTAAATAAATTATTATTCGAGTATTATTAGAAGATATTATGCCGTATATATATGTCTGAAATTGGATGGGTTTGAATGAGGAAATCTAGACAGAGGCAATCACGGCGTAGAACCGCATGATCAACTGAAGCATCAAATTGTCAAGCAGCAAGCGGCTATGGATTATAGCGAGAACACTATAAGTTACCGCCGCTTTTGGATGGTAATTCAGACAAACAGGTATCACGGCAGTTCCAAATTAAAAAAAGCCAATGTTTTAGACGCTTCTCAGTCCGCTGGATCCCATGAGCACGGTTATCGTACTGATATAATGGCTATTGTCATTGGCATATTGGCATATGGCGTAAGCATATGCATTAATAAAATGCAAATCATATGATATTATTGTTAAATATTCATATAGGTAGGAATTATAATTTTAAAGAAATTAATGAAAAGCCATTTCATTTTTTATTTTTTCGCAAAACAAACAAACAATAAAAAATATATTTTGCACACCTGTGTCATCACTGATTCATAGTGATCCACGTGTATAATTTTTAGTATTTTATCTTTATTCGGCAGATATTGATTGCTTTTTTTATTCACTTGATTATTCTCTGGTGTTATCAATTTGTTAAATAAATTGTTAAATAACTATTTATACAACAAAAATTAACCTCAGAATCATGTCCTTCAATTCATATGGCTCCAGTTCTGATTTGGTGTACGTGTTAATCTTAGTTTGAGTAACGAAGTATTACGAGGTATACGGGTTCGAATAATCGGAGCTGGACATATTTTTGGAAACATTAATTCATTTATGGCAGATTACAACATGTATTTTGAGGTATGGGTTTGTACAGGATGTATCAGTGAGTGAGTGAGTAAGTGATTTGGATTTAACGCCGCTTTTAACATTATTCCAGTTATATCGCGGCATGTCAGCTTAATGTGGGAGGAAAGCTCGAAGTGATGCAGGTCTCAGACGTTTACCACTTCGGTGAAACCCACGAGCATGGGTATGGTGCTGGCAAACCTAGAAACATAATCGGGGCGAACCGGGATTCGAACCCACACTCATCGGTTTCTGGCGTGCCCAAGGGACGCAACTCTGCACAGCGAATCGCGGCGCCTTAGACGACCTGTACTCATAATGTTTGTAAAGACCTAATTCTGAGGCTATCACGGTGTTATAACGTGCGTAAAGAGGAAGTCAAACATAGGTACAACTATGTTCGGTCATCAAGCATTGATCCCAGCAATGTGGGTCATTATACAATGATGGAAAACTCCGAAAACAATAGATGGCGTCACAAGAGGTTTCAAATATAGAATAATCACTAGCTGTATACACAGTCGGGAGGGTTCAAAGGAGTAGTTTCTCAGTATTTGTTGCCACATATATTATTTGGGGAAACATGATAAGTTGCAGATGTATCCTGTCTGACAGATATATTTGAATCTACTGTTGAACATGTATATACTTCATCATAAGTGGTCGTAAATGCAGTGGATAACAAACAAAGCTGTACGACCAATATATCGTGAAATAAATCATATTACAACATTACTCTTCACAAAACATATTTAAGATTGTCATGATCATAATATTAAACGTCAAAGCTGGTGAATAACCAGTGTTGAGTGTTCGACGAAACAGATTCAATTGGCGTAAAAGGCAAAATAGCGGTAACAATTATATGAATGAATATGAGGATATATTGATTGGTGCAAAAGTATATGATAATTAACTCCCTAATACAGCCTTGATCTTTATCTTCATCCCGACGAACCATCCTTTCCACTCTCGTGGTCTGAATCATAGTCTTCCAACAAATGATTATATTGATACTTTTGGTTTAGCCGGTCTATTGATCTAAGTCTGTGGAATAAAACCTCATAACACCATCCGTTCTTATAATATATGGATATTCTTGGCAATATTATGTCAGAGACCATTCACAAAACATCCTGATGGCTCACTGATTCTGGTGCTGATTCAAATTAGTTAAAGCTGGTCCTTGTGAACGAGTAGACTTCTCACTTGTATATGCTGCATAGAGTGTACACTACGATTATCATCACAAAAACAACCATCTTCCCGAGGCAAGGGAGTTAACTGACTGTGAAAATCCAGTTTTCACCCTTGCCGAATTAGGCTGGAATTTCCCGGTTCGACCATAGCGCCACCGAGTTACGTCCCTTCTATGTCCCTTCCATTGACCAATCAAATTCCACATCTCATATCACTTGCAACTGCTTCAAACACTATGGCGGTGCCCAATGAAGACGATCTGATCTATAATACACATCTTTATTGTAATAAAACGGGTCTTTATTCGCGAAGTGCATCAAATCACATGAGCACCTTGTCTAAAAGCATGAACAGATTTGGAATGAAGATGTTGATGGTAAATTGACGGTACACATACTTTGCAAATCCTGCAAAAATGTCGAAATCTGCACGGCACTTAACGAACCGGATGTCGATTTCGTAACGTGATTTAGATGACTACATAATTCCAGCCAAGTTCGGCAAGGGTGGAAACTGGACTTTTATAGTAAGTTACCTCCCTTGCCTCGGGAAGATAAAAAACAACCAACATGACCTCATGAAACTTTTATTTGTTTACTTTACTCTTCTTGGTTATTCTCACCAACGCCTTAAACATTACATGGAAAATACTTTTCTTCATCGAAGTTTCTAACAGATGTCTCATTTTACTTCCCTTGTGGGTAAACGAAATGAATTGTTGGATTTGTCAAGATGCAACCCAAAGTTAGATTGAAGATGTGACTGAAGATGATTTTATACTACTCGACATGAAGAGGACGATCACGATTGTAAACTTTAAATGTGCCTTGATTTCCAACTCTGGTGGCTGGATGAACTTGAGGTTACCCAATACATTTATCTTGTCATTGTTGAAGAAATGCCAATCTAATTAAAATATATCGCCATTGTCATTTACATGTCTGAAACTGGGTGAACATATAAGCAAAATGACTCCAGGTTTTACGGCAACTCAACTTGTGATTGATTGGTCACAATGGGTGCCAGTTATGAATTCAATGGTGATCACCAAAAAAGACAAATTCTCACCTTGACGTAGCTGAAGCTAATGTAACAGATGACATGGATTGTTGCTCACGTTGTCGGCCATTGGTTTATTTGACTGAGACTCGGTTAAGTTATTGTTTGTCCTGACATACGGTATAATGCAATGTCGACTGAGAAAGATAATTCATTCACATGGTCTGTTTCCAGTTTCCACAGAGTAGCGAAAATAGTATATTTTACATGATATTTTAGATGACATTTTATAAAACTGGCTTTGTATCACTTATATTGCATCAATATATCCTCGAGAATACGCATTGAAGATTACATCAAAATGCTCCGAAAAGAAAGCATGCTTTTATTAATTCAAATAGAAAGCACAATTAACGAGGAAACAATTTGCACATGGGCACTCAAGGCACATCAGATAGCCACATGTGTAATAAAGGGTTGCATGGATAATATCTGCATTCTGACAACCTGTAAATTATAGACATTTCTGCAAAAGCGTGTTAATAACGGAGATAAAAATGATAATTACATGTTATATTGAAATATGTTGTTTCAACCATTCAAAAACGAGAAAATGACTGATGCTTTTTTATAAATTTACAGTTTCTGAGAACTATGCCAGCATTAACAGAGGTAACAATTACACAAAGTGAGTATCGATTTCGCTAATGTCGAGGAAGAATACAGTTTCTGATAGTTTGAAATAAGCATCTGCGAATACGGTTCGCATGTGAACTATGCTCAAATATGAAAGAAACCTGTACTTATCAAAATGAAGTTCTTGCCTGAAGCTAAAAGTATATGATTATCGCTCAAGAAAAGCACCTTCTGACATTTTGTTTCAAACATCGTGAAGCATAATAAAGCTTGACTGAATGTTTCCGCTTGTGTGTATTTCTTTTGCAGCATATCTGTTGCTCTTGTAGATCATTTATTTGACCTTTAAATAAGACAACAAATTCCTTTCTATACTCGTAGGGATCTCGGCTAAAATATATGTTTTAAAAAAACACAACAGAAGTAATACTACTTTGGACTAGGGCTGGGGCGAGTCCAAATTTACTCCCCGGGTACCCGACCCCCCTATTACCCGAGCCTACCCGGGTACCCACTCTAGGCCTCAGGAGTTGGGAACACAATGTCTGATTGGTAATTGTTTTACCGCAGCCCTGGCTAAAACTATTTAGATACATGTATCAAACAATCAGATCATGCTTACACGGAAGTTGACTGAAGCTTTATCTTTACTCAAACATATACAAGTCAAAAGGAATGTGTGCATCGTCAGAAAGAAATGCGAACATTAGCGACTTGTAGTGTAACCACTGAGCTATAGTGAGTTTTTGTCATCAAACAATATATCACGTGACTAACCACGGGTCCGTGTAGTCCTGTGGGTACCCGGGTCTTACTCAGGACCCACCCGACCCGAGTACCCGAGTTACCCGTCCCATCCCTACTTTGGACATTAAATGCATACTGAGCACATCTTACCATTTCGACAGCATAAAAACATTGTTTGCCTTTTTGTTTCAAAGTACCCATTACTTTAAGGAAGAGCGTTGCATGTTTAACAAATCATACAGTGCGTTTGCATTATATACTAGCCACATAAAGAAACTGTGCACATATGAACATATATTGGAACTCTATGTGAACATATATTGGAACTCTATGTGAACATATATTAGAACTCTATGTGAGCATATATTTGAACTCTGTGTGAACACAAATACAGATGCAAACACAGCAATTAGTTAATTGAATTGAACACATATGCGTGTGCTTCGTTCCGTGACGTCAGTGGTTTCGGCATTGACACGTGCAACACGTATGTGCATGTGTATCTCGATAAAATGCGTGGCGCACATGAATGTAAACAACTGTTATCGATTTAGGAAACGTCATTGTTATCGTTAAAAAAAATACGACTCACGACTGCACAAAGCCATGAGGCTATTGGGATGGTCCGTGGAGGAATGTCTCAACGCCATGAGGCTATTGGGATGGTCCGTGGAGGAATGTCTCAACGCTATGAGGCTATTGGGATGGCCCGTGGAGGAATGTCTCAACGCCATGAGGCTATTGAGATGGTCCGTGGAGGAATGTCTCAACGCTATGAGGCTATTGGGATGGCCCGTGGAGGAATGTCTCAACGCCATGAGGCTATTGAGATGGTCCGTGGAGGAATGTCTCAACGCCATGAGGCTATTGGGATGGTCCGTGGGGGAATGTCTCAACGCCATGAGGCTATTGGGATGGTCCATGGAGGAATGTCTCAACGCCATGAGGATATTGGGATGGTCCGTGGAGGAATGTCTCAAATCCATGAGGCTATTGGGATGGTCCGTGGAGGAATGTCTCAAAGCCATGAGGCTATTGGGATGGTCCGTGGAGGAATGTCTCAAAGCCATGAGGCTATTGCGATGGTCCGTGGAGGAATGTCTCAACGCCATGAGGCTATTGCGATGGTCCATGGAGGAATGTCTCAACGCCATGAGGCTATTATGATGGTCCGTGGAGGAATGTCTCAACGCCATGAGGCTATTGGGATGGTCCGTGGAGGAATGTCTCAAAGCCATGAGGCTATTATGATGGTCCGTGGAGGAATGTCTCAACGCCATGAGGATATTGGGATGGTCCGTGGATGAATGTCTCAACGCCATGAGGCTATTGGAATGGTCCGTGGAGGAATGTCTCAAAGCCATGAGGCTATTGGGATGGTCCGTGGAGGAATGTCTCAACGCCATGAGGCTATTGGAATGGTCCGTGGAGGAATGTCTCAAAGCCATGAGGCTATTGGGATGGTCCGTGGAGGAATGTCTCAAAGCCATGAGGCTATAGGGATGGTCCGTGGAGGAATGTCTCAACGCTATGAGGCTATTGGAATGGTCCGTGGAGGAATGTCTCAAAGCCATGAGGCTATTGGGATGGTCCGTGGAGGAATGTCTCAACGCCATGAGGCTATTGAGATGGTCCGTGGAGGAATGTCTCAAAGCCATGAGGCTATTGGGATGGTCCGTGGAGGAACGTCTCAACGCCATGAGGGCTATTGGGATGGTCCGAGGTGAATGTCTCAACGCCATGAGGCTATTGGGATGGCCCGTGGAGGAATGTCTCAACACCATGAGGCTATTGGGATGGTCCGTGGAGGAATGTCTCAACGCCATGAGGCTATTGGGATGGTCCGTGGAGGAATGTCTCAAAGCCATGAGGCTATTGGGATGGTCCGTGGAGGAATGTCTCAACGCCATGAGGCTATTGAGATGGTCCGTGGAGGAATGTCTCAAAGCCATGAGGCTATTGGGATGGTCCGTGGAGGAACGTCTCAACGCCATGAGGGCTATTGGGATGGTCCGAGGGGAATGTCTCAACGCCATGAGGCTATTGGGATGGCCCGTGGAGGAATGTCTCAACCCTATGAGGCTATTGGGATGGCCCGTGGAGGAATGTCTCAACGCCATGAGGCTATTGGGATGGGCCGTGGAGGAATGTCGCAACGTCAGGTGGCTGTGTATTTCCATTGACACCGAAACACCATTTCAGCACTGTTAAGAAGTTATCAGAGCAATAATGTGCAGGACGTTCACAACGCCAAGGCAGGACAGATGGATACGGGGGACCCATCTCCGGCACAGGTTCCACACTCCAGTGACCACTGCTCAGACCATTCCAGGACTTTGGCGTATCCACACCAACTCCATCAGGAACCGCTCATGTCATTACGAAATAAGACGACTTCGTCCCGTCATACGACCTATTCTGACGCAACGTCATCGACAAAGCCGTCACAGGTGGTTACGAAATCACGCCCGTCAACCTTGGTTGTGGTGGAGGACTATGTGTTTTTAGAAGACTCCAGATTTAACATTTCCCATAATGATGGACGTCAAATTTTACAGCCTAAATGTGACCGGATTATATTAAGCATTTGTTTTGAGGGACAAATGTTGTTATTTATTACTTGCCCGTGAAGAGATCACCCGTTTAATAAACATACAGCTTTATTACACATTGTGTAATACCAAAACGCGTGCTTATGTACTCTCGGAACACGTTTCACGAACAAATATTGAAAGCTCTCAACATCCTTTGGCTTATTCAACGACATTGCGTGTGGAGTTGATAGATCACTGAGAGGAGCTTATGCACACTCGATGACCCCAGCAACCTTGTTGCTAGGCTGACGTCACATGGCATTGTTTCGCCGATGGATCTTGCAACAAAATTCCACAAATTACGTCATCTGGTATTGTGACTTTATTGAAAACTTTGAAGATGCAAGGCCCGTTCCACAAGGCGATCGTATTGTAGCGCAACGACAGTCGTTTGTCGAAGTTAAAGTATGTGAGATGCGAAAGTCTTAGCCCTACGATAATTTTGTGAATTCTAAAGGTAGACCCGTTGTATGGTATGAAATTCATACGTTTCAACTTTTGACGTGTTTGAAGTATTATTCTGTTAAACTCAATTGGACTATGTCGTGGATCATGTAGGTGTAAGCCTATTCATACTCCACAGTATAATTCAAAAAACGTTATAAATTGCAAGTAATAAATAAAATACTAAACTCGCTCCCGTGTAAAACCAATTTTATGAAACTCGTGAATAGTTGTTGTATCTAACTCGCTTTCGCTCGTCAGATACCAGAACTATTCACTCGTTTCATAAAATTGGTATTACACGGGAACTCGTTTAGTATTCTATATTTATAGAATAAGTATGTTTAACTTATATATAGAATACGTTTGTTTAACTGAATAAACTATATCTGCATGTTTGCCTGTTTGTTTCAATGTGACAGTACGGGGCGGTCGGGTAGCCTAGTGGTTAAAGCGTTCGCTCGTCACGCCGAAGACCCGGGTTCGATCCCCGACATGGGTACAATGTGTGAAGCCCATTTCTGGTGTCCCCCGCCGTGATATTGCTGGAATATTGCTAAAAGCGGCGTAAAACCATACTCACTCACTCACTCACTCAATGTGACAGTAACCTTTTTATGAAAACCTTTGCTTCCATCGTAAACTGGTAGTAGTATATTCGAGAAATAAACGACGAGTGAGAGTTGTTTATCGTACAATAGAACACTGCAGGGAGAAAACATCACCACTCGTATGGTGCTGACAAACCTAGAAACATAATTGGGCCGAACCAGGATTCGAACCCATGATAATAGGTCTCTATCCGGCGACCTAGATGAATGGGCCACCCTCTCTCTCTATTTATCTCTCTCCCTCTTTCTCTCCCCTCTCTCTTTCACTCTCTCTCTCCCTTTCTTTCACTCTCTCTCTCTCCCTTTCTTTCACTCTCTCTCTCTCCCTCTCTCTCTTATTTTAGTTTCGGTAAATAGGTAAAACTAAAGAAGGGTATTGACAAAGTTCATATTCTTTTGGATGTTGCTTGAAAGCTGGTTTGTCCTGAGCCAATGTCCTTATTATCACATTTTTTTACTTCAATGCGAGGCCCGTGAAGATCCAGGGTGGAATAGGTCTTCAGCAACCCATGCTTGCCGTAACAGGCGACTATGCTTGTAGTAAGTGACGATTAATTATAACGGGATCGGGTGGTCAGGATCGCTGACTTGGTTGATGCATGTCATCGATCCCAATTGCGTGGATCGATGCTCATGATGTCAATCACTGGATTGTCTGGTCCAGACCGCTGTCATATAGCTGGAATATTGCTGAGTGCGGCGTTAAACAACAAACAAACAAACAAACAAAACTCCAGTCCGAAGTGTCTCTGCGTCAAAACTTGCCAAACCCCGAATAGAAGTTTACGTCAGCTGTGTCCTGAGTGAAGCTATACCGCTTAAACTAATGAAGGATGCAGCCTTCTGACCCGATGCGGCCAAAGTGGAAAACTGGTGTCCCTCCTTAGCTCTTTGCGAGTATATTTACGTAATTGAATGTCAGAAAGGCAACCAAAGCTACAAGAAGTGCTTAGTTCGTTGATTGAAATAAACCGATAGTCTAACTACCTGACCCAAGAGCATATATTTAATAAAACAGTCGCCCCATTCTGTTAACATTCCCATCTTCGCTCTGGGCCTGTATAATTAATAGACTTGAGGCTTCTTGTAATACTGGGTTACTTTGTAGAATGAAGTTATTTAATGTGTACATATGAACTGTATTTCAGGGACCATTTGGACGGAAAGAGGCATTGAATCGAAGTAAAGATCGGATTCTGATGATATTGGTCCGGAGACGGACACCGTTAGCTAGCCCCGGTACCCGGCTTTCCGATCGCGAGCGAGTACAATTGAGAACGTCCTCATGTGGAGATAACGGCATAACTTTAAACAAGACAAGTTCACTTGTGAGAGATTGAGTGGGTTATATCACGGCGCACCAGCTTAATGTTGGAGGAAAGGTCTTGCTGATGCATGTCTTAGAAAGCTACGATCCAGTAGCTGTCAAAATGTTGCCAAATGCTGGTGTTAAAATGAAACTTCCTTAATTCAGACGGCACCGTCTCTGATCAAATTATTAAAGTTTACGTAATCTAGTGGTAAAGCGTCGGGCCGGAGAGCGGAAGGTCCTGTGTTCGATCCCTCACCGCGTCAAACAAAAAGACATTAAAAGATGGTACTTGTTGTTACCCTGCCTGGCGCTCGGCATCAAGGAGCTAAAACGAGGACTGTTCGGCTCTGAGTCAGTATACTGTGTCTGAGAGGGGTATTCATGTTAAACTGCGGCATGGTATCTCAGTGGGCCAGCACTATAAAATCGGCATCCGTCCGGATGAGTACAAGCACACACACACACACACACACACACACACACACACACACACACACACACACACACACACACACACACACACACACACACACACGCACACACACGGCATATACACTCTTCGAAAAAGGAAACGCACAGGCAGTATGTAGTTCACTGAACCTCACTACACAAAAAATCCGGTATATAAATTGAATATTTGTTATTGGAAAATGTCGGTGGCCTGATATTCGACAAACGGAGCGTCAAAAGGAGCCATTGTCGATTTTTAATGTCTTTTTCACGTGCATTTTCATCGTTTTCACGTGCATGTTATGGCATTCGTAACTTGTGGTAGTGGCTATAAAAATGCAAGCATAAAACGATAATTTGTCATTCAATTGTCAACAATTTTCAAGTTCGAAAATGCCGAGAATCAGCGCTGCCGATCGGAACATCGCCATACGTCGTATCCAAAGAGGGGAATCGCAGTCTTCTGTTGCACGCCACTTCAACGTCCACCACAAGATCATTTGCCGCCTTTGTGACCGAAACGCACAGTTCAATTCCACTGCAGACCGTCCGAAAACCGGCCGACCAAGAGGATCGCCACATTCGACTGTTCCACCTACGTCATCACACGTGATACTGAGTTTAACGCAATCTTGTGACCTTATGTGACATGACAATGAACAGTTTTCAATGCCTTTGTACGACGACAACATGTGACTATCAAACTCCAAAAGTTTATATTTGTATCTATGATATCACATTAAATATATCGACTTTATTAGGTACAATAAATTTACTAAAAATCTACCTGTGCATTTCTTTTTTTGAAGAGTGTAATTGCAATAATCTTGGACGCGACGTTAAACCCACATTTCATCTCTCCTTACATGTTAATACCAGACCACTCCTGACATCTTCTACTCGATGCTCAGCAGGACGTTATGTCAACAGAATATTTTAATCAGCAAATCGGTATTGATGCTTCATGGTACGAATGAGCAAATCATTTGCAATGGCATAATGTCTAGTTCTGTATCCGTCATTTATATCGCAGCAGTCAGTCTTTGAAATAAAGTTTTTTACTAGCGTATGCGGCAGCGAGAATAATTTAAAGTTGTTCGCCTTTGCGGATAAATGAATCTGACAGGCTTAAATGTTCGAGAAGCTTTGGGCTGGGGCAGTTTCTAGAAGGCTGGCTGTACCCATATCGGAGCGACTAGAAGCTGATTCGAGACGCTGTACGACTAGCCTTGTGTCTTATCTACTTGCCAAGATTGGATGCCTAAAAGAAAACACCAAATTCAAGCCAGCTTCTAATACTTTGCAAGACAGTGACAAAATTGTAGACATTCGTGCGTGCAGTAATATATCATAGGGCCTGGTAGGTGTATTCTGCTGCCATCTTGTTGACCCAATGAATGTCTTGTGTGATTGTAAACCTAACATTGTGTTTCATTATAACTTATAAACTGTTTTAGTTTGTTTGTTGTTCAACGCCGCACTAGCAATATTCCAGCTATATGACGGCGGTCTGTAAATAATCAAGTCTGGACCAGACAATCCAGTAATTGATATTATCAGCATCGATCCACGCAATTGGGACCGATGACATGCATCAATCAAGTCAGCGAGGCTGACCACCCGACCCCGTTACTCGCCTCTTACGACAAGCATAGTCGCCTTTTACGGACAGCATGGGTTGCTGAGGACCTATTCTACCCCGGTCTTCACGGGTGTATAAACTATTTAAAAATTTAACTTACTTACTTACTTACTTACTTACGGTAGTAGGAGACAAGGGGCAACACCAGAACATCATATTCCATTAATAACTGTCCTATCAGAATATATTATTTCCATAGTCATGTCAGATTCTTCGACACGATAAACACCCACATATTTACAGCTCTGAAACTGAACATTGTACATTGTGTAGGAGGTGTTCACAGCAAAACACTGACGTCCACCTAATGATAATGTTTGACCGATCATGGCGACACATGAAGTTATTGTGTGTATCAAAGTCACCTAGGTTAAATATCGAATAGTGTCATGTAATATAGAGAATATTCTCAAGACGCGCATAATCACTGACGTCACAGAAGGCATCAGTGACATGTTTGCGTGCTGTACAACAAATGACTTTATTGATCAGTCAATGTGTTTGCATGAATACCATTTCTGCATCCACATTCGTACAGACAATTCGAACTTGCGTCAAAGAGGTTATACCATTCTCCATACGTAAACGTGGATTTCTTTCAAAATAACAACATTTATTATTTCTCACTGAATAATGAATCACGGAAAAACGACAAAAAAAAAAGTTTGGAAGATTGCCACTAAACAATTGCACGATGACCCCGTTCCACAAAGCGATCTTAACGCCAACACTGTTGGAGCGAATGAGTGTTTGTTTGTTTATTTGTTGGTTAACGCCGCACTCAGCAATATTCCAGCTATATGACGGCGGTCTGTAAAATAATGGAGTCTGCACCAGACAATCCAGTGATTGACATCATGATCATCGTTCCACGTGGAATATCTTCTCCCATAATCTATTACACAATATCAGCTGGGAACAGGTTTGAATATGTACTTGAATTAGAGGCTTTTGTAAAGATCTGATATAATTGATCATGGGTGAATGAACGTTGCACGCTATGTATGTATGTCATAAGTTAACGGCTTCCTTGGTCGGGTGGTTGAAGGTTGAATTATTTTCTCGAAAAAATGAGTAATTATAACGTACTCTTTACTACGATCATTTTCTCGTTATTTCAAGTTTATCTCAAAAACCCTCAAGATTTCAACAAAAATAATTGAAATAACGAGAAAATAATTCAAGTAAAGAGAAAAACTGGAAATTTCGAGTTTATGGAATAAACTTGAAATAACGAGAGAAAAAACGAAATAACGAGAAAATAATCGAAATAACGAGAAAATATTCTAAACAATGAGAAAAAAAATCGAAATTTCGATTTTTTTAGATAAACTTGAAATAACGAGAAAACATTCGAAGTAACGAAAAAACATTCGAAGTAACGAGAAAATAATCACGAGGAGAAAATATTCGAAACAACAAGAACAAATTCGAAATTTCGAGTTTTTGAGATAAACTTTAAATACCGAGAAAATAGTCGAAGTAACGAGTAAGATACTCGTTATTTCGAGAAAATAATTCAAGCTTCAACCACCCGGCCAAGGGATTCGTTAACCTATGACATACATATACATAGCGTGCAGCATTCATTACTCGTGAAAACGGGCATCAATTGCTGAATATATTTGTATGAGGTTACACACAAGGTTGACTCTCTTCTGACATAATCTATTACACAATATCAGCTGGGAACTGGTTTGAATATGTCTTGAATTAGAGGCTTTTGTAAAGATTGGATATAATTCATCATGGGTGGCCTGGCGCGATTCCATCTGTTACGCAGTGAAATGGTTCAAGTTGATTTAATTAACCTAAAATCCCTAGGCGTTCAATAGTTACTGTGTCGTCCGTACGGCTCAACATCCTGTGATAGAGATGCGAAAACGACTGCCCTGAATCGTTTTTGTACATTTTTAAGTTGATTAATTTCAAAAGTGTTGAAATTATCACATTTGTGTCGATGGCTCGTCAATATCTAAAAACATATCAATTTCAAGATTTTCCACCAACATTTGGAATAAAAAACCTGAACCTATTACATGAATCTTAAAGTTTAGACAAAAAAATTGTTTTAGCATTGTTATTCAGGATAATGGAACAATCGGCACATAAATTTTTTATCGAAAATGTTTCCTTCATAATATATTTAAAATTCACATTGAATGCCGGATAAACAAAACCAACAGCAACAAAAACCAAACCCAAAAAACAAAAAAAACAACAACCCCAAAACGACAGGGGAATATTACACGGTGTGGGATAGAATAGGCCCCTACTAACTGGGTGATCAGGCTCGGTGAGTGAGTATTGTTTTACGCAGCTTTTAGCAATATTCAGGCAGTTTCACGGATGGGTACCCCAGAAATAGGCTTTGCACATTGTACCCATGTGGGAATTCATACACGGGTCTTCGCCGTGACGGATACGCTTTAACCACTAGGCTACCCACTGCTCCCAGGGTTTGTTACTTTGTTGATGGCGTGCAATTGTACCCTGGCGTAGATCGCTGCTCACAATCTCCCTCATTGGTTGTCTGGTCAAGATTCGATTATACACAGCCCGTCGTCATACAGCTGGAAAACTGTTGAGTGGCGTTAAACAGTACACAAATAGACATTAATGTTTACCATGTACACAAGCGCTCCATTGCACGCGATCGAGATGCGCACAAAATATGTCCCCTACGGTGTCCCCTACAAACGCGGTCGTGACGGGGTATTCGCGACCTGGTCGCGATGAGGGTCGCGATGATTGTTTTGTTGAACTCGAGTGTATACATAGTGAAGAAATGGTTAAATTCAAAATACAATTTAAGGTTTAACAAAAAATGATTTCAATCAGTTTCAGGTCTATAATATCATATTAAATGTGTGTTTTTTATCGTTATCATTTTAGTTTGCCTCGATATTTTATTTAGATTTTGATATATTTCTGCCGACCTCGACCTAATAAATGTATTTAAACAAGGAAATGTAGGCGATCTTTTTTCGTGTAATGAGATTATTCACTTCTTGACAACACATTTACATCAGTGACATTTGTGTCGGTTTTGCCGTTACCATTCAGAAACAAGGTCAATCATTAGTTAACCGCAAGGGAAACGTTTTTCGTTAAGTGACTCTGACGTAATGTTACTATCTTCGGTGCTGTGAAGTCTTTGAAATCAAGCCAGAAAAATGTGTTCCCCTACTTAATTACGCAGCTGGTTCCAGAGTTATCAGCAAAAGTAACAGTAAGGTTGACAATTAATGCACCGGTGATGTTTTTAGGCTAAAATAAGTTTTAAAATTGTGTCGGGTTATTTCACCATAAAACAATATTAACGAGTTTAATTGTTTATCTATTGTAGGTTCATTTTGCAGTTTCTTCATGTCTGATGCAATTTCTGATTTTTACCTGTAAATATGTATACATACATTGTATGTTCCTATGTTTGTTCAGATGAACAGTTGACTTGCCTTTGCATGTGTTTGTGACGGTGGCATCGTTTGGGCAGGAACACCTGGTATCGTCACAATTTGATAGTGATTCAAAAACACATTCTTAATATATAGTCGGATGCGGATAGTGGATTTAATTTCTTAAAGACTTGAGTGTTTCATTTATAGGATTTTATCTTTATCAGCTTTTTCCGTCAAGAGAAGTTTCGAAGCTAAAATTTGATTCAAGATTATTGGACGCGTATCTATATTGTGACGTGCATCCCCGCATGTGTATGTATGTGTGTGTGTCTGCTTGTACAAATCCGGAATAATGCCGATTGTATTGTGCTCGTCAATTGAGTCCATGAATACCTCACTCAGGCACAGTATACTGACTCCGAGCCAACCAGTCCTTGTTTTAGCCCCTTAATGCAGAGCGCCAGGCCGAGGAGCAAGTACCATCTTTTAATGTGTTTTGGTTTGACACGGCCGGGTATCGAACCCCGGACCTTCCTCTCTCCTGGCGGACGCTCTACCTCTAGACCACGGAGATGGACTCCAATGTCTTATGGAAATTCTGATTCTAAAATCTGTCCTTGTATAAACAAATATTACCAACCTGCTGGGCCTAGTCCTTCATTTGGACCCGTGAAGATCCGGGGCAGAATAGATCTTCAGCAAACCTTGCTTGCTGTAAAATGCGACTATGCTTGTCGTAAGAGGCGACTAACGGGATCGGGTGGTCAGGCTCGCTGACTTGGTTGATGCATGTCATCGATCCCAATTGCGTGGAACGATGCTCATGATATCAATCACTGGATTGTCTGGTCCAGACTCGATTATATACAGACCGCCGTCATATAGCTGGAATGTTGCTAAGTGCGGCGTAAAACATCAAACCAACCAACCAATCTTCCTTCATTTGGCAATATAATGTTAAAATTGAAATGTTCATTGCCCACAATACCGACCACAAATGGCCAGGATGCGGAAGCTCGTTGCGCCCTTTCCAAGAGTTTGGTAAGATTTTGTGATGATAGTGGCGCCAACAAACATTTATGGGGTGCTCTAAAGTCAGTTTCTTTCACCGACTTTTGTTCTTGTGTCATCACTGCGAGTTAACAGCAATGCGATATGGAGTAAGATATCGATGTCAAACGTTTAGCATCAAGATGTTTTACTGCAATCGTTAACGTCGATGCCATAGAACTATATGCACGCTCGTATCTGTATCATGAAACATGCAGCCAAGCAATAAAAGGAAACATATATCCAGGCACTGTAGCTCACCTGGTCCATGTCAATACTTTGCATCAATTGCCAAATTGAAAAATCTTCTTACCCCTGGTGTAGCAATTTGCAATAAGAATAGTCTCATATCCCTTATTGTATGAACGGACCGCCTCCGCGGTCTAATGGTAGTGCGTCCGCTGGAGAGGTGAAATGGGGTTTAACGTCGCGTTCAAGATTATTGCACTTATACAGCGACGTCCATGTACGTGTGTGTGTTTGTGTGGCTGCTTGCACTAGTCCGGACTGATGCCGGTTTATAGTGCTAGCTCACTGAGATACCATGCCGAAGTTTAACATGAATACCCCACTCAGACACAGTATACTGACCCCGAGCCAACCAGTCCTTGTTTTAGCCCCTTAATGCCGAGCGCCAGACAGGGTAACAACAAGTACCATGTTTTAACGTCTTTTGGTATGACGCGGCCGTGGATCGAACCCCGGACCTTCCGCTCTCCGGGCGGACGCTCTACCACTAGACCACGGAGGCGGTCGTGAGGCGTTAGAACCTAAACAAACCGAACATCAGCATATAGCACGTGTCTGATGAATGCATTATTATGCAACCGAAGTGTTAATTTCTGAAAATAGGAGGAAAGTCTTCGTCAAAGTAATTATCAAAATATAGGGAACATTCTTTGATGCCATGATGTCGAAACGGTAAGCTGTGCTCAGTCTGTTTTCAATATCAAAAGAATGTCTGCTTCTGAATGACCATATGTTTTAAAGTTGAAATGAATTATCTACAAGAGCAACTGATCAACACCCCTACGGCCAAGACTTAGCTCCCAGTGACTATTTCCTGTTCCGGCAAATGAAATCTGCCCAACGTGGAAGACGCTTCCAGGAAGTCGAGGACATAAAGGCTGCCACAGAGGAGTGGTTAGAGGGCCAATCTGCGGATTTCTTTAAAAGTGGTATTAAAAGCTGGAAGGACAAATAGAATAAGTGTAATGAGGTGAATGGAGATTATATTGAAAAATAAAAGTGCAAAAGATATTCCGCGACTTGGTCTTATATTGAAGTTGCAAAAGTTATTGAAGGTCCCACGTATTTCTTGCATATACCCTTGTTTCATCCAAACTATAAAAGAACACATTCTTTTTCTTTATACTCACTCTATGTTCGGGTGGTCAGGCTCGGTGACAAAGGATGATCATGATATCGATCGCTTGAATGTCCAGATTATTTAAACCAAAGTGACAAAACCATTTTCATCGCCACAAAAAATATCTGCCGAAAGCAGAGTCGATTGTACGATTCCGACTGTATCATGAGCATGTGTTTATGAATCACTATCAAATAGTGATGACACCAGGTACTCCCGAAACGGTGATCGTATACTGTCCCACCGGTGGCATCCGCCACAAACACATGCATAGGCAAGTCAATTGTTTTCCTGAAAAGAACTAGGAAACAAAATTATAGTAGAAGTCAAAATAGGGAATTGCATCAGACATCAGTTTTGCCAGCGATGCGTCAAATTTGAAAATGGCCTTTCTAAAATTCTTTAAGGCAATCGCCACACAGCTAGAAAGCCAAACACACAAAAAGCCAAACGTCTGTCTTAATTATTGCTTTGTCAGCATAATAACCGTGCTCATGGGTATTACGAAGGTCGTAAAAGTCTAACACCGAGGGCTGTGGTGTATGGAGCCTATACAGGCACGACAGGGGCAATATCTCTGGAGCGGCCTCTAATGACTTGAATGAAGACATAAGTGAATCAACATTCAAAGGAAAAAATAAATTTGGTCGTAAACCTTAAAACATACGAAGCTGAATGCGAGAACAGTGGGTTGATCGATTACCTGGAGTCAGGCGTGTACGAAAAGAATAGCTTTAAGTGTTGGAGAGTCCATGTCAGTCCTTCGTGCCTGGAAGACGTTAACAACAGCTCGCTATTTAATAAATTTTCTGGACAGCTTATTTCCAGATAAATAGATAAATTAAAAAAAAATATTATGTGTTTTAAGGCACCTCAATTCGTTGTGCAGAGTTGCATCACGTAGTCGTGTCAGAAATCTGTCATCGGGTTTTGAATCCATGTTTATTGGTTTGTTGTTTTACGCCACACTCAACAATATTCCAGCTATATGACGGCGGTCTGTAAATAATCTAGTCTGGACCAGACACTCCAGTGACTGACATCATGAACATCGATCCATGAATTGGGATACGATGACATTCATCAACCAAGTCAGCGAGCGTAACCACCCGATCCCTTTAGTCGACTCTTACGACAAGCATAGTCGCCTTTTAAGGCAAACATGGGTTGCTGAAGACCGATTCTACCCCGGAATCTTCACGGGTCGATTATGTTTCTAGGTTTATCAGCACCATTCCCGTGCTTGTGGGTTTCATCAATGTGGGAGGAAAGCCAAAGTGATGCAGCTCTCAGACGTTGACCACTTCGGTGATACCCAAACCAAGGAAACGCCCTCCTTTTCGCGATAACCTGGTATCATCATCACGATTGATCAACAAATACTGATGCTATAGTCAGTGACACGCTTTTGGACACGCGATTCACTGTGATTATGGAATTGGTTTTCTATTTATAATTAATTTGACAATAGTACATAACCATGATTCATTCATATCAGTTATTGTTAATCCATATTAACGCTGTTTCATGTGTTTGCCTGCAGTACAATTCATTCCTTTTTGGACACATTCTATTGTTGAGAAATAATTCTTGGGCAATATCGATATCGACTTCGACGTCGATAGGTCCACTTTTTTCCAGAATGCCTACCCCTGCAATGTTGAATTAATTGAACGATTCAAGGGAGGTATCGTCAAGTCTGTTTACCTATTAGTGAGTTCACAGAAATTACTTTTTGTCTGGAATGTAATATGAACTTGACAAATGGCTTTGAAAGAGACCGTTACCTTGTGATTAGTTCACCTCTGGCTTCAGTCTATTGAGCGAGGCTTTATATTGGTTGACCATAGACAGACATACATAAAGAATAGTTCAATCGTACACTTGTAAGGCATTGGAGACCGCTGCAGCCAATTGACAGTCGCTTGTTTATGAGCGCCAGGAACAATAAAATGGGTTACAATAACACTGATTTGCACTATTCTTGATTCTGGTCTGCCAGTAAAGCGTTGACAACCTCATTTAAATATGCTGTAAAGCTGATATACGATTGTAGTGCCTTGTGGTCAAGGCCGCATGGCACAATAATGAGTTCACATGAGCCAATCCCATGACAGCCAATTACAGGCCTGTAAACGGTTCAGCACATCCTTGTGGCAGTTACGCTTCTACTTTTTTGTTTTCTAAAATATGGAACCTAACTACTAAACCAAGAAGGGAAAGGTATTGTAGATACCACATTGAATGGCTGATCATCATCTACAAAGGTATTATTAAGCATTTTCAACCAGATATGGACAATTAGTAAGGTGGCAAAAATGATCTTAAATATATAAGACATATCTACATAGTACTATATCATCCCACTACGCGAAAATAAAAAACACACACTTTCAATACATTTATTAGCTTACTTACATATATAAGATAACACATATAAAATCAATACATGACAAAAATATGAGATGCAATTGCAAGGGAATAGAGTTTAGGGGCAACGAATTATCTCACAAAACGCTAATAAACATAAAGAAACCTAGCTGTGCCGAGCGGTACCGACACATAACCAATGCAGAAAGCATCTCTCATGAGAGATTTGCGAACATTCTTAGGAATGACCTGGGCATGACGAAGGTTTCCGCATGCGTGGTTCAAAGGCTTCTGGTTTAAGGTTTATCCTTTCTCGTGAGAAATGACTTCGTTTTGAAGCAGATCCAGCGTATTTTTTTTAACACAGATGAGTCTTGGGTTCACAATCAGGCAGAGACTAAACAACACTCAAAGCCATGGAAGCATCTGACATCACCTCCGAATAAGAAGGCAAAATCTGATTCAGTAGCTGGCAATGCGATGGCTTCGTGTTTTGGGGAGGATTCTAAAGGAGGTGTTGAAATACCTCCCGAAAGGTTGAGGATTAATTGTCATTATTAAGCTATGAGTATATCTACATGAGTATAGATCAAGACTCACTAAAAGAAATATACGCTCAAAGATTCGAGTCAGAATAGGTCTTAAGCAATAAATGCTTGTCATAACAGGCGACTGTGTTTGTCGTTAGAGGCAATTCATCATATACCAATTGAATATATTGATGTTCAAGATGTCAATCACTGGATTGTCTGGTCCAGACTCGAATATTTACAGACCGACATATAGCTGAAATATTGCTGAGTGCGGCGTTATATAACAAACAATGGACCTGTACAAGAACAAGAACGGGGCGAACTAACCCATGATTCGTTCTCCAGAATTATCAGACTTGGTACACTTCCTGGGGGTACGGGTGGCCCAGTGGTCTAAGGCGCCGCGATTCGCTGTGCAGAGTTGCGTCCCTTGGGCACGCCAGAAACCTATGATTGTGGGTTTGAATCCCGGTTCGCCCCGATTATGTTTCTAGGTTTGTCAGCACCATATCCATGCTCGTGGGTTTGACCGAAGTGGTGAACGTCTGAGACCTGCATCACTTCGAGCTTTCCTCCCACATTAAGTTGACACGTAGTGATATAACTGGAATGCGGTTAAAACCGGCGTTAAACCCATCTCACTCACTCACTCACTGGTACACTTCCTGATTAGCGGATTTCAAATGTGCGTTTATTACAAATAATCTTTTAATCAAAATCCCAAGATTGTCCAATATGACACTTTCACCGCATCAATACGGAAATACCCAGTTCCCCTACTCTGTCCTAATAACGACTAGTTTCAACAAGATGTGTAAACAAACAAGTTATGCATCTGTAAATACGTCTTTTAATGTGGGGAATCCTCTTATGTTAGTCTTTTAAGTCACAAGGTTTGCGATTAAGGGCTTTATCTGTTCCTGAATCTGCTCACAGGGATATTTGGACACTGTCCACATTGTCAGATAGATTCCAATAGAGGAAATTACAGAATTACCATCTTTAGCATTTGGTTCCAAAGAGGGGGTTTCGGTGTAGTATAGGTCCCTAGTTCGAACTGTTTGTCGTACAAAGAGACTGTGTGCAGTGTCAAGACGAAACCGCTGGGTAAGTACCGTATCTGAATGTACATAGAAAAAGTTATTTCTTGGCATGAAAGTTCTAAGTTGATGCAGCAGCGGCGCCATATTGGGTGCTGGGGTTCTTAAGTCACTAAAAGTCCACTTTGGTACTCTTAACGTTTTTACGAATATGACAAGAAAATTCTGAGATTTAAGAGCAACATTTTGTATTGCTTAGAATTAACTCAAACTAAAACCTCTTTAACGCTGTAAGATTTTTTATGAATAGCGTCCCTGGCGTCAAACAATAAACGAACCAAACTTTGAAAACTATTTTTCTTGCGCAAATTCCTAGCCACAGTGCCCTATCCGTGTTCTTAGTACTGATACTTGATAGAAATGGAGTGAATAATCTCATGTACATAGCTACGTACTATTACAAAGCAGCATGAACATGTCAGAGCTTCCCGTGAAATTGATTAAACTTGTTCCCGGTGTGTCTGAGGAAAAGTATTTTAAAAAAATAGGTCCATGAGTAGTGCATCATCCGAAGAACTGGTGCCGTTTTATTTGCACTTCATTTCTGTTTTATCGTCAAAATGCTTTGGCAAAAAGCATAAAATTAAAAACTGGTGTTTTATGTTCACAAATAATATGGTATTTCGAAGTGCGGTTATTCTTTATATGGAGTTTTCATGGCAGTTCCAGTCGTAAGAGGAGTCATGTTGTTTCGGTGAGCTCCACGGTGTCGTGCGAAGGATTAAATTGTCCCAGCGAATCAATTACACCGTCAAACAGACTCCAGGGATCTAGAAATAAGGGATCTGTGTGGATTATTATATCTAAAGGGCAACATTCTTGTATACAATTATTGGAATATAATGAATAATCTATGTTCAATATTGAATTTAAATGAAGAATAAATGACACTGAACATAAACATTGGCCAACATATATTTTTTTTTTAACTTTTCCATTCTGGTTAAAAATATTAAAATTTTAATTTACTTGTTAGTCGTATCGCTGGCACCAGAAGTAGAATCTAAATATAATGGAAGGACAGTTTTAACAACTTTCATTCTTGTAATAAAACAAACGTGACCGAAGTCAAGAACACCCTCGATGTTCCAAGGTGTCACAAATCGTCATACAGAGTTTTTTCTGCAAGTCGTAGGTTCGAATCCAAAATTCGTTCTGGTCAGGATAATACATACATACATACATACATACATACATACATACATACATACATACATACATACATACATACATACATACATACATACATACATACAGTTTTAACAACTTTCATTCTTGTAATAAAACAAACGTGACCGAAGTCAAGAACACCCTCGGTGTTCCAAGGTGTCACAAATCGTCATACAGAGTTTTTTCTGCAAGTCGTAGGTTCGAATCCAAAATTCGTTCTGGTCAGGATAATACATACATACATACATACATACATACATACATACATACATACATACATACATACATACATACATGTATTTCAGTACTAAACCAAAGCCCGCGGGTTTCACCAAAGAAGCAAACATTTAATAAAGGTGTCATGATAGGCTCAAGTCAGATGGTTGTGCGGGAACTCTCTGGCTTCGTCTATTATCTGGCGGTAAGCTGTGAAGGGCGACGGTTTACGACTGCAGCAGTAGACAACATCGTCTAAATATTTACACTTTGATAGAGACCAGACGCAGCGTTGAAGCATCGATCAGGAAGGGGCAGGGAATGTTACAACGTTGCGTTTATTACCAACACAGACCTGGATAGCCCAGTACATGTCTGGAGTTTTCTGAAGCCACAAGTACAATTTGTTTTGACGGTATGACCAAGAACGCAAATGACACTACTTTTTCACACATCACCCTTTCGGATTCTTCAATGCGATCATGGCTTAAAACTGGAGGCTTTTGCTGTGATGACCTAGAAACCACATGAATTCACTTCAGTTTACAACATGTCAAGTACTTGATGCTTACCAGTCATGGGAGGGTAGAGTTGAGTAAATCAAATGCAATTTGTTTTTGCAAAGTCTGTCCTATTTCTTGTAACAGAAACGCTAACGATGCAAATGTACAAGTGTTGTAGGAAGATCAGAAACAGAATTTCCATTTTCACATCTGTTAAAGGTAATCTGTTATTCTTGTAAATAGCTATGTTCCAGAACTCACTTGAAAAAGGAATAATCTGTTGAACCACAGCAACTAAACATAAACAATACGTAGACAAAAACTGCAAGTGTTATCAATTATCCAGAGCCATGTGGCAAAGCCATTGCACAAGAGGAACTTCAAGAACCAGTTATACTCCCAGTGAAATATATTCCCAATTGTATATTTCGGTATACCTTCCAGTTACCTAGCAGGGAGAACATGGCGGATCCCAAGGGGGGGGGGGGGGGGCTGGAGGGCTGCACATTGAGTGTGTCTAGAATCCAGTCTCTATAATAACGTCACTTTTATATAAGTACAATCAATTTAACATGTTCTTCGCATGATTCATTGACGTTTAATAGCCCACCACATACTCATGCAATTGAGTGGGTGGCATTCATATTCCCATTTCATTTGGGATCAGTATTGCAATTGATTGATAGGCATTTCTTAGAAGTTGATGGATGACAAAGTGGACACAATCGATAACAACTTCTTAATTTTACTGTTATGGTGACGTTTCGGTATAGATCCTTTTACTGTTGTCAAGCAAGGCTATACAGAGTGTATATGGTAGTTGGAGGAGTAACGGTCACAACAATTGCATTCCTGTGAGAGATTAACGTAAGTAGGTAAAATAATAACAACATAAGGTTAATATTGTAACAACATGTGGGTGAGGTCACGGTGTGTGTGTGTGTGTGTGTGTGTGTGTGTGTGTGTGTGTAGCTGCTTGTACTAGTCCGGGCTGATGCCGATTTATAGTGCTAGCTCACTGAGATACCATGCCGCAGTTCAACATGAATACCCCACTCAGACACAGTATACTGACTCCTAGCCGACCAGTCCTTGTTTTAGCCCCTTAATGCCGAGCGCCAGACAGGGTAACAATAAGTACCATCTTTTAACGTCTTTTGGTATAACGCGGCCGTGGATTGAACCCTGGACCTTCCGCTCTCCGGGACGCTCTACATCTAGACCACGGAGGCGGTCTTAGCACATAGAGACATGTATACAACAAAGCCACAATCACACAAGTTTGTGGCACTTAAGTCAAACAAGAGCACACCAGGCAGCGTGGTGTTAGATTTTATAACATGAACATTTTATTATATTAAGTAGTCAATATCACAAACGTTGTCACTCATCTTTGTTCCGGTTTTAGGCTAGCAGACGAACCAAGGGAGACAACTTTCAAGGGTGGTAACTCTGGATAAACCTAGCTTCGTCATCCCCGGGCCATGAAAATACTGGTTTATATTTTCACACTGGTGAAAATACTTGTTTTTATCTTTATGACAGTAATGATAGATTTCTTATATGACAATATGACATTTATTCTTTATTATTTATTCATATGACCGCCTCCGTGGTCTAGTGGTAGAGCGTCCGCCCGGAGAGGGGAAGGTCCAGGGTTCGATCCCCAGCCGCGTCATACCAAAAGACGTTAAAAGATGGTACTTGTTGTTACGCTGTTTAGCGCTCGGCATTAAGGGTTTAAAACAAGGACTGGTCGGCTCGGAGTCAGTATACTGTGTCGCTATATAAGTGCATGCACGTCGCTATATAAGTGCAATAATCTTGGACGCGACGTTAAACCCCATTTCACCTCACCTCACCTATTTAGTCATACTATTTGGGTAATAAATATAAATATCTCTATCAGACATTTTTGTTGAGACATAAGTCTCCCTCAACTCCACTTTCGAAACTAGAGGACATATGAACTGTACGTACCTATATTTTTGTGTGGCTTCATCACTTCATCAGTCATCCGTTAAGTTCTTCTGGCAGTAACACACTCACATAAGGGGAATTATTTACATTTTTCTCAGGCAGTCCTCCAAACCTTGTAACGAGATAACATCAGCTGGAACATTGGTGCTTTTAGATGAATCCGTTAACACTGTGTGCTTTGTCTACCTAGATCTACATGTGCCTGGAAGACGTGCTTCAAAGAACGTTTACCAAACACCCACGATCCTGCACGACGTCGACGGACTTCAACTGTGGTCTTTCAGTTTTCTCTTTCTCTTCACGTTTGGCAATGGTTGATATTCAGACGTCCCAATTATTTACAACGTAAGATTTGTAGTGAATACGCCATACGTGTTACCATGGAGATGATTGACGTCCTGAGCAAGATGGGGTTTATTCCGACCTCCCAGTTATCAATAATGTAAGATTTGTTGTGAATATATTATACATGTGTTACCATGGAGATGATTGACGTCATGAGCAAGATGGGGTTCATTTAGACCTCTCAGTTATCAATAATGTAAGATTTGTTATGAATATACTATACATGTGTAACCATGGAGATGATTGGCGTCATGAGTGAGATGGGGTTTATTCAGACCTCCCAGTTATCTACAATGTAAGATTTGTAGTGAATATACTATACACGTGTTACCTTGAGATGATTACGTCACGAGCGAGATGGGGGTTCATTTAGACCTCCCAGTTATCTACAATGTAACATTTGTAGTGAATATACTATACACGTGTTACCATGGAGATGAATGACGCCATTCGTGAGATGGGGTTTATTCAGATTCCAGTTATCTTTAATGTTAACCTTATTGTGAATATACTATACATGTGTTACCATGGAGACGGAATGTATGGACTTGGACTAGGTACTAGGACTTGTTTAATCAAAGTTATGATCCAAAGCCAGCAACTGAAATGTTAAGAAGATTACGTTTGGTCCAGTACAGTTCAGTTTAGTTGTGTGAGTGAGTAAGTTAACATTTATAACAATATTGCAGCAATACAAGGGAACAAGTTATCAATACTATATTAAGTTATTATAAGACAAAAACAATAACATGACGTAAATTTTTTTTGTATATTATGGTTTCCGCTTTGATAATAGAGGAAACATTGGAATATTTAACTGTTAATATATTTAAATTCATATATGAATCATGCATTGAATCGTATTAATATTTATGATCGAATTATGAATATGTACTAAATTGTTTAATAATGAACACAGAGTCTGGCGTATCATGGACAATACATTTGTTTTTACGCCGATAATTTAATCCCGTATTCGACATCAAATGGTTCCTTTAACAGCGGGCTGCCTCCCTGGTCTTGTGGATAGAGCGTCCGCCCGGAGAGCTGAAGGTCGTTGGTTCGATCCCCGGGTACGTCATACCAAAATACGTTAAAAGTCGGTACTTGTTGTTACCCTGTTGGTGTTGATAGTGGACCGGCTAAGCAAAGAAAAATGTGCCTTTAATGATAAAAACTTGAAACTTTGCATATTTATAGACTGATGTCCAGTGAACATTTTTAGATATGGAGACACTCAACATAATTTTATTTTGAGCATGCGTAGAAGATCAATAAAAGTCTGCCTTTTCTGGCTACTGTTTTAGCCTTCGAAGACATGCTTTGATATAAGGGGCTAAAACAAGGACTGGTCGGTAGGGATTCAGTATACTGTGTCTGAGTGGGGTAGCCATCTCTCTTTGCGACATGGTATCTCAGTGGGATAGCACCATAACACTGGCATTAGTCCGGACTAGTACAAGCAGCCACACACGAACACAAATCGCTATATTTGTGCAATAATTTCGAACGTAATGTTAAAACCCATTCCACCTCAACTCACCACCTCTTTAACAACGAGAACAGTAATCGAAATCAAGCCAAAAAACTCCAATTTGACGACTCAAAGCCATATCATAAGGTCATATCATAAGCAAAAAGCATTTAAATGCCTTATTCATGGCCTTTGAGTAAACATGGTTTAACGCCGCATTATTTCATTGATATCACGAAGTCAGTTTAATGCGGGAGGAAATCCCAAAGTGATGCCGGTCTTACCACTTTAAATACAGCACACTTTTATGGATAGCAATTTCTTGTATTCTATGTCACGACGTTTCAGAGCTGCTTCTTGCTCCTTCATCAGATGAATGCTGATGAAGAAGCAAGAAGTTGCCCTGAAAGGTCGTGACAAAGAATAAAAGAAGTTGCATTCCATAAAAAGTGTCATGAGTTTATGTTCTCCCAACTTTTAAGTTCCTATCAGAGACGTCGTTTACCACTTTGGTCAAACCAACGAGCACGAGCATTGTCCAATCAAACATGATCACGGACTGAAACCACGGATTTATAGCATGTCTTTGATCATGGCTAAAACTAACGGTGAAAACAAGCGAAAGTCCTTCCTCTGAAGATACCTCTTGGACCTCTATATAGATCAACAATCGTCCCTCAGTCTGTGATCACAAAAAGTCTATGTACATGCAAATGTTGACAGAACGCGGGAGCCTGAAAGATGGTATTGGTGCTGGGAATACAAGTTCTTCACATACTGCAGAGCTTTAATTCATCAATGAGTACAACACTGTTATGTTCACACCCATCCTCAAAGAAACACCGTATATTCCCGGTCAAGGACACAGTAATAACACACATTTCGTGGAATGATTCTGCTGAAATATTCTTCAATTCGTCAGGAAATTTCACGTACCGTATTCGACGTAATAAGCGCCCCGCTCTAATAAGCGCTCACGGCGATATTTGCTAATATAATGGCTTGTGAACAATCCCAATTAGCACCCCTTCCGATTGATCAATGTACATAAGACTTAATTATTCGCGTATAATATGCACTCGTGTGTTATATGCATTCTTAATTATGGGCCATTAAATTCTGGAAAAATATATTTGTCGTATATAAACATTTCAGTCTGTCAGCATAAACCACGAAATTTATCTTTGAACTCTGTTTTTTCCACCAAAATAAAATTATAATATGAGTCCCCTATTTCTAAATTTGAGCGCGCCCTGGGGGCTTATTACGTCGAATACGGTATTTGACAAGTTATCCTGCATGTTGTAGGTTTATGCTTTCCAATCAAAACTGATGAAAACAACACATCTCTATATCGATATTACAAATCCATTGGTCTTCGTCTCTGCAATTGACTTGTGGTAACCCGGTTCATTCTGATTATGACCCCTGGGTTGTCGGCATCGCGCTCTGTGGTTCTACAACGTGATTCATGTGGGACTTTTCTACCATTCCAAGCCGAGCTGCTTCGATTACAACTGAAATACTGACTGTTTAATTGGCTTCCTCTTCATGTTGTTACAAGGACCGCCTCCGTGGCGGAGAGCGGAAGGTCCTGTGTTCGATCCCCGGCCGCGTCATACAAAAAGACGTTACTTGTTGTTACCCTGTCTGGACTGGTCGGCTCGGAGTCAGTATACTGTGTCTGAGTGGGGTATTCATGTTGAACTGCGGCATGGTATCTCAGTGAGCTAGCACTATAAATCGGCATCAGCCCGGACTAGTACAAGCAGCTACACACACACACACACACACACACAAACACACACACACACCGTGACCTCACCCACATGTTGTTACAATATTAACCTTATGTTGTTATTATTTTCCCTACTTACGTTAATCTCTCACAGGAATGCAATTGTTGTGACCGTTACTCCTCCAACTACCATATACACTCTGTATAGCCTTGCTGGACAACAGTAAAAGGATCTATACCGAAACGTCACCATAACAGTAAAATTAAGAAGTAGTTATCGATTGTGTCCACTTTGTCATCCATCAACTTCTAAGAAATGCCTATCAATCAATTGCAATACTGATCCCAAATGAAATGGGGATATGAATGCCACCCATTCAATTACATGCGTATGTGGTGGGCTATTAAACGTCAATGCGAAAAACATGTTAAATTGATTGTACTTGTATAAAAGTGACGTTATTATAGAGACTGGATTCTAAACACACTCAATGTGCAGCCCCTTCTCCAACCCCCCCCCCCCCCCCCCCCCCCTCCCTTGGGATCCGCGTTGTTCTCCCTGCTAGGTAACTGGAAGGTATACCGAAATATACAATTGGGAATATATTTCACTGGGAGTATAACTGGTTCTTGAAGTTCCTCTTGTGCAATGGCTTTGCCACATGGCTCTGGATAATTGATAACACTTGCAGTTTTTGTCTACGTATTGTTTATGCTTAGTTGCTGTGGTTCAACAGATTATTCCTTTTTCATGTTAGTTCTGGAACATAGCTATTTACAAGAATAACAGATTACCTTTAACAGATGTGAAAATGGAAATTCTGTTTCTGATCTTCCTACAACACTTGTACATTTGCATCGTTAGCGTTTCTGTTACAAGAAATAGGACAGGCTTTGCAAAAACAAATTGCATTTGATTTACTCAACTCTACCCTCCCATGACTGGTAAGCATCAAGTACTTGACATGTTGTAAACTGAAGTGAATTCATGTGGTTTCTAGGTCATCACAGCAAAAGCCTCCAGTTTTAAGCCATGATCGCATTGAAGAATCCGAAAGGGTGATGTGTGAAAAAGTAGTGTCATTTGCGTTCTTGGCCATACCGTCAAAACAAATTGTACTTGTGGCTTCAGAAAACACCAGACATGTACTGGGCTATCCAGGTCTGTGTTGGTAATAAACGCAACGTTGTAACATTCCCTGCCCCTTCCTGATCGATGCTTCAACGCTGAGTCTGGTCTCTATCAAAGTGTAAATATTTAGACGATGTTGTCTACTGCTGCAGTCGTAAACCGTCGCCCCTCAGAGCTTACCGCCAGATAATAGACGAAGCCAGAGAGTTCCCGCACAACCATCTGACTTGAGCCTATCATGACACCTTTATTAAATGTTTGCTTCTTTGGTGAAACCCGCGGGCTTTGGTTTAGTACTGAAATACATGTATGTATGTATGTATGTATGTACATATTATCCTGATCGGGAAGAATTTCGGATTCGAACCTACGACTTGCAGAAAAAACTCTGTATGACGATTTGCGACACCTTGGAACATTGATGGTGTTCTGGACTTCGGTCACGTTTGTTTTGTTACAAGAATGAAAGTTGTTAAAACTGTCCTTCCATTATATTTAGATTCTACTTCTGGTGCCAGCGATACGACGAACAAGTAAATTAAAATTTTAATATTTTTAACCAGAATGGAAAAGTTAAAAAAAATATATGTTGGCCAATGTTTATGTTCAGTGTCATTTATTCTTCATTTAAATTCAATATTGAACATAGATTATTCATTATATTCCAATAATTGTATACAAGAATGTTGCCCTTTAGATATAATAATCCACACAGATCCCTTATTTCTAGATCCCTGGAGTCTGTTTGACGGTGTAATTGATTCGCTGGGACAATTTAATCCTTCGCACGACACCGTGGAGCTCACCGAAACAACATGACTCCTCTTACGACTGGAACTGCCATGAAAACTCCATATAAAGAATAACCGCACTTCGAAATACCATATTATTTGTGAACATAAAACACCAGTTTTTAATTTTATGCTTTTTGCCAAAGCATTTTGACGATAAAACAGAAATGAAGTGCAAATAAAACGGCACCAGTTCTTCGGATGATGCACTACTCATGGACCTATTTTTTAAAAATACTTTTCCTCAGACACACCGGGAACAAGTTTAATCAATTTCACGGGAAGCTCTGACATGTTCATGCTGCTTTGTAATATTGCGTAGCTATGTACATGAGATTATTCACTCCATTTCTATCAAGTATCAGTACTCGTACATGGATAGGGCACTGTGGCTAGGAATTTGCGCAAGAAAAATAGTTTTCAAAGTTTGGTTCGTTTATTGTTTGACGCCAGGGACGTTATTCATAAAAAATCTTACAGCGTTAAAGAGGTTTTAGTTTGAGTAAATTCTAAGCAATACAAAACGTTGCTCTTGAATTTTCTTGTCATATTCGTAAAAACCTTTAGCACTAAAGTTAAGAGTACCAAAGTGGACTTTTAGTGACTTAAGAACCCCAGCACCCAATATGGCGCCGCTGCTGCATCAACTTAGAACTTTCATGCCAAGAAATAACTTTTCTATGTACATTCAGATACGGTACTTATCCAGCGGTTTCGTCTTGACAGTGCACACAGTCTCTTTGTACGACAAACAGTTGGAACTAGGGACCTATACTACACCGAAACCCCCTCTTTGGAACCAAATGCTAAAGATGGTAATTCTGTAATTTCCTTTATTGGAATCTATCTGACAATGTGGACAGTGTCCAGATATTCCTGTGAGCAGATTCAGGAACAGATAAAGCCCTTAATCGCAAACCTTGTGACTTAAGAGACTAACATAAGAGGATTACCCACATTAAAAGACGTATTTACAGAATGCATAACTGGTTTGTTTACACATCTTGTTGAAACTAGTCGTTATTAGGACAGAGTAGGGGAACTAGGTATTTCCGTATTGATGCGGTGAAAGTGTCATATTGGACAATCTTGGGATTTTGATTAAAAGATTATTTGTAATAAACGCACATTTGAAACCCTCTAAACAGGAAGTGTACCAGTGAGTGAGTGAGTGAGTTGGGTTTACCACCGGTTTTAACCGTATTCCAGTTATATCACGACGTGTCAGCTTAATGTGGGAGGAAAGCTCGAAGTGATGCAGGTCTCAGACGTTCACCACTTCGGTCAAACCCACGAGCATGGATATGGTGCTGACAAACCTAGAAACATAATCGGGGCGAACCGGGATTCAAACCCACAATCATAGGTTTCTGGCGTGCCCAAGGGACGCAACTCTGCACAGCGAATCGCGGCGCCTTAGACCACTGGGCCACCCGTACCCCCAGGAAGTGTACCAAGTCTGATAATTCTGGAGAACGAATCATGGGTTAGTTCGACCCGTTCTCGTTCTTGTACAGGTCCATTGTTTGTTATATAACGCCGCACTCAGCAATATTTCAGCTATATGTCGGTCTGTAAATATTCGAGTCTGGACCAGACAATCCAGTGACTGACATCTTGAACATCAATATATTCAATTGGTATACGATGAATTGCCTCTAACGACAAACACAGTCGCCTGTTATGACAAGCATTTATTGCTTAAGACCTATTCTGACTCGAATCTTTGAGCGTATATTTCTTTTAGTGAGTCTTGATCTATACTCACGTAGAATAGCTTAATAATGACAATTAATCCTCTACCTTTCGGGAGGTATTTCAACACCTTCTTTAGAATCCTCCCCAAAACACGAAGCCATCGCATTGCCAGCTACTGAATCAGATTTTGCCTTCTTATTCGGAGGTGATGGCGTTGAGTGTTGTTTAGTCTCTGCCTGATTGTGAACCCAAGACTCATCTGTGTTAAAAAAAATACGCTGGATCTGCTTCAAAACGAAGTCATTTCTCACGAGAAAGGATAAACCTTAAACCAGAAGCCTTTGAACCACGCATGCGGAAACCTTCGTCATGCCCAGGTCATTCCTAAGAATGTTCGCAAATCTCTCATGAGAGATGCTTTCTGCATTGGTTATGTGACGTGTTGTAAGACATCGATCATCCCGAAGCATATCAGACCCGTGAAGACTCCGGGGTAGAATAGGTCTTCAGCAACCCATGCTTGCCGTAAAAGGTGATATGCTTGTCGTAAAAGGCGACTAACGGGATCGGGTGGTCAGGCTCGCTGACTTGGTTGATGCATGTCATCGATCCCAATAACATGGATCGATGCTTATGATGTCAATCACTGGATTGTCTGGTCCAGACTCGATTATTTTACAGACCGCCGTCATATAGCTGGAGTGCGGCGTTAAACAACAAACAAACAAACAAACGAACAAACCTAAGCATATCAATGTAATTTTTCTACATTTTTCTTTTTGGAGACAGTTGAAGATCTACTGATCTTGGGACTTCATCGAGTCTCCCCTCCCCCACGGTTGGGCCATTCTTTTTTAATCTGGGCCCAAAGTATTCTTTTGTAGTCTTTTGTAGCATAACATATACAAAGGCAAAGATTAAACATAATCCTTAAGTCATTCAATGAAGGATTTGTTAAGATATTTATATACACAGAAAGTATTTGTGATCCCGTCAGTCGCCTCTTACGACAAGCGTAGTCTCCTTTTACGGCAAGCATGAAGACCGGAGTACCTTGTCACATTGATACAAGCAGAGGTTGCTGCCTGATTGTGTATTTGATTAAACTGCAGCTTGTAAGCATGGACAGTATTGCAGCTAATACATGCGGACTGTTAAGTGTGTACTATACGTCGTAGCTGGGCACAGAACCCCTCGAATGTATAACATGTACGTTTCGCCTTCATGTTCATTTATCACATCATTCTACAGTCTTAACCGCGTTTGAAAATCAGAATCCTCCGTTGCATATGAAAGAGTCTTCAGATCAAAGGGTGAAGATATCGTATTCCTGTGTTACAGGACTTAATTCCTGATCCATTGCCTTTTATTCGGATAGTCTGACTGGGATAAACATAGTGGTTGTCGGTTACAATCGTGTAGAATATAAATCCATAATCCTATCCTGTAGTAACGAAGTTTAAATCAGCTATATTTTCATACAAAGGTAACGTCCAATTCGTATATATCTCCTTGGCTAAAATCTCTATTCGGTGCATCATGAACCTTACACATGTACAATGTAAAACATCACCAACTTAATGCATACATAAAATGATGATGATTTCATCTGGATTTATAATGGTATTTTTATGCGCACGTATATATGTTTTGGAATACCTTCAATAAATAGGAGATAATTGAAAGGGTTCAGGTGAAAATGTATAATTTTTTATCAGGAACTACAGCAAACAGTGTCCTGGTACTTAGGAATTGACTCTTGTCGTCAAAGCATTGGCTTCGCTAGAACAACTCTCGGACAACATTATATAAAAACAATCTAACAAGAGAGGTTTTGCAAGGATTGTGAAA
Source organism: Haliotis cracherodii (assembly GCF_022045235.1). Lineage (NCBI taxonomy): Eukaryota > Metazoa > Mollusca > Gastropoda > Lepetellida > Haliotidae > Haliotis > Haliotis cracherodii. The sequence continues at coordinate 9,619,066 of NW_027266276.1, read as the reverse complement.
TGGAAATTAGCTTCTGTTCAATTAAGCCACTGAATGTACGCGAGTCAGAACCATATCCTGTATCATATTGTTATAAGGCAAACCATTTCAATACATTTCTTTTAAAACTTCATTTCTCCAAAATACCTAATTGTTTCAATATGTTTCAAAAGTGCAACGAAATTTTATTCCCATTGTATACAACAAACATTCACGTATCTCCTCTAATTATAAGCCCCCTCCAGGCGGGACCTTTAATCCCCAGCGCTATCTGTAAATGTCAATTAACACCTCCTTACGTCGCCGGATGTGACGTATGTACATGTACGTTGGCCACTGACACTGCACCACGTTACTTAATTCCTCTATCTACAATAGAGGTCAATCAGAGAGACAGGCCCAGATCATCGACAGAAGCGGGTCTCCGCACCAGGAACGTTTGCCACTCGGTCCCGTTCTGTCACATTATTATCAACCATTTGTGACCAACTTGTGTTTTTCCGGGTCAAGCCGAATAGCAACTCGTGCCCCCCTCGTGGCCATTTTTGCGACCGGGTTCCGTCTTATCGCAAACGGGCATACGTAAAACAATTGTCAAGTCGTTGCGTAATGGTTCACGCATTTTTCCCATATATTATTTATATTTCATTGCAATTTAAAGCACATCGGGACGTGCGGAATTATACAGTATGATTGAATACATTAAACTGTGTCTTTGGTATATTTTCAGATGCAAGACATATGTAAAATGAAAATAATATTTCTGAGGGATTCTTTGACGAAGAACTTGAAATCATACGTGCATTCTGATTGGTTTGTCGTATTTTCGCACATAACATTCATCGATAGGGGAACGAGTCTTCTTGCAGGTTACGGAAAGGGGCGAGTGTTGACGAATGTATTATCAACCCTTTCGACTCTGAAACAATAAACATGGCTGCTGTCATCTTAAACTTCACCTCTGAGTTTTGTCTTCTGTCATCACCCTGAGCTACCACCCGAGGACGAAACGTACGCTCTTGGACAGTATAAATAAAGTGAGCGATAGGTATAAGACGTGGAAGTTTTTGAAGAACAAACGTCAAACACTGATTCATTATTCACCGTCCTTCCCCAAAGTAATTAGAAACAATCCTGATCCCATGGCCCCTATTAAATTATAAAGACTCGAAATCAGTTCAATATTCAACCATACTCACAGGGACTATATATATGTTGGGTTACACGCCTTCACTCTAAAACACATGCGAATTTCATTGGTCAGGTATTTCAGGAAAAGGTGGATTAACAGTGGGCATAACACACAGACAGTCTTTGCCTACGGTTCAGATATTCAAACACAGCACGTTCTTGTGGAGTCATACAATGGCCCGATACATATACCCAGTATCCTAATACTACGCAGATTCATCAACAGCCAGCCTCCTGTATATACCAGTGAAAGCACCATCACTCTTTCTCGTTTCAATTAATTCAGGTACAGTAGCAATGTGTTCTGCTGCCAGCATGTGACCGTGAAGGCTTTCTGCCATATTTCAGTGTTTGAAGTCGTCATTCAGCACGGAAGGGAGGAATAAATAACAGGAACGTGTATGAGTATGGCAGAAGGTTCTGAGCTGCCGACGTGAGCATAAAGTTTTCATTCATAATCATAGGGGGTGCAGGGCTACCTGGGGTGCATGGGCGCATTTGATGCAGGGGCATGGTGTATTTGGAGTACTAGGGTGCAGGGGTGGACGGGTGCAGGAAGTGAAAGAGATAGAGGGGTACAGTCGCATGAGGAGCCTAAGAAGTACCAGAAACCTATGATCCGGTGTTCTAATCCCGTGTCACACTGTATCTTGATTTGTCACCACCATACCCGTTGGTTTGACTAAGGTGGTAAACGTCAATGACCTGCATCACTTCGGGCATTCCTCCATCAAGCCATGCTTGCCGTAACATGCGACTATGCTTGTCGTAAAAAGCGACTAACGGGATCGGGTCGTCTGGCTCTCTGACTTGGTTGATGCATGTCATCGATCCCAATTGGGTGGATCGATGCACATGATATTAATCACTGGATTGTCTGGTCCAGACTCGATTATTTGAACAACAAACCAACCAACCAACCTCCATCAAGCTGACAGGCCGTGTTACAACTAAACACTGTTCAAGTGGTGTTAAATCTCACTCATTCACTCATACGTGTCCTTCCGAACATCACTTGGTGCTCAGTAAATGTTGTGATGATGTCGGGACATGTTGAGGATGTTCCCGCTCTATCCACCGTCCATCTCAATGTTGATATATATAAATCTGTATTGTGCCTACATGTCGAGTTAATTCTTTGTGAGGAAATCAAGTTTGTTCATCAGCTGCCACACATGCCCCTCTTGGCATATATAACACTCTCTCTGGATCGTCAAATCTTTATGGCTTTTTATTATATATCATACACACATGCCCCTCTTGGTATATAAAACACTCTCTCTGAATCATCAAGTCATTATGGCTTTTTATGTTTTATCGTACAAACACATGCCCCTCTTGGTAAATATAACACTCTCTCTGAATCATCAAATCATTATGGCTTTTTTAATTTTTTAGCATGCACACACAATCAGACCTAAAGCTACGAGTGCCCGATCGTCGTACCTTGCACAACCACGCTGCCCATGGTCACGTGTATTGGTAATAATGATGCATGTATGAGTTAATTGCAGAATTATGTTGATGTTTGTAATCAAACGAAACTATATTGACCAAACAATAGCAACGCTCTTTAGCGTTGTCAGGATTCGCTTATCGCGGTTCTAACCCTTATTTGGGGGCAGGGGTGACCACGTCGTCTAAGACGCCGCGATTCACTGTGCAGAGTTGCGTTCCTTGGGCACGCCAGAAACCTATGATTGTGGGTTCGAATCCCGGTTCTCCCCGAGTATGTTTCTAGGTTTGTCAGCACCATACCCATGCTCGTGGGTTTCACCTAAGTGGTAAACGTCTGAGACCTGCATCACCTCGGGCTTTCCTCCCACATTAAGCTGACACGTCGTGATATAACTGGAATACTGTTAAAAGCGGCGTTAAACCCAACTCACTCACTCTAACCCTTATTTACCCTGATTATGATCCTTGGTTCGTCAGCACCTGACCTATGCCCGACAACAAACCTCACCTCACACACTTGCCCGCGTGATGTATGAGACCCGTAACAACGACACAAAACATTCCGCCCATGCTCACACATGTCAGCAAGCATGGAGGTCCAAAACAGCTATAAACATCCTTCGGCCCATGGTCAATCAGGGCCCGTGAGGATTCCGGGGTAGAATAGGTCTTCAGCAGCCCATGCTTGCCGTAAAAAGCGACTATGCTTGTCGTAAAAGGCGACTAACGGGATTGGGTGGTCAGGCTCGGTGGTCAGGCTCGCTGACTTGGTTGAAGCATGTCATCGATCCCAATTACGTGGATCGATGCTCATGATATTAATCACTGGATTGTCTGGTCCAGATTCGATTATTTACAGACCGCCCTCATATAGCTGTAATATTGCTGAGTGCGGCGTTAAACAACAAACCAACCAACCAATGGTCAGTCTCCATTGGCAACACTTTTAACAGAATGATTCTTTTGTGTCACATCCCTTAGTTACCATACATACAGCACGATGTTTTACCTTTTACAGTTGAAAAAGGATGCTTCTTACTTCCGACCGCCTATTTAAACGTACCTCGTGGTGGCACGCTCGTTGTCCTGTGCACAGCGCAAAGGTCACAAATCCGGTGACGTTAAGCAACGTCGGTCGTTGAGAGTCCTTGACTCGTGAGAGTTTCTAGGGCTTCGGTCCTGCCCCACACTGAAGCACATGTAACTCATGTGGCGTCGCCTTGAGTAAGTGACTTTGTTCGAAATGTACCTCCATTCACCCAGCAGTGAATGGGTACCCGGTAGGATGAGATGGCAACCTTCTAGCGCCTATCAGGTACCTTGGATTGTATACTCCCACGGGAGCTGAGAATGGTTCTTTTGTGCACACTGATCCAGTTACAGGGGTAAAAATAGCGCTTTGAGCATGCCCCTGTGTGGTATGGAAATATGCGCAATGTAAATGGCCTATTATCATTATTATGTACAGATTTAAACAAAACATGCAGCAAGGAGGGTGATCCTGGCACAGTCAGGCTGGTTAGGCTCATCATCAGCTCAGGGCCCTTGCCCCTTCTACACGCAGCCCAGACAACGAATGGGACTTCTCACAGGAAGCGCTGACTAGTCAAACCCACCCAGAACTTTTCGGAGAATGTGAAAACTCCCCAACACTGCAGCCTTCTGCATTACCCAGATTATCAGAAGGGCTGTATTCCTGGTAGCAAACCCAGGTACTCTCCCAATGTCAGTCAACAGATTAGGAGGTACCATACCTAAGGCACAGAGAACAATGGGGAGTCGGACAACATGGAACTTGGGATGCAAGTGTGACATTTCGACTGCGAGGTCCGCATATTTGCTATATTTTTCCTGAATCATTGTCAACCACGTCTAATGGGAAGAAAATTCAAAATTTCGAAAGCGAGGTCTGCATATTTGCCATGTTTTTCCTCAATCTTGTCAATCACATTGCTATCAAAAGGGACAGAAAAATGAATGATATAAATGATTTCAATGGATTTGTCACATGATCTTAGATGGTATTGGGATTTGTTCCTAATTATCCAGTAGCCCGGGAGAGTTCAACAAGGGAGGTCAGCTATTCCTGTTAATCAGGAGGTTTTGCATGAATGGAACTCATCCTTCTAAACACATTTCTGCACATGTGTTCGTCAATTTGGAAAGGGCAGATGTAGGTTAACAGCTGCGTTTAACAGAGGCTGTGTGCATTGTGTTTCATTTTCTTCTGAACCACATGTGGACGGAGATATGAAGCACTGTATGACGTCATTGTTGATATGGTATAGGGCTAATGACCTCTGGCATTTTAACGCATTGAAACAACGTCTTAACATGTTTTTCATTCCATGATATGTTATAAAAGCGTCAAAACCCTTTCCATAATTATAAGATATATAACAGGAGTGTCCATTGTACGATTCCGGCTATATCATGAGCACGTGTTTAGGAATCACTTTTTAATAGTGAGGTTAGGTGAAATGGGGTTTAAAGTCGCGTCCAAGATTATTGCACTTATATAGCGACGTGCATGCACGTGTGTGTGTGTGTGTGTGTGTGTGTGTGTGTGTGTGTGTGTGTGTGGCTGCTTGTACTAGACCGGACTGATGCCGATTTATAGTGCTAGCTCACTGAGATACCATGCCGCAGTTTAACATGAATACCCCAGACACAGTATACTGACTCCGAGCCGACCAGCCCTTGTTTTGTCCCCTTAATGCCGAGCGCCAGACAGGGTAACAACAAGTAACGTCTTTTGGTATGACGCAGCCGGGGATCGAACTCCGGACCACTAGACCACGGAGGCGGTCCTTTTTAATAGTGATGATACCAGATGTTTACAAAAAGATGAGCGTATCCTGCCCATTTGCTGGTACTCATGCTGGAGTGAGTGAGTGAGTATGGTTTTACGCCGCTTTCAGCAATATTCCAGCAATATCACGGCGGGAGACACCGGAAATGGGCTTCACACATTGTACCCATGTCGGAAATCGAACCCGGGTCTTCGGCGTGACGAGCGAACGCTTTAACTACTAGGCTGCCCGACCGCCCGTCTACGGCACCAAGTGTGTGCCTCCTGTGTCACGACACAGATGTTTGAATATGTCATGGATACCCTTGGAGACGTGATGGTTGGCATCATCTTGCCATATCCCTTCCCTTGGAATAATGTTAATTACTTGAAAAGTTTAAAGAAAGTATTTAACCGATCGATAATGATTGATGTGGCGCCTTTGGTCTTTTAGCGAAACATCTTTTAATCCTAATACATGCTGCACGTGCATTTTTTGTAAAATTAACTAAAGTATGTTTTCAATTAGACAGGACATGTTTCAGTGTAGAATAGGGTATACAATACGACTCTTGGTCGTCAAAAAGATAAATGCAATTTGCAGGACATTTAAAGACTAAACAACTGATGCCTTGGTCATGTTACACTGCAAGTGACATTGGTTTCCATCCATATTACGACGTAAAGACTTTACATCCTTCCATCCATCCATCCATCCATCCATCCATCCATCCATCCAGGCACCCATCCAGGCACCCATCCATCCATCCATCCATCCATCCATCCAGGCACCCATCCATCCATCCATCCATCCAGGTACCCATCCATCCATCCATCCATCCATCCAGGCACCCATCCATCCATCCATCCATCCATCCAGGCACCCATCCATCCATCTATCCATCCATCCAGGCACCCATCCATCCATCCATCCATCTCCATCCATCCATCCAGGCACCCATCCATCCATCCATCCATCCAGGGACCCATCCATTCAATCATTTAACCTTTCATTCATTTAATTATTCACGAATGATTGTAATCAAATCCCACTCCACTGTTGCTTCAGTAAATGTAATTATTGCAATCGTCCCGTGAAGATCCGGGATAGAATAGGTCTTCAGCATCCAATGCTTGCCGTAAAAGGCGTCTATGCTTGTCGGGGCGACTAATGGGACTTGGTGGTCAGGCTCGCTGACTTGGTTGATGCATGTCATCGTATCCCAGTTGCCTGGATGTGAATCACTGGATTTTCTGGTCTGGTATTTACAGACCGCCGTCATAAAGCTTGAATATTGCGGAGTCCGGCGTTAAACAAAAAGGAAAGAAAGAAAGAATTTTTTTGTAATCGAATGCCGTAATAACTGTGGAATAAACTTGAGAAAGCAGTGAGATACCCACATGCATGACAACTGACATTTGGAGAAAATTAAATTGTGTGTGATCGAAAAAGCAAAAGAGTTAAAAATTACAAATGCAAATCACACTGCGATGTTTGACATATTCGAATCGCTCGGCATTAAGGGGCTAAAACAAGGACTGGTCGGCTCGGAGTCAGGACACTGTGTCTGAGTTGGGTATTCATGTTAAACTGTGGCATAGTATCTCAGTGGGCTTGCACTATAAATCGGCATCAGTCCGGACTAGTACAGGCAGACACACACACACACACACACACACACACACACACACACACACACACACACACACACACACACACACACACACACACACAGAGGCAGGGGATAGAACACCGACCGGCCAAACGCTGTATTCACTTTCGGAGGCGGTGTATGGCATAAACATTAAACCAGTGTCCACAACATCTCATACTCCAGAGTGAGTGAGTAAGTGGGTTTGGTTTAACGCCGCTTTTAACAGTTTTCCAGTTATATCACCGCGTCAGCTTAATGTGAGAGGAAAGCCCGAAGTGATGCAGGTCTCAGACGTTTACCACTTCGGTGAAACCCACGAGCACGGGCATGGTGCTGACAAACCTAGATCCATAATCTTGGCGAACCGGGATTCGAAGCCACAATCATAGGTTTCTGGCGTGCCCAAGGGACGCAACTCTGCACATCGAATCGCGGCGTCTTAGACGACTGGGCCACCCGTGCCCCCATACTCCAGAACCCTACCAGCTGTAAATGTCGAAATGACAAACGAAACCATTCTCCAATCGATTAATGTTTCGAGAATTAGTGAGAACTACGTCTATTTTAGGAATAACTTTGTAGTTTCCTTTTCACAAGGTATAGTTACGTGTCATATATACTTTGTGTATATGTCAGATTTCAAACTATGATATACAGCATCAACAGAGAAAGATACCCAAGAATGTCAGTACGATAAACGAAGTTATACTGGTACACATGGTAATTCAAGCGCATTGTTGTTAGTACGCATTTGGAATTCCCTGCCTTCAGAATAATTACAGTATTCCTCTAAGCTCCATTCCAGCATGCGACACCTCAGATTAGACTGGACGCATGTCTATTGATATGGCTGATTGCGAATGCGCATCTCCACGTGAAAGATATCGCTGTGTGGAGCTGATGGTGCAAGCGGTATCGCTAACGTTGCCCCAACGCATCACCACAAAGGCCCAACTCCCTGATCCAGTAATATTTGTAGTGAGTGAGTATGGTTTTACGCCGCTTTGAGCAATATCCTAGCAATATCACGGCGGGGGACACCAGAAATGGGCTTCACACATTGTACCCATGTCAGGAATCGAACCCGGGTCTTCGGCGTGACGAGCGAACGCTTTAACCACTAGGCTACCCGACCGCCCCAGTAATATTTGTAAATGTCGTATGAAATGCAATACTGCCCGAATGAACACAAGACTATGGATGCGTATTAGTGTCACATCCAATAAAAAACGATTTAATATTCGCAGACGGTACGTTCATCTATGTAGATAATACTTAAATCTACGTGTGTGACATTATAATCTACTTAGAAGAAAGTATAATTTACTCTGAAACAATATCCCTGTCTGAGTAACGATACTTATGATTATGATATCATACACTTACACAAAAGTATCGCTCGTAAAACGCCAGCACTATGTTCTCGTTTCATAAAATTGGTATTACAAGGGAGCTCGTATAGTATTTTAATAGATACCGGTGACTGAAGTTAGCTCTATTCTCTAAGGAGTAATGACAACTACAATTAGGTTATGAAGGGAAAACATAATATACAGACACACATGTTTGTTTCGTCTCGAAGTTAAATTAATATATACATTCTACTAAAAAATACAAATTCATTTTATTTAAATGTGAAGTTTAGAAAATATACCGCTTTTTCATTGGATGAGAGGACAGACATAAATGTATGAACGACACATTTTGACGTTCATACGTTTTTCACAAGACTATTCTAGAAAAAAACTGACTGACTACTTTCAAATTCCTGGGAATGAAAAAAAACATTTAGATCTCATCGTTTTTTGATAAATTGGGAACACTCACAGAGTTTGAATGCATTCCCGTCCAAGAATATCCTCGCTACGAAAACACTGACGGACTACTATCACATTCCTGGGAATGAAAAAAACGAAACATTGTTTCTGAACATTTAGATCTCATCGTTTTAGAACAAATTGGAAATATTCACAGAGTTTGAATGCATTCCTGTCCACGAATATCCTCGCTACGACTCATCATCGTACTAAAAAAGAAAAAAACCACAAAAAACTATTGACTCGATCTGTGCCGAGATTGACAACGATTGTCTACAATAATCTATGAATTTACATCACTATATATTTGATACATCTATGTCATCACTTCTCAATTATCGGCTAATTGATCAATGATGACTAACAACAGGTTCATTAACAGCTTCGAAAATCTCTCCCGTCACGTTGATCGTATCAGCCATTTTGACGTCCTGTTCTTGATGCAAATGTATTACGACGCACTGTCTCTGTGGCTGACTTACTGGGATAGTGGTATTTCTCAACAGATCTTTCTTCATCTAAAGATAATATTATTTGAATCTATTCGTCAGCAAAAAGACATACATAACAAGTGAAGTTGTGTATACATCCTTCGAGGTATCAAATAATTATTTAAAACGTCATAAAATTCATTGAAGGACCAAACATTGTATGAGCGTCGGAGCTTGCGACTCTATGAAGGTTCATACTCCAATGAACTCACACAAATTGACAGTGACGTTCTTAATTATTACCCACGTGGTGAAGATACAGGTGGTAAGATACTAAATCCGTACGACACACGTGTGTTGTAGAAGGTTGAACTCGTTTTATTCGTTTTGATTGGATAAGCGTGAATCGTCATTCACGTGACGTCATTCACTTTTACAACTACAAGGCAGGACTAAAGGCTTTCTCATGAAAGCGAGAGACATTTACACACTCTTAATAAAACCAAACAAGACAACCACACGCATCAAATTCGTTTTGCATTCTATATTAGTTATGTCTAGAGCTACTACAGACATTATTGAATATAATCGAGCTGTATCCATTTGCAATGTTCGACTACCGATGGTCTCTAGGGATAACTTTCAATTTGATTTAACGTAAAAGTTTTAGCGTGGTGAAATGAAGTCAGTTTAAGTTATCTAAACAGATATCTAGACTTACTCTGGATATTCCGGTTGTGCCATCAGTGTCCCGCGTATTTTGTGACGTTGCTTCCGTAAGTGTTTGTTTATGAATAAGCGCACGACGAGATCACTCAAAGTAAACAGTTCCGATACAAATCATTCAAAAACTCTATGGAAGTGTGCCTGACTTCTATTTTTGTGTCCCAGAACATGCCAAATGTGATCAATAACATCCCCTATATGTTGATCTCTAGGGTAAAAGTCTGTGAGTACATCACAGTTGTCTTTTCATATTCCGATGGAGACCTTGCCCTTCGTTCGAAGCTGTCACTAGTTTGTTGATTTTCACGTCTTCAGTATAGGGTGGTTACGGTACTGATATGTCTGTGTAGTGTGGCATTTATAATGGAAAGTTTCTACAAAGCGGGGCATGAACTATGCGAACCTGAACTAATTGCTGAAATCGCTGCGTGTTAGCATCTTCCAATGATGACACCAAGTGTTCAAGAAACGGATTAAAAAGTGCGTCTGCACCGGCAACAGCCGCGTATAGAAAAGGTCGCCAACACATGAACAGCCCTTGAAGAAAACGTTCTCCAAATAGTTCTCTCGCTACATATTTGAGCCAATGACAGTCGTTAAGCTTAATAGGCAGGTGAATCCAAGGATTGTCTTTGATAAAAAGTAGTTCTTATCTCTTGAAGACGTCGGAAATGCCAGTGTGGCACATTGTAAATCTACACGAAGACGTGGGCATTTGCAACTCAGCAAATACCAAATACTTGACAAGCATTGCGCTCGATCGCAAAGGAAGATATGCACAAATAACGATCCTCAAGGAATGATACTAATACTTTCTAAAAGAAGAATTCTTGTAAACAAATCAGGGCGTCCGAGTGTATTAAATCACACTTCGACACAACAAAGAATCTGAAGTTTATATGGAAGCACAATTGTGTCCTTGCATATGTCGTAGAGAGTAGAAATATGACTATCCGGTTTTAACGAGGTTGGCTGAGCAAGGCATTTGGTGTTAGATGAGGGTGCGACCCTTGAAGATCTGGGGTAGAATAGGTCTTCAAGATCAGCAACCAATGCTTGCCGTAAAAGGTGACTGCTTGTCGTAAGTGGCGACTTACGAGATCGGGTGGTCAGGCTCGCTGACTTGGTTGATGCATGTCATTGATCCCAATTGCGTGGATTGATGCTCATGTTGCCTATCACTGGATTGTCTAGTCCCGACTCGATTATTACATCCCCGTTATTTAGCTGGAATATTGCTTAATGCGGCGTTAAACAACACACAAACAATAGATGAGAGTGCAAAGTAATATTCTTGCAGACGTTAAACTTCATTTCTGAAGGCTCTTGAGCAGGGATACAAACATCTCTGTCCAGGATCACAGTTGAGACAAATCAGGTGCTTGAACTCACGACCAACAATGCATGTTCGTTAATATTGACTTATTTAGCGCACATGTAGTTTTCTATATTTAGAACCTTAATGAGAATATAAAATAGCCATCTCACGTCAACAATGACAAACAGTGACGTCACATTACGTCAGCAATGTTATCTGCATTAACACCTTGAAAAGCTGACGGTAGTATCATCACTGTTTGATAACGATTCATAACAACGTGCTTATGACATAGTCAGAACTGTACAATGGTGTCTTATGAGATTTCGTATGATTATGGGAAATATAGTGCCGCGTTTATTGGGAAAATCGCTGTCATTATTACACGTGTGTTTTGCATGGAGTTTACTGATTTACCCACCTGAACTAGAGATAAAGGAGACCAGTGAGACCGCCTCATCTGTTTCACGTGAAGATGGAGCAATATTTCAGCAGCTCCAGCCTTTGGTGTTCTCGTTCACAAGGGGCAGTCGTGTAGCCTAGTGGTTAAAGCGTTAGTTCGTCACGCCGAAAACCCGGGTTCGATTCCCGACATGGGTACAATGTGTGAAGCCAATTTCCGGTGTCCCCCGCCGTGATATTGCTGAAATATTACTAAAAGCGGCGTAAAACCATACTCACTCATTACATTCACAACTTTTGAGACACAACCGAGCATGCTCTTTCTACCAGTATTTCAAAGTATGTCATACGACTCTTGTCCAGAAGTTTGTTATCAAGGTTCCAACATTCAAGGCCTCACTAAAGCTTTCAAAACGTTTTATGGTTGACATTTGGAGGACATTACCAAATTTGACGCATCAGTGACAAAAATGATGTCCGAAGCAATTCCCTTTTTCGACTTTTGACTACCATGTGTTCCCGTGTATTTTCAGGTGAACAACTGACTTGCCTTTGCATGTGTTTGTGACAGGTGCCATAGGAGGGGCAGGATACGCTCACCTTTTCGTGAACACCTGGTATCATTACTATTTGATTAGTGATTCACAAACACATGCTCATGATATAGTCGTAATCGTACAATCGATTCTGCTTTATCCAGAAATGTCCATTGGATATGGACATATTTTGTCAGTTTAATTGATATTTCGTTTTTGCTGAATCATTTACAAATCACATATAAACATGCATAAATGACTTCCTGGTTGGTCTGGATCTTATGATATCAGCCAATCAGATCGCTGATTTGTTATCATCATTTGCAGTTGTGTAACGATGTCTCGACATATCCATGCATTACAATTGTTCATGGCCCGATATCTCATTGATTAACATGATCAATATGTGGCATCGATACCACTATCTCCATCTCTGATACACGTAGTACAATGGACGAGATACTGAAAACATAATCTGGTTTGTTCACAGGCCGCTGTTGTATAGCGGGAGTATTGCTGTGAGCGTCAGGCAACATTTTACTTCTTTATGCAAATTGTGTGAGTGGCGGATGCGACCAGAAGGGCAGGACATGCTTACCCTTTTTGTCAACACCTGGTGTCATAACTCATTTTCTGTGATCCATTCATAATATTCACTGTTTCGTTGGAAAATCGAGACTGGTTAAGCACTGGTTAAGAGCCCTTCGTATCCATTCCGAAAGCATTCTAAACCTAAATTACGTCAGATTATTATCAGCAAATTTCCTTGTAATCCACTAAACCTAAGAAATGGTCGACATGGAACATGGCATCGAGTGTCACATGGCGTGGAGATAATGGAACGAACTATACCATTGCAATCATGGTCCAACTATTGCAGAAATAACATCGCGATAGTGTTTCTTGTTTCGCCAGTGCTATTTTAATCAGGGTACAACTATTGCAGAAATGGCATCGCGATAGTGTTTCTTGTTTCTCCAGTGCTATTTTAATCAGGGTACAACTATTGCAGAAGTAAAATCGTGATAGCGTCTCTTGTTTCTCCAGTACTATTTTAATCATGGTGCAACTATTGCAGAAATAACATTGCGATAGCGTCTCTTGTTTCTCCAGTGCTATTTTAATCATGGTCCAACTATTCCAGAAATAGCATCGTGATAGCGTCTCTTGTTTCTCCAGTGCTATTTTAATCATGGTCCAACTATTGCAGAAATAGCATCATGATAGCATCTCTTGTTTCTCCAGTGCTATTTTAATCATGGTACAACTATTGCAGAAATAGCATCGTGATAGTGTCCCTTGATTCTCCAGTGCTATTTTAATCATGGTACAACTGTTGCAGAAATAACATCGTGATCGCGTCTCTTGTTTCTTCAGTGCTATTTTAATCATGTTACAACTGTTGCAGAAATAGCATCGTGATAGCGTCTCTTGTTTCTCCAGTGCTGTTTTAATCATGGTGCAACTATTGCAGAAATAGCATCGTGATAGACTCCCTTGATTCTCCAGTGCTATCTTAATCATGGTACAACTGTTGCAGAAATAGCATCGTGATAGCGTCTCTTGTTTCTCCAGTGCTATTTTAATCATGGTACATCTATTGCAGAAATAGCATCGTGATAGTGTCCCTTGATTCTCCAGTGCTATTGCGAAATAATACAACTATTGCAGAAATAGGATCGTGATAGTGTATTTATATTATCGCATTATACTATATGTTGTTACTAATTATATTGTCAAACTTAATTACTTTGATCGGCACGTCTGTTTCATATTTAGATAGATGCATAAAGATTCAAAAGGGACAAAATACTCGCCACAAGAAAAGAGGGATGTCTTCAACAGCTCCAGCCTTTGGTGTTTACATTTCACAACTTTTGACGTACAATTGAGTATACCCACTCTGTGAAAATTTCAAAGAACGTCATACGACAGCAGCTAAGAAATCGTCCTCAAGGTTATAACATTGAATGACTAATAAAGCTTTCAAAAACGTTTTATGGTAGCCATGTGGAGGACATGTCAAAATGTGACGCGTCAGCTTAAAAAAATGTTTCCGTGTTTTTTTTCTTCAGGTGAACAACTGACTTGCCATTGCATGTGTTTATGACGGGTACCACCGTTTGGGCAGGATACATCTGTATCATCACTATTTGACAGTGATTCATAAATACATGCTCATGGTATAGTCGGAATCGTACAATCGATTCTGTGTTTTGCAGAATTTTTTTTATGAATATAGAAAGGGGTTTGTCGTTGCTATTTGACAGAGAGAAATCAAGAAACACTGAAGTTAACAACGTACTTTGAAACACCAGGTGAACACGGGCATGTGCTAAAACAGGTGTAGTCAGATTGACGAATGGTGATACAATTGCAATGTTCCAATCAGGATCTGAGAACGCATTTCCTGAATACATTTTGACATGGTTAGTGATAAAAATTAATTGGAACGAAAATAGGTCCTTACTTTCCATGTCGTGGGAATTCGCCTAGTCATACCTGCCCTCCAGGAGAAATTGGGTAGGAGATAAAGTGGTTCTGGCGTTTCTCAAGTGATGCAGGTTAAAGAGTTTCCCCAAGTGAACACTGTAGTTTTTGGCTTTTAATCCCCCAAAATAACGTGACTTTAAAATTAAAAAAGATAAACATGATATTACGTTATATCAAAAGCGACCTGAAACAAACTCTTGTTAATAGAAACGTTTGCTTTCCCATACTTAAAAAATAGCGTGTTTTTTTATAATTTGTCTTGAACAGTAATATTCACAGCGGAGCGAACACCAGGTGACCACGGTGACTCGTAGGCACATGCTTATGATATAGTCTGAGTCGTACGGGGTACACTGCATTTAAACAAACAATTTTTTTATGATTGTGGAAAGGCTCGTGTCGCTTTTATTTATTAATGTTGAACTTAATCTGAGTGAAAAGGTGAGTTGGAATTCCAACCTACGATCGTACGTTCCTGGCATGCCTAAGGTACGCAACTCTGCACAGCAACTCTGCACGACTGTGCTTTTTCTCTGTGATATTCATAATGCTGATTTATCGTTCATGAACAAATCATCGTTATACGCATGAAGAAATACTTTTTCAGCAGTAATGATTTATTCTGCAAATACCGTACATAATATATTGTTTCAAATGTTACAGTTTAAGGTACATTTTATGCCCCGTAATGACATTGGTTACGGAACTTGGGCAAACAATTACAGAGGTATGCCTAAATTAAGGGCAAAACTAGACAGTGAGTACCCGTGAAAAGCACCAACGTGAATTCCAAGATAATTATTGAAAATAGAAACGCTCATCTTTTCAATCTGGTTTCGTGGCTGGTTGTCATTCCTGACTTACAGTATCGTTCATTGGGCATGATGAGTGTTCAAAATAACCTTGCACTACCTTCAGAGAAAATAAGTGCATACTTTGAAGAACTTTGAAGAATATTCTCTCAAACAATACCCCAAGGTACCGACACCAAGCATGTTAGATAGTCGAATTTAAAGACATCATGGTAAGACTTAAACTGTTAAATCTTCAAAGATTTCAAGATATTTCTGTTACTTGTATAAAAGTATTCCTGAGTTTGAGAAGTGAACACAACTCAGAAAAAAGTCAGGAAAAGATAACGGTACTAAATAAAGGGCCCTTATTGGAATCTGGTTTCGAGATTAGATGCTTTTTTCAGATGCAGCTACAAATACTTTTTTTCCTTAAAACTTAGAGCCTGAATGTTTTTTACAGAAATACAATGTCTTTTTAATGTGGCAGACAATACATTGTTTTTTAACAGTCGGAGGCGTTATTATATTTTTAAACATTTTCGGGAACACTTTTTTCGTTTTGATAAAATCCCTGCCTCCCCCACCCCGAATATCAAGGTGGTCGATCCCTAAGCTCAGTGTACACGTGGAAAATTTGTGTATTATGTTCGCTCTAAACCGTGGATTCGCTGTGAAGAATTCATAAAAAGAAATTATGTATTACGTCTTTGCTATTACTGGGCAGTTTTGTTTGGTTTCTATAGTGATGTGATTATCACATTATCGTACATTACGAATCATGATCTGTCCACGTCACACGATTATATGTAAATTTAATTCATCAAAAACAAAAACATATTTTGCTCGTACGATTTTTTAATGTCGTTTTAGCATTTACATTTATGTCAATACGCAATACGAGATGTACTTATTTGAATCTCCGATCCAATGGTTTATAGAAGTCCGATGCAAATCCCTACTTTGGCTTGTGCCATATGTTTCCGTATTTTGTTTATGAACAATTTACTTGCCTTTGCATGTGTTTGTGACAAGTGTAACGTTCATTTTTTCGCGAACTCCTGGTATCATCACTAATGGATAGGGATCCATAAACACATGCTTATGATTTAGTCGGAATCGTACAATGAACGTTTAGCAGAGATTTCTTATGATTATGGAAACGGTTTTGTCGCTTTTATTTATGTAGAAACGTATACGCAGCGAGGATTTAAAATGTACTGAATATCTGTCCCGAGTGAATTAATTTGACGCGAACGCCTGGTGTCAACACTATTTGATAGTGATTCATAAACACATGACAATGATGTAGTCAGAATCGTACAATGGACTGGCATGAGATTTCTTATTAATACTGAAAGGGCTTTGTCGCTTTTATTTATTTATATAAAATTATTATGATAATGATTATGATTATGATTATGATTTCAATCGACTCTCCTTCTGTCCTGAGATTTCCTATTAATACTGAAAGAGTTTTGTCGCTTTTATATATTTATATATAATATTATGATAATGATTATGACTACAATCGACTCGCCTTCTGGCATGAGATTTCTTATCAATACTTAAAGATTTGTCGCTTTTATTTATTTATTTATATAATGTTAAGGTTATGATGATTATGATAATGATTATGATTATGATTATCATTATCATTAAGTTTATCACACGTGCAATGATACACGCCGTCGAGTACGATGACAAGACAATCAGTCAGGCCATACATTGTAACCACACGATGTTCATGTCAGGTTATCTATTAAGGTATGCGTGTGTACTCGGGACCTGGTGCTCCCGGCATCGTGTTCATTTCATCCCACATCATATCAATATCACCAAAGCTTAAACAAATCCACTTTCTATTTTTTCGCAATTTTCCCAAAAGTTGGAATTTTGCGACTATTTATTTTCTCCGAATAAGAACATTTATTGATGTGTTTAAATAATGGTACATACTACCTCATGGCTGATAGTGAGTGAGTATGGTTTGTCGCCGCTTTTAGCAATATTCCAACAATATCACGGCGGGGGACAACAGAAATGGGCTTCACACATTGTACCCATGTCGGGAATCGAACCCGGGTCTTCGGCGTGACGAGCGAACGCTTTAACCACTAGGCTACCCGACCGCCCTCATGGCTGATAGATTGCCCCACGTATGCGATCTGTTTGTGTTCGTTGCAATCGCAGAGGGTTATTTATTTATAACGCCTAATTATAAACCACCGAAGTTAATTTATATGTTCCAGAATCCTATGATCATGGGTTCGATTTCTACTTCCGTCCTAATTATGATTCTTGCTTTGACAGCACCATAACCCTGTTCGTTGGTTTCTCTTAAGTGGCAATCTTCAGAGACCTGCATCACGTTCGGCTTCCCATCCACAACAAACTGACACGCCAGTTGAGCTACTATTCAAATCGGGGTCAAACACAACTCCCTCATCTGAAGAAAATCACTGAGGAAATAAGACGGAAAGTTTTATTTGTTCCAGCCTATGACGACGGTCTGTAAATAATCGAGTCTGGACCAGACAATCCAGTCATCCCAATTGGGATCGATGACATGCATCGACAAAGTCAGAGAGCCTGACCAACCGATCCCGTTAGTCCCCTCTTGCAACAAGCACAGTCGCCTTTTACGGCAAGCATTGGTTGATGTTATTCTAACCCGGGTCGAAACGGAAAGAATAATGACAAGATTCCTAAGATAATAAAAAGATTATTTGCATAGGGAATAAATATTTGTGAAGCGCAATGACAATGGACAATGTCCATGCATATATATATGATACTACCAAGATAATCACAGTAGTTGTGATCTGTGGAGACGATGCTTGTCGTAAGAGGCGACTAACGGGATCGGGTGGTCAGGCTCGCCGACTTGGTTGATGCATGTCATCGTATCCCAATTGCTGACTTGCGGCGTTAAACAACAAACAAACAAACAAACAAACAAACACAGTAGTTGTACATGAATATTAGTCTTGATACGTGACACAGTTATTGACAGATCTAAAGTTGACACGTACTTTCTAAATTTGAACCGTGTGCCTGGCCCGATAAGATAACACATATATATCATCAGATAATACGAATGTTGAATATCAATGATGATACTTACTGACTCGACCTTTCGCGATATGTGAGACAGCTGAGGCTCTTTTCAGCTACTTGGTTGATGGATGTGTTCACCTGGTATCATTAATATTTGATAGTGATTCATAAACTTATGGACCCGCTAAGATCCGGGATAGAATAGGTCTTCAACAAACCCTGCTGACCGCGACTATGCTTGTCGTAAGAGGCGACTATGCTTGTCGTAAGAGGCGACTAACGGGATCGGGTGGTCAGGCTCGCAGACTTGGTTGATGCATGTCATTGATCCCAATTGCGTGGATCGATGCTCATGATATTAATCACTGGATTGTCTTGTCCAGACTCGATTATTTACAGACCGCTGTCATATAGCTCGAATATTGCTGAGTGCGGCGTTAAACAACAAACAGACAAACAAACAAATCATATTAAACTTATGCTTCTGTTATAGTCGGAATCGTGCTTTTGATATTTGGTGTGGTAATATAAACTGTTCTGACGTTTGTGGCATTGCTGTAAAAACAGGGATACTGTGTTTGTGCCAAAGCTTGGCATCCACTGACAATGTGTTGGACAGTCTCAATAATTTCATTACATAATCTTCATTTCATATTTTACATTATGATGCAAAATCACACATTGACTGTTTCGAGTGGGAAGTGACGAGCAGCAAACAGTAAGCCCATAGCTTCTCTTTTCAGGCCAGTCGACTTCATCCAAGCCAAGGACTCTGCAGGGTTCTGATCGTCACATAAACTCGATGCAGTGTTCATTCAGATAGCCTCTCCTTGAAGAACTGAGTCTGGGCAGATTTGGTATGGCACTTCGATTTGTTGATGCTGTACCGTCCAACAGTAGAGAATCAGCAACAAATTTAATCAACATTGACATTGTGATTATGTCCCTCGTCCTTGCCTTGTTTAAGAAAACTGTGAAATGCCTTATTTTCATCATGAGTCTTGACATGCTTCACAATAGGATCAACACACAAATAAATCAGTGCAAAAGTTCCCAATACAATTCTGTCAGGAAGAGCCCCAACGTTAATCAAACCACGTCGACGTCCTCCTATTATTACTGGTAAATATAAACGACTGGGGGAAGAGCGAGGGTGGGGGGATCTTTTGTCTGACATGATTCCTCGTGTGAGAGTGTCAAATCCCGGAATACGAAAGGACGTGTAAGTATTTGTGGCTTTGATTTTATTTCGAGCATTCAGCTCTGAAGTCCTGATTTCCTTAAGTCTACCTTCAGTTTGTATTCTGACCGAAGTTTGTTTTTGATATGGGCATTCTGGAGTTCCTTTCAAACATATTATTTTATTATTATGCTTGTGTTTATGTTTATGTTTATGTCTTCTTCTGTAATGATTAATGTTAATTGAGAATATCAAATTTGTTGAATGACCTGACACTCTTTAACTGGCATCCTATTCCCTTCATGGTAGGACAGCGGTAAGAACACGAATCGTCAAACGTGATAATGATTACACTGTACGACTTTTTTCTTGTGTTTGTTTTCATGTCCTGCAATATGTAACTGTACTGAACTGAACTTTTATTTACACCCATGCCGCTATCGGCGGCATCAGAGGTTCAAAATTATTTCAACAACATAATACATACATGTATGTAAATATGTAATAGATACAAAAACATCTTTACCGAGCATGCATGTATATTTTATACAGATTCACTAGGGTAGCAATATATGTGCAATTCAATAAGAGGAAGAGTTAAATGATAGGTTAAAACAATGACATGATGATTTTACAGAATTTGGACAGTTTTCTCAATGTTCCTACGCGTGAATTATTGAAAAGTAAATTCATTTTATGCATATTGGGTTTGATGGAGTAGAATCTGTGTAGAAGATGTTTCTAAAGATGGACAAACAAACAAATAGCACCTATGTCAGATAATTTACAAAGCGGGCATTCCTTTCGTTTAAATGTATTTTCTCCATCGGTCAGTTTCAATATGTAGATGATGGTTACAAGTTCTAAACCTAAGGTAAGACTCGCCAAAAGTTTTCCCACAGTACGTTTAGATAGTATTCAAAATTTAGGCAATCATTTTTATGATACTATACATTGTGCCTTTTCAGGACTTATCTCTTGCACTTGTCCAACACTGTAGGTTAATGTCATTTTTTTCATGTACTAAATGTTTTAGAAAAGTAGGATTTTTTACACTTTGTGAAAACCAGATGAAGCTTAGTCCGAGTTAATAAAAAATTCGTTTGATATATGTAATCCATTTATGTTTACATTTTCCAAATAGGTAGTCATTAAATTACAACTAGTATACAAGAAATTATAATTTAGATGATTTCCGGAAAGTAATTTTGCCTCAAAACTTAACAATCTCATTTTTGAGATGTTTGATAGATGAAGTCTTCCAAGTTCCCAATGTACAATGAAATTTGGAGTACATTTTCTTAATGGTAAAATATATTTTATAAAACGCAAATGGACACCTTCTAGTCCTAGAGTTGAGATGTTTTCAAATCCCCAAACCTATACACATCAAATAATATGAGCTTTGAACAGTACCCCAGTTGTATCACGGCGTGACAGATTACCGTGGCACGAAAGCCGGAAGTGATGCAGGCCTCAGACGTTTACCACTTTAGTGAAACCCACGAGCAGGGGTATGGTGCTGACAAACCTAGAAACATAATTTGAGATTCGAACCCACGATCTTAGGTTTCTGGCGTGCCTAAAGCTCACAACTCTGCACAGTAAATTGCAGCGCTAAACTGCGCCTTAAACTGCGCCTTAGACGACTGGGCCACCTGTGTCCCGACATACATAGTTAAGGTGAGGGGAGGTGGAATTGGTTTTAACGTCGCGTCCAAGATTATTGCACTTATATAGCGACGTGCTGTACGTGTGTGTGTGGCTGCTTGTACTAGTCCGGACTGATACCGATTTATAGTGCTAGCTCACTGAGATACCATGCCGCAGTTTAACAGACACAGTATACTGACTCCGAGCCGACCAGTCCTTGTTTTAGCCCCTTAATGCCGAGCGCCAGACAGGGTAACAACGAGTACCATCTTTTTGTATGACGCGGCCGGGGATCGAACCCCGGATGTTCCGCTCTCCGGGCGGACGCTCTACCACTAGACCACGGAGGCGGTCTACATAGTTAAGGTAAACAACAAATAATCACGCAATAATATCCAGGATGGGACAGCAAATGATTGGATGTGTATCGTCCAGTGTATATACTTGTATAAGACCTTTCTCAGGTAGCTGTCAGTCTCACGTAGATAGTGACTGGTCGGTTGTTACCGTGTACATGGCCTGCTGCGTGATGTACATTGCATGTCTATTTCATGGATGTCTATTTCAAGTAACACAAATAGTATCACTATCAATGTCAGGCAGATACTGATACTGTACTCACACATGCCCTGCAATGTGGTACATACGATGAACCTACTTCAAATAAACAGGGGGCACGGGTGGCCCAGTCGTCTAAGGCGCCGCGAACCTTGTTTTAGCCCCTTAATGCCGAACGCCAGACAAGGTAACAACAAGTACCATCTTTTAACGTCTTTTGGTATGACGCGGCCGGAGATCGAACCCCAGACTTTCCGCTCTCCGGGCGGACGCTCTACCTGTAGACCACGGAGGCGGTCTAGGCGGTTTTATTTAATAAAATCGTTACTGAAATCTTGCGAAAGAAGTGCTTTCAATTGAACAGTTTGTGGTTTTCAATAAAGTCATGGTCTAATTGAGATTCGATACCGTTGTCAGACCTGAATCCCGGTTTCGTAAATGGCATGGTAGAATCTCTTTGTTTCAATGATTAAGACAACGTAATTTGATTCCTATTTCATGTGACAAATACTATACATGTGATATGAGAGTGAATTGTGTACATGTTTCACGTATGTAACGGTCGAGTTAGAATGATCAAACAGTGATTAATGGCATAAACAACAATGTCATCTAGCGTCTGTTACACATCAGCAAGGTTGCACATTACAAACAACAACAAAGACGTCGTAGTTCATGTTTGGATAGTATCTTACGGTTATGAAATGGAAACATTCTACAAATGAATGTCATTTTACCGAGGCAAGGGCGTTTACTGACTTTAAAAGTCCAGTTTCCACCCTTGTCGAACAAGGTTGGAATTCCTGGGCTCGATCGTAGCGCCAGCAGTGGCTATTACGAGTTATGTCCCTTGTATTCCCCTCCTACTGACCAATCAGATTCCATCTCTGATGTCACGTGCATTCATGGCTTTAAAATAAAATGGTGTCGCCCAGTGAAGACGATCTGATCGATAATCAAGATCAATATTGTTATAAAGGTCTTACTCCGCGAAGTGCATCACCTTGAGCTCCTTGGTTAAAACATGAAAATATTTGGAAAATATCTGTTGAAGCTAAGTTCGTCGGTACACATGCTTTACAAATCCTGCAATCGACCGAAATCTGCACGGCAGTTTACGAACCGGATGTCGATTTCGTTACGCGATTTTGATTGAACAATGCATAGACTCGTTAGTCCAGCCAAAATTTAACTTCATAATTCCAGCCTAGTTCGGCAAGAGCGGAAACTGGACTTTTAAAGTCAGTTAATTCCCTTGCCTCAGGAAGATGATGTTCAAGGTATCATAGGGCTGGTAACAGTTTGAGGGTACTGCTAAAATCACTTTTGGGGCTAGTGGACGTAATATTTTATATTAACTCCCTTGTCGCAGGAATATGCTCTTTGGCGTCCAGGATGGGAGTAATTCCCCGATGAAGGAGATTTGTGTATAATAAGGGGGGGTTACCTGGAGGTGGCGGGGGCCTGGAGCTCACACGTAATGCAACTAAAGGTTCACATTAGGCGAATGGCTTTAGGGACAATTAGTAATGGAGCATCATTTATATGCTTTCATTGCAGTACAATGGTTACTGATGATCATTCAAACCTCATTTCTGCTGTGAAACAGAGGTCATGGCTAGATCCAATTGTTCTTCATCACGTGTCGCCTCTCATA
Organism: Haliotis cracherodii; assembly: GCF_022045235.1. Lineage (NCBI taxonomy): Eukaryota > Metazoa > Mollusca > Gastropoda > Lepetellida > Haliotidae > Haliotis > Haliotis cracherodii. The sequence continues at coordinate 9,595,370 of NW_027266276.1, read as the reverse complement.
CGTCCTTGGCGGCATTGGCATTTTGAATACACCTAATAAATCACATTGTTTCGACGTTGTGGCCTGAGCATGTTTATGGGCAACCTCTTGTATGCTTATCACAACACATAGTGCATTAACACACACACACACACACACACACGCACACGCGCACGCACGCACGCACGCACGCAGGTACGCACGCATGCACACATACCACACCACACCACACCACACACCACACCACACCACACGCCACGCCACACCACACCACACACATGCAGGCAGGGAGGGAGGGAGTAGGTTGTGTTGAACAAGACAATAATTAAGTTGGGTGTGGTCAACTAGGAGTGAGTTGGGTTTAACGCCGCTTTTAACAGTACTCCAGTTATATCACGACGTGTCAGCTTAATGTGGGAGAAAAAGCCCGAAGTGATGCAGGTCTCAGACGTTTACCACTTCGGTCAAACCCACAAGCACGGGTATGGTGCTGACAAACCTAGAAACAGAATCGGGACGAACGGGGATTCGAACCCACAATCATAGGTTTCTGGTCTGCCCAAGGGACGCAACTCTGCACAGCGAAATGCGGTGCCTTTGACGACTGGGCCACCCGTGCCCTCTTGAACTACGAAGTGAGTGAGTGATTATCTGGATCAGAATTGAGCTAATTTTGGAAACGAACCGATGACCAATGCAGACGATATGACAAAGGGACGTAACTGTGAGTGCAACTGTAAAATGTGAGTGAAATGTGTTTGAAGCTACCTTGAACAGTTCATGTCAGTAATAGGGATAAGGTCGACAGTGTTGTTTTCGGTAAACGTTGATAAAACGTTTCCCACAACATTCAGATTCTGGTTAAATAAACTTTGTCTCATGATGAAAACGACAACGGAGCCTTTGACATTTCCGCCCTTTCTGGTGGGTGAGGGATGATATTACTCCTTCTGTTATGAAATCATATTCACAATTGTATTATACCAAAATATTAAATATTTTTATGCTTATTTAAAGGAACCTTTTCAAAATGTCAAACGCTAAATATATATACATGCATACACAACAACTGCTGGACAAAAGAACTTACCATACCTCCAATGATGAGATACCCCGCCACGAGCAAATTCAGGCTTCACGAGGATTTCTGAGAGGCAGAATAAGTCCCTCGTACCTCACTTACGAGTCATTGGAAGTCACGTGACATGGCGCAAGCTAACCTCAGCTCAATCGAACAGCTGTTTTCTATCAATATTGAATTTGTTTGAATTTTTTTACAATGTCATATCAAAACATGTCGGTAAAATAAATTCGTTGTAGGAGGATCACGTGGGGTACATGGGGTTTTATGCATCCCTCGTTAGTTTTTTTACCACTTGCTCCGGTTCAACTGTACCCCGAGTGATCCTGCTACAACCTATCGTATACACCGTTGTGGACCTAAACATTAAACAAACAAGAAATGGTTATTTGATGGTTATGTATTTGATATGGGAATAATAGCTGTGTTTTGGACCTTCAGTTATCAGTGCTTCGGCGACTGGTTACATTTGTAACATATATGATAACGTTTATTCGTTTGGTCAAATCCATTTTTCAAGTGTATTCTTTCTGTTGCGCAGCTGCTTTTTGCAATTGTATTGAGAGATTAAATGCACAAGTGCGATACTAATACTGCTATAATTACATATTTTGCAATACGTGAGTGAGTAAGTTTGGTTTTACGCCGCTTTTAGCAATATTCCAGCATTATCACAGCGGGGGCCACCAGAAATAGGTTTCACACAGTGTACCCATGTCGGGAATCGAACCCGGGTGCTCGGCGTGACGAGCGAACGCTGTAACCACTAGGCCACCTGACCGCCCCTTATTTTGAAATAAGATTGCGATGATGAGTGAATATTCCATCCAACCCTTTTTGGGGGGACTTGATGTCATTTTCAATGTTTACCATTTCCTTGGGATAATAGGTTATAGAAGAAGATGCAAGTTCTGATAAAAGTGATCAGTAATTTATTGCTTGCACGTCTATTGAAACGGCTGTTACTCTACCTCTACTCTATCTCTATCGATTTCATATATTGGTAGTAGACCCGCGAAGATCCGGGGTAGAATAGGTCTTCAGCAACCCATGCTTGCCGTCTGGGGCGACGATGCTTCTAAGGGATCAGGTGGTCAGGCTCGCTGACTTGGTTGATGCATGTCATCGATCCCAATTGCGTGGATCGATGCTCATGCTTAATCACTGGATTGTTTGGTCCAGACTCCATTAGACAAGGGTCGGAACACGTTACAGCGAATGTCGGCGCTTAACAACTGTGCCACCCGTGTCCCCGTATATATGAATATGTCAGATCAGAGAATATTCATAATCCCTGAAAGTTTCGTGTAATGTCGTGGATTTCCTCGGTGAATATACATAATCCTTAAACTTTTCAGATATCAAACAGGCGATGGAGTAGCCTAGTGGTTAAAGCGTTCGCTCGTCACCCCAAAGACCGATTCGATTCCCACATGGGTACGCTGTGTGAAGCCCATTTCTAGTGTCCCCCCTTGCTGGAATATTGCTAAATGCAGCGTAAAACCTCACTAACGTACTCAGATATTTTACATATTTCCTAATCCAAAACAACTTAATTAGGTATATATTCCCTGAAACTATTTTTGAGGACCAGATGGTCTAACTGATTTGTCATACAACAAATGTATAATTATTCCTGTGAAGACAGATGACGCACTTGCCCCTGTGGATGATTCACTTGGCACGGTAGGTGGCCAACATGACACGTCCGTCGTTGTACGTGCTGCTAAACCCGCCAGAAGGTCATCAACACTCTAAAGCTGTGTGATATCTTCGTGAGGCAGACTTCTGGATGTCAAACCAATTCCCCACCGTTTCCTAAAAGTACAGCAAAGCGGAAACACTTGCTCCCGGTACGATGAATGAAACAGGCTTCTAACACACGCATGTTCTGTTTTTAACTAATCCTTTCTTCTTATTATCAAAAGCGACGGAACCTTTTCCATGATAATAAAAACATCTTCATTGTACGATTCCGACGATGTCATAAGCATGCCTTTATGCCGTAATCATGTGAAATCTTCACTGTTCAATTGACCGCCTCCGTGGTCTAGTGGTAGAGAGTCCACCCGGAGAGCGGAAGGTCCGGGGTTCGATCCCCGGCCGTGTCATACCAAAAGACGTTTAAAGATGGTACTTGGTATTACCCTGTCTGGCGCTCGGCATTAAGGGGCTAAAGCAAGGACTGGTCTGCTCGGAGTCAGTATACTGTGTCTGAGTGGGGTATTCATGTTAAACTGCGGCATGGTATCTCAGTGGGCTAGCACTATAAGTCGGCATCAGTCCGGACTAGTACAAGCAGCCACACAAACACGCACACGTGCATGCACGCCGCTATATAAGTGCAATAATCTTGGACGCGACATTAAACCCAATTTCACCTCACCTCATTGTACAATTCCTACGATGTCATGACCATGTGTTTATGCCGTAATCATGTGAATTCTTCATTGTACGATTCCGACTATATCATAATCATGTGTTTATGCCGTAATCATGTGAAATCTTCATTGTACGATTCCGACTATATCATAATCATGTGTTTATGCCGTAATCATGTGAAATCTTCATTGTACGATTCCGACTATATCATAATCATGTGTTTATGCCGTAATCATGTGAAATCTTCATTGTACGATTCCGACTATATCATAATCATGTGTTTATGCCGTAATCATGTGAATTCTTCATTGTACGATTCCGACTATATCATAATCATGTGTTTATGCCGTAATCATGTGAAATCTTCATAGCACGATTCCGACCGTATTATAATCATGTGTTTATGCCGTAATCATGTGACATCTTCATTGTACGATTCCGACTATATCATTAGACTGTGTTTATTAGCACTATCACATAGTAATGATACCAGGCGTTCGCGAAGAGGTGAGAGTACCCTGCTCCACCAAAGGTGTCCGTCACAAACACATGCAAAAGCATGTCAAGTATTCACCTAAAGCAACAAGGGAACACATACAACATGTGACTACAGGGAATAGTATCGGAAATAACATTTTTTACTGGTTCGTCAAATATAAATGTCCTGCACATGCCTGCCCTAAAACTTTTCATGAGCCTTAATGAGGCCTTGAATTTTGACAAAATGTTAGATTGAAATATTCTTCAAACACATGCAAATAACACCCATCTTTTGCATCGGACATCTCTGATGCGTAACTGAATGTTCGGTCGCCGTTTTGTTAAAACACATTATTTCAGCTTTTTAATACTTCATATGTATTACGGGCGGTCGGGTAGCCAGGTGATTAAAGCGTTTGCTCGTCACGCCGAAGACCCGGTTTCGATTCCCGATATGGGTATAATGTGTGAAGCCCATTTCTGGTGTCCCCCGCCGTGATCTTGCTGGAATATTGCTAAAAGCGGCGTAAAAATTATACTCATACTCATATGTATTGTCATGGCAACAAACAGTTTGCAGATCTCTGTGATTTCTCCAATTCAAGCTCATTTCAGACATTGTACCCATGAACATAAACACATTGTCTTCTGGACATCACCCAGCGATATTGCGACAAACAAAAGCTTCAGAGCTCATTCTGATTCTCCGGGGTTTTATATATTGTGGTACGTGGTAACACTGTAGTAAGATAAACTTTTAGCAGGCTTCTACCCTCGGTTTGGCCTGAATCCAACCGTATTCCTTTTAATAAGCCCTCAATATTTTGTTGTTCGTCGTTGGCAAGGGACCGACTTTTTGATATTTTGGGGGAGGGAGTTAGGGGTGTATTTTATCCCAAAAAAATAATTGTTCCTGAAAATTCTTGAAAAAAATAATGTTTGGTGCTTCGACCTTTGAAAACAAAAAAATACCTGTAACAAAAAATACGTTTTTACAAGGTGTTTTTCTGAAAAATAATCCAGGCTTATACTTTAAAATAAAATAAAAATATCTAGTTTTTCATATTTGCATCTGAAGCCGAAAAAAAATAATCTCGATACAAAATACTGACTCCCTTGCCCCTCCAAAAAATACCAATTGTCGGTGCCTAAATATATTCCTCGAACATCGTTATAAAGAGGACGAATATGCTCTGTACCTCTGATACATATCATTCACGTCACGAATGACAAAGGCCCTATATATGCGCTTCTCAAAAGAATTTAAGGTTGCCTGTCATGGCATGACAGATTAACTAATAAAAAAGTCATATGAAACATTGGGGTTTTCGTTAACCTTTTTGAGGAATATAAGTTTAGCATGTATCTAATGTGTCAGCTGTTTGTATGTACGTATAAGCAGCTTTTTGCATTACGTATAAGCAGCTGTATATTCTCTCAACTTGAGTTTCACCACTGAATGTCCTACTGTTTAAATATGTACGTGTACGCATGTCCTTTGTACGTTCGTGTTCATCGTGTTGGTTCGTGTTTTTCACAAATATGATAATCATATAGACATTACCACTGGCATCTAACATTGTTTGACTCGTATTGACTTGGCAGCAATTATGACAAGATGGTGTTGTCTCTGGGCTGCTATTGACCCCATTGTATTGTTGAACAGGTTCTGATAGATTTGCTTCGGCAGATAATCGAACATAATTATTCATTGACGTTCTGTAGTTTCGTATTTGGTATTTGTAAATTCTTCTGTCAGTGGTAAGAAACATGATATCTCGATGTACAAGTATTTGGAAACACGACATCAATATATGTATAACATATGGCAATTAATACTGAGTTCAATCATACTCCACTTACTTAATGTTTACTATATTGTGCTGAGCGTTAGAAGTTTACTGTGCGCTCCCTCCCTCTCTCTCCACCTCTCTCCCTCCATCTCTCTCTCTCCACCTCTCTCTCTCCACCTCTTTCTCTCCACCTCTCTCTCTCCACCTCTCTCCCTCCCTCTCTCCCTACGTCTGTCTCTCTCTCTCCAACTCTATCTCTCCCTCTCTCTCCCTCTCCCTCCGTCTGTCTCTCTCCACCTCTCTCCCTCCCTCTCCCTCTCTCTCTCTCCACCTCTCTCTCTCCCTCTCTCTCCCTCTCCCTCCGTCTGTCTCTCTCCACCGCTCTCTCTCCACCTCTCTCTCTCCACCTCTCTCTCCCCTCTCTCTCCTCTCCCTCTCCCTCCCTCTCCCTCCATCTCTCTCTCCACCTCTCCCTCTCTCAATCAATATATATATAAAATATGCCAAATAGAAGTGAGTTCAATCTCACTCCATTAACTTAATGTTTGTTTGTACTGAGAGTTAGAACTTTACTGTGCTCTCTCTCGTTCTCTCTCTCTCTCTCTCTCACTCTCTCTCTCTCCATCTCACTCTCTCCACCTCTCTCTCCCTCCCTCTCTCTCCACCTATCCCTCTCTCTTCATCCATCTCTCTCTCCACCCCTCTCTCCCTCTCCCTCCATCTCTCTCTCCCTCTCTCTCTCTTCACCTCTCTCTCCCTCTCCCTCCATCTCTCTCTCCACCTCTCTCTCTCTCCCTCCTCTCCCTCTATCTCTCTCCACCTCTCTCTCTCACCTCTCTCTCCCCACCCCTCTCTCTCTCTCCACCTTTCTCTCTGCACCTCCCTCTCTCTATCCTTTGATACATATTGCGTGCGTATGTGGTGATGATGCTGTATATTGCTAGCTAGTAATACTGTATCGATTAATGAGACATGCATCCATCCCTATCAGCCGTCTTTTGATAAACCGGGGATGCTGGTACCTCAGTCGTTCACGTCGCCGCAGTTCAGTGTAGATTTACGTGTGTTAGGCGTTCCCTGGATCGTGTGTTCGAATCCACGATTCACCAAGATTACGACTGTTGATGTGTTAAAACTATGCCCAATGTGAACGTGAAAGGCCTTCATTACTTCAAGTGGTCCTCCAACATCAAGCCTTGTAGTTGAGACACTGTAAATCAACTGACGCACTGATACAAAGAGAGCAATGGGTTATGCATCTGGGTATTCGAGTAGGACAACATTGATGTTACATCAATCTCACTACAGTATATAACCCGTGAAGATTCCGGGGTAGAATAGGTCTTCAGCAACCCATGCTTGCCATAAAAGGCGACTATGCTTGTCGTAAGAGGCGACTGACGGGATCGGGTGGTCAGGCTCGCTGACTTGGTTGATGCATGTCATCGTATCCCATTTGCGTGGATCGATGCTCATGATGTCAAACAATGGATTGTCTTGTCCAGACTCGATTATTTACAAACCGCCGTCATATAGCTGGAATATTGCTTAGTGCGGCGTAAAACAACAAAGAAAGAAAGAATGTTATTGCAAAAAAACAAAACAAACAAACACTACAGCCCCAGTTTGTACTATCTGTATCTGTTCTGAGTTCAGATTTAAAAACAGTAAACTACGGTAAAAGCGAACACGCTTATAACGAACTGACGGATATAACGAACTGACTTATTTGGTCCCGACTATTTGCTGTAGTTAAGCATATATGACGAATGTATATATGCTTATAGCGAACTACGGTTATACCGAACTAAAATTAGTAGTCCTCATGAGTTCGTTATAACCGTAGTTTACTGTAATAAGAATGTTACTTCCTTGTGACGTCACGATTGACGTCATGGATTATAGAAAATCGGAACATAACGACATGGAGGTGTGGAGTTGTTTTAAAGGTTAGCCACAATGTTTCGTTTAAATGCGACACGCCATATAGAAGCAAGAGTGAGTGAGTGAGTGAGTTGGGTTTAACGCCGTTTTCAACATTATTCCAGTTATATCGCAGCGTGTCACCTTTATGTGGGAGGAAAGCCCGAAGTGATGCAGGTCTTAGACGTTTACCACTTCGGTGAAACCCAGGAGCACGGGTATGGTGCTGACAAACCTAGAAACATAATCGGGGCGAACGGGGATTCGAACCCACAATCATAGGTTTCTGGCATGCCCAAGGGACGCAACTCTGCACAGCGAATCGCGGCGCCTTAGACGACTGGGCCACCCGTGCCCCCTATAGAAGCAAGACGTGAATACTGCATATATAATGACCCCAATAACATCATTATATAAGTCAAATTTTCGGATTCAGTTCATATATAACACAATGTGCTACGCGCTTAGGGACCGTCCATTTGATATTCCGGGGATGGGGAGTGGTGTGCGTGCGTGCGTGCGTGCGTGCGTTCGTGTGTGCGTGATTGTGTGGGTGTATGTGCTGGGATGGTATCGAAAACAAATGGTCCCAGGAAATGCTTAAGAACGATGATAATGCTTCAAACTGCTGCAGTGGTCACGGGTGGCCCAGTCGACTAAGGCGCCGCGATTCACTATGCAGAGTTGCGCCCCTTAGCCGATGATTGTGGGTCCGAATCCCGGTTCGCCCCGATTATGTTTCTAGGTTTGTCAGCACCATACCCATGCTCGTGGGATTCACCGAAGTGGTGTACGTCTGAGACCTGCATCACTTCGGGCTTTCCTCCCACATTAAGCTGACACGCCGTGATATAACTGGAATACTGTTTAAAGCGGCGTTAAACCAAACTCACTCACTCACTTATTCATCTGCCAAATCAGGAAATAACGAGCGTTTACGTGTCAATGGTCTTGTCACGTTGTTTAACACCTCAAAATTAATTATGAATAGATAAACAATAATTGTGACGCCTGTCTCGTACATTGCATCTTTGGTGAATGGCACTCCGATGCCAGCAGCCTCACATTCGTCGAATAACAAGGCTTGCTGTTTCAGACCATCACCTGGCTGTGTTTCGAGATAATACAAGTATGCACACGCGACTGTTCCGTGCCCGTACGTAACGAACGTTTTCATAGGTTGATTCTCAAGTTAGATCAATACTCGCTGACAACACAACTACTCGCGTGTAACACAACTTCTCGCGTACAGCACACCTACTCGCCGATTACACTGCAGTGCGTCGAGGCTAGAGATATCGCTGTCTGTTCGGAATGGAAGCGCCCAGGCTAGGCTCTTCGTTATAAGTTCTTTAGCTGGATTAGTTGGCGAGGCAAGGCTTAAGTGCTTCTCTATTCTTGGGATTACTAGTCAGCGGCGTGAATGTAATTTTTGGAGTATATGTGAATGATTTCCCCTCTGGATGTAATCTTGACAGACAACGTGCGTTTTCAGGTATTTATTCTTTCTATACTTTACAAAGAGGATGTTTTTTATAGTATGACACAGATAACGGTTCAAATGTAGGTATGTCGTCATATTTTCGTAACCAGCCGCAACGTTTCAGTGTTAGTGCGGCAAGGCCAGTTGTGTTACGTATGAAGAATGTCGGTTTGTCAGTGTAGCTCAAACAAAGTTTTACCTTGCCGTTGCATGTGTTTGTGACAGGTGTCACCGGTGGGGCAGGATACACACATCTTCGCTACCACAGGTATCATCACGATGTGATAGTGATTCATAAACACATGCTCATGATATAGTCCGTATTGTACAATGGTCTCTCCTTGGGGCAGAGATTTCTCACGAGTACGAAATGAATTTTTTTCCCTTGTATGTGTATGTGTCAAGAATTATGTTCCGAATGTGTTCAGCCGTAGCATCATCTACGGAAAGACTTTAAAAAGAGGTTAAATTGCGATCTGGGGGACTTACCTACAAAGGGGAGACACCGATAATCCAGGGTTTCGTTTCTAGTGTAGTCCGGATTAATGTAAGTCCTTATTAACGAATCACTGGTTGGATGTGATATTGCATCAAATGTTCATCGACGTCTTCAAAATTGACGGATTAACGGGGTCTTAAATAGCAGGGCGTCACTGTATTATAAAACTGTTGATCCCACCTGTGTATACAGGTACGTAATCACAGATATATTGTCATCTGGATATCTGCAAATAACGTGCCATTTTTTTTTATTAATAGGTCATTACGTTTGTTGTAAATGAATAGGGACACCATAAGATATTTACAGATTTTATTCATCGTCATCATTTTAAATTTACATTTGGTGAAACATGTGTATTTAATGACAGCGTGGTATGGATGTCACGTCGCGTATTCTCAAAATACATTTGAGGAGAGGGGAAATTGGGTTTAACGTCGCGCCCAAGATTATTGCACTTACATAGCGACGTGCATGCAGTGTGTGTGTGTGTGTGTGTGTGTGTGTATGTATGTATGTGTGGGTGGCTGCTTGTACTAGTCCGGACTAATGCCGATTTATAGTGCTAAGCTAACTGAGATACCATGCTGCAGTTTAACATGAATACCCCACTCAGACACAGTATACTGACTCCGAGCCGACCAGTCCTTGTTTTAGCCCCTTAATGCCGAGCGCCAGACAGGGTAACAACAAGTACCATATTTTAACGTCTTTTGGTATGACGCGGCCGGGGATCGAACCCCCGATTTTCCGCACTCCGGGCGGACGCTCTACCACAAGACCACGGAGGCGGTGCAAAATACATTTGAAGGCATATCATAATCCAACATAATATTTATTGTCATGAACATATACCTTAAAAAACGTTAACTGCCATAGAAATGTAGCACACTGTGCCATTCGTGAAATACCTATACCAAATATGTCGTTAAAGAGCCTCTTTTAGATTTATAAGTAGATGTGGCTATTTGTTCCTGGAACCAGTTAGCATCTCATAGACATCAAGTCCAGTCGTCTACGTTGCCTTAATTTGTTCACCCACGATCCGGGGCTCGAATCCCAGATTGACCTTATATTGATTGTAGGTTTGTCAGCACCGTGCACCCGTGCTGATGCGTTTCCCAAAGTTGTAAATGTCTGAGACCCGCATCACTTCCTGGTTCCATCCACGTCAAGATGATTCGCAGCGGTTTTGCTTGAATACTGCGGTGGCGTTAAACCCAGCTCAATGAACGTCTGTGAGTAGTTATCTGCCGTGTATGTAGCATGTGAGAGAGTGTGAATGAGCCGAGCTAAGTTTGAAGCGCTAATATAAATATCGAAGAGAGTTTTTGTATTCACTGTCTATTGATCATCATCGGGGAGAATCTAGGATTAGAATCCAGGACATGCGGATCCAGGCATGATCAAGGGCCACAACTCCATACAGCGAGCTGTGGCACGTAATGCCTCAGGGCCACTCGTTCCCTCTATCACGTAATGGGTCGTAGCGTGTGGCTCTGTGTGTGTATGTGGGTAAATCTATGTCACTTGGTATGAAGACAAGTCCATGTGCATATGGACAAATGGTGGGGTGTTCATACAAACAGGGGGGCACGGGTGGCCCAGTAGTCTAAGGCACCGCGATTCGCTGTGCAGAGTTGCGTCCCCTCAGCACGCCAGAAACCTATGATCGTGGGTTCGAATCCCGGTTCACCTCGATTATGTTTCTAGGTTTGTCAGCACCATACCCATGCTCGTGGGTTTCAGCGAAGTGGTAAACGTCTGAGACCTGCATCACTTCGGGCTTTCCTCCCACATTAAGCTGACACGCCGTGATATAACTGGAATACTGTTAAAAGCGGCGTTAAACCCAACTCACTCCCTCACTCATACAAACATATGGTAATATTAATACATGTATCTACATCAGGCAATATTAGAACCGTGTTGACTGATGGAACTATAGTTGCATCACAATTGTTGATGGCCCGTTGGCAATACACCGATGCAAGTTAACACATCGATATGTAATATCGATATCTAATTGTACTGATAGTATCGATAGGTGTAGTGAAATGTAGTACCTCCTGTTAATCATTTACATTTCCCTTTATTTTGATCCGTAATACACATTGCTTGTGATAAGCACTTATCTTTGTAGGCAAATTGTGTCAGTGGCGGGTGCATACGGTCGAGCAGGACATGCTTACCCTTTTTTGCGAACACCTGGTGTCATCATTGATTTTCAGAGTTCATTCATATAATCAGCTATTTTGCCTTTCACGTTCAATGGCGGATAATCGAGACTGGTTTTTCTCTGTCTTTGACGTTTTACAGTTGCATTGAAGAGACACGTGGTGTCCGAAGACGTTCATGATTTGATATCAAACAATATTCAGAGTGAGTGAGTGAGTATGGTTTTACGCCGCTCTTAGCAATATTCGGGCAATATCACGGCAGGGACACCAGAAATGGGCTTCACACATTTTACCCATGTCGGGAATCGTACCCGGGTCTTCGGCGTGACGAGCGAACGCTTTAACCACTAGGCTACCCGACCGCCCGGACAATATTCTGAGGTTTGTATACCGACTTACGTACTGATATGTGAAAGAGTGTGAGAAGGCGTTGGTTGGTGGACCTAGGGAAAGTTGATATATACTCGTGAGAGGAGGCGTTAGTGGAAATACAGTCGGCAAAGATGGTCGGAAAGAAGTGATAAATAACAGAGAGCAAAGGAGAGTGACAGTATTTCTGATGTAGGCGGTTTGTCAGATTCGTGTGGACAGAAAGCCCGAAGATTTAGAATTAGTCTTAGACGTTCACCAACGCATGGTGCTAACAAACCAAGATTCGTAACTCGGGCGAATCTGGGATCCGAACCTGTTAAACATGAGAGTTAGAAAATTGAATTGAGTTGTCACATGGGGATAGTCATGATTACTTTAAACAAAGACCCAAAACAGATGTAGGGATGCAACTTTGGTCACGGATTTATCATAGTAGATGGATGGTTTGCATTTTATTGCCCGTAATATTTTTCATTTGATTTGAAAAGTTTATTTTGTTTAATGAAATTATTTTTCTTGTTCTACTTTCTTTTTCTTTCTGTCTAAACATGTGGCTTTGATTTAGAATCTTCTCTTTTTGTTATCTTGTATTTTGATTTCATTTTTTTTTTCAAATTAATGTTCTGCGTTTTATAAATTGATTGCCAACAAGAACGTAATTTCAAGCAAAGTTCTATATATATATTGCTTCATTTAGTTATATTTGGAACCAGTTTTTCTTCAGATGATTTAATTTGCTTAGTACTCTTTTTTGGTTGAATATCTTTTTGAAACTGTATGGAGTTCCTCCAGTGTTCGAGCAGCAGCAAACACGCAATTGTTAATGTCGTGCAAAGAACAGTCCGTATTGAGACTCATCTCGGCGTTCTGTAACACCAGTTTCGGGGTGGGGTGGGGTGGTGGGTGGGGGGTAGCCCTAACTGGGAGATGAACATTTGGTTCAGGGCATAACATCCTCCCTTTCCATGCCCATCACGGAGAGGCGTACATCATCAGACCATTATTATTATTATTATTATTATTATTATTATTATTATTTATCTATTTTTATAATTTAATAATAATAATAATAATAAAAATAATAATAATGATGATGATGATGACGATAATAATGATGATGATGATGATGATGATGATGATAATAATAATATATAATAATATTTTTTTATTATTTTCAAACCAATTCGAAAAGCGAATGATTGGGAGGTGAGAGGCTACGATTCGAGAACGTTTGAAGGGACATTGATACCACGAGGAAGTGACTATAACAGGACACGAGTTGAGGGGAGAAACAAATACGTTATGTCAATCCAGATTTTGAAATAATTTCCCTGTTTGTCATTATCAACACCAGATAATTAATTGCGCCTGCCGGAAAGGGCAAAGTGATAAGGAAGACAGGAGATGTCAGGGATAAAGTATCAATATTTGCCACGATATGTGTTATCATTCGTATTGAACTGTTGTTGAGCAAAGACCAACTGCCGTTCGTTCAGATTGCAAGAACACATTTATGACATCTTTGACCGCTGTTCTGCTAAACCACGTTTGCCTTTACCGATCACAATACCAATGATACCAGTGTCTACCAGACCCGTGAAGATCCGGGGTAGAACAGGTCTTCAGAACCCATGCTTGCCGTAAAAGGTGACTATGCCTGTCGTAAGAGGCCACTAACGGGATCGGGTGGTCAGGCTCGCTGACTTGGTTGCCGCATGTCTTCAATCCCAATAGCATGGATCGATGCTCCTGATGTCAATCACTGGATTGTCTGGTCCAGACTCGATTCTTTTACAGACCGCCGTCGTATAGCTGGAATATTGCTGAGTGAGGTGTTAAACAACAAACAAACCATGTACTATGCTAATTCTAACTGCTGTCCCCATCCACTACTATATCTGCCACTAAACCTGTTTGCACAACCATTCGTTGTATGACACTGATCCTATTTCTAATACACCCGTGAAGATTCCGGGGTAGAATAGGTCTTCAGCAACCCATGCTTGCCGTAAAAGGAGACTATGCTTGTCGTAAAAGGCGACTAACGGGATCGGGTGGTCAGGCTCGCTGACTTGGTTGATGCATGTCATCGATCCCGATTGCGTGGATCGATGCTCACGATATCAATCACTGGATTGTCTGGTCCAGACTCGATCATTTACAGACCGCCGTCATATAGCTGGGATATTGCTGAGAGCAGCGTTAAACAACAAACCAACCAACCAACTATTTCTAATAACGTCAAAACGTTAACGCCAGAAATTAATCGGTATGTAGTATTTGCCGAAACCGATTCCGTGGTGGAAAAGGCCAAATAGTAATACAAACTATATGCATTGATCACTTAACATGAGTGATGACACGAGGTGTTCACGAAAAGGGCATTATGCATGCCCTGCGTGACCTTTGTCCCTGACACTGTTTCTATGAAACACCAGTACTTTTCCCACACTATGTGAAAATAATTATCGGAAACGATCTATTGTTTTCCAAACAATGCCCTCCTCCCACCCACGCACCCCATGATGTCAAATAGTTGGACCCTAACCACAAGCATGTATGTCACTAACGTTGCCACTGTGTAAAAAAACAAAACAACCTCGACTCTTCCACTGTAAAACAGTCATAATGTGAATCTCTTGCTTTATATCTTGTCGCTGTTAAATCTGGAATGAAAAATTGTTACCGGTAGTACATAAATAATGGCATGTAAACCACTACCCACATCTTAATATCAGGGGGCACGGTAGGCCCAGTCGTCTAAGGCGCCGCGATTCGCTGTGCAGAGTTGCGTCCCTTGGGCACACCAGAACGCTATGATTGTGGGTTCGAATCCTGGTTCGCCCCGATTATGTTTCTAGGTTTGTCAACACCATACCCGTGCTCGTGGGTTTCACCGAAGTGGTAAACGTCTGAGACCTGCATCACTTCGGGCTTTCCTCCCACATTAAGCTGACACGCCGCGATATAACTGGAATACTGTTTAAAGTGGCGTTAAACCCAACTCACTCACTCACTCACTCCTAATATCAGGGGTAGTGCACATTCCGACAACATGCACGTTTACGTTGACCTTCAACGTGTGTTAATCTGTGGATAAATAACAATTATGACGCCGGGTGGTCATCAAGGCGCCCTTTCAACAGAGATGATATTGTTGACATGGATGTCATCGGCTTCAGCAACCAATCAGCGACTGTAGATTTATGACACTTGATATAACAGCAGTCCTTGTGGACGCTTATCAACCCCACATCTAATCTTTCGTGATGAAGGATGAACGTCTATAAGATAAACACGTCAACTGTTATCCTTTTGAAATGAATGAAATCGTTAAACGGACAAAAGCCCCAGTCTTCATGTTCTCTGACTGATGTTTTTAGATGAAAAGTGCGTTTATGCTTTTTTCTCTTCGCTGGAGTTTGTTTTATGTTACATGAACTTTTTTCGTGTATATTTGTTGAGAATGCAGGCTAACCGACCATGTACATTTAATTTGATCTAATTCGTTTTGTGTGATGTTTCCCGTTTGCTACTAACAGCTTATCTTTGGATGTAGAAAAAATGAAAGCGACAAGACCGTTCCAAATCATTGTCTTCAGAATTTGAAAGCCGGTTGTGCCAGTTTTGAGCGCTCAGAACATAAATTTAAGTTTATCTAATTTATGTTAGGGGGCACGGGTGGCCCAGTCGTCTAAGGCGCCGCGATTCGCTGTGCAGAGTTGCTTCCCTTGGGCACGCCAGAAATCTATGATTGTGGGTTCGAATCCCGGTTCGCCCCGATTATGTTTCTAGGTTTGTCAGCACCATACCCGTGCTCGTTGGTTTCACCGTAGTGGTAAACGTCTGAGACCTGCATCACTTCGGGCTTTCCTCCAAAATTAAGCTGACACGCGTATGAGACCAGCGTGAAGGTAACAAGATGGCAAACGCATGATATTATTCACTTGGCATTTTATAACCTGTTGCATTCTCTGTCTTAAGTGGTCGGCCAGAAGACAGGGATGTTTGCAAATCGGATGCAAATTGGGGTATACGTGTAAAAGTCAATCAATGTAGTACTAGAATTATAGAAACAATTTACGGATGTCGGACAGGGGTATTATTGACAATTTCATATTCATAATATTAACAATACACCATTTTGTGTTATCATTCTTCGGGGGTGGTCGGGTAGTGTAGTGGTTAAAGCGTTCGCTCGTCACGCCGAAGACCCGGGTTCGATTCCCGACATGGGTACAATGTGTGAAGCCCATTTCTGGTGTCCCCCGCCGTGATATTGCTGGAATATTGCTTAAAGCGGCGTAAAACCATACTCACTCAGTCACTCACTGTTATTCTTCGACAGGGTATTATACTTTCAAGAACTCACTGCTTCCTCTATTATAACAGCGATAGGGTAGAAGGTATAGCACTACCCTACCTTCTGTTATAACTGGGCGGAAAGGTAGCTTAACATCATAAAGCATCCACCCGCCACAGCTTCCCTAATATTACCGTGCTATGCGGTCCGCTAGAGGTTAAAGCGTTCGCTTGTCACGTTGAAAACATTGGTTTATTCCCCATTTTGTGCGTTCTATTGTTGTGACCATAACCTGGATGTGGTGCATAACAATGCTTAAAAGCTAATCGCACTCGGTGACCTTCTGGGTAAAGCACCTGGTCCGAACTGCCTTCTCTGTTATAACAGGGCGATAGGGTAGCCTAGCGATTAAAACACCTGGTCCACGCTGCCTTATAACAGGGCGTTAGGGTAGCCTAGTGATTAAACACCTGCCGCATACTGCCTTCTCTATTATAACAGGGCGATAGTGTAGCCTAGTGATTAAAACACCTGCCGCATACTGCCTTCTCTATTATAACAGGGCGATAGGGTAGCCTAGTGATTAAAACACCTGCCGCATACTGTCTAGTACTCTATTATAAGAGGGCGATAGGGTAGCCTAGTGATTAAAACACCTGCCGCATACTGCCTTCTCTTTTATAACAGGGCGATAGGGTAGCCTAGTGATTAAAACACCTGCCGCATACTGCCTTCTCTATTATAACAGGGCGATAGGGTAGCCTAGTGATTAAAACACCTGCCGCATACTGCCTTCTCTATTATAACAGGGCGATAGGGTAGCCTAGTGATTAAAACACCTGCCGCATACTGCCTAGTACTCTATTATAACAGGGCGATAGGGTAGCCTAGTGATTAAAACACCTGGTCCACACTGTCTTCTCTATCATAACAGGGCGATAGGGTAGCCTAGCGATTAAAACACCTACCGCATACTGCCTAGTACTCTATTATAACAGGGCAATAGGGTAGCCTAGTGATTAAAACACCTGGTCCACACTGTCTTCTCTATCATAACAGGGCGATAGGGTAGCCTAGTGATTAAAACACCTGCCGCATACTGCCTAGTACTCTATTATAACAGGGCGATAGGGTAGCCTAGTGATTAAAACACCTGGTCCACACTGTCTTCTCTATCATAACAGGGCGATAGGGTAGCCTAGTGATTAAAACACCTGCCGCATACTGCCTTATAACAGGGCGATAGGGTAGCCTAGTGATTCAAACACATGCTCCACACTGGCTTCTCTATTATAACAGGGCGATATGGTAGCCTAGTGATTAAACTCCTGCCTCCCACTGCCTTCTCTAATATAACAGGGCGATAGGGTAGCCTAGCGATTAAAACACCTGATCCACGCTGCCTTATAACAGGGCGATAGGGTAGCCTAGTGATTAAAACACCTGCCTCACACTGCCTAGTACTCTATTATAACAGGGCGATAGGGTAGCCTAGTGATTAAAACACCTGGTCCACACTGCCTTCTCTATTATAACAGGGCGATAGGGTAGCCTAGCGATTAAAACACCTGATCCACGCTGCCTTATAACAGGGCGATAGGGTAGCCTAGTGATTAAAACACCTGCCGCATACTGCCTAGTACTCTATTATAACAGGGCGATAGGGTAGCCTAGCGATTAAAACGCATGGTCCACACTGCCTTATAACAGGGCGATAGGGTAGCCTAGTGAATAAAACACATGCTCCACACTGGCTTCTCTATTATAACAGGGCGATATGGTAGCCTAGTGATTAAACACCTGCCTCCCACTGCCTTCTCTAATATAACAGGGCGATAGGGTAGCCTAGCGATTAAAATGCATGGTCCACACTGCCTTATAACAGGGCCATAGGGTAGCCTAGTGATTAAAATACCTGTCGTACACTGCCTTCTCTATTGTAACAGGGCATTAGGGTAGCCTAGTGATTTAAACACCTGTCACACACTGTCTTCTCTATTATAACAGGGCGATAGGGTAGCCTAGCGATTAAAACACTTGCCGTATACTGCTTTCTCTATTATAACCGGGCGATAGTGCAGTCTAGTGATTAAAACACCTGCTCCACACTGCCTTCTCTATTATAACAGGGTGATTGGGTAGCCTAGTGATTAAACACCTGCCTCCCACTGCCTTCTCTAATATAACAGGGCGATAGGGTAGCCTAGCGATTAAAACACCTGATCCACGCTGCCTTATAACAGGACGATTGGGTAGCCTAGTGATTAAAACACCTGCCTCACACTGCCTTCTCTATCATAACAGGGCAATAGGGTAGCCTTGCGATTAAAGCATATGGTCCACACTGCCTTCTCTATTATAACAGGGCGATAGGGTAGCCTAGCGATTAAAATGCATGGTCCACACTGCCTTATAAAAGGGCGATAGGGTAGCCTAGTGATTAAAATACCTGTCGTACACTGTCTTCTCTATTATAACAGGGCGATAGGGTAGCCTAGCGATTAAAACACTTGCCGTATACTGCTTTCTCTATTATAACCGGGCGATAGTGCAGTCTAGTGATTAAAACACCTGCCACACACTGTCTGCTCTATTATAACAGGGCGATAGTGTAGCCTAGTGATTAAAACACCTGCTACACTGCCTTCTCAAATAAAATATGCTAATTAAAAGTGAGTTCAATCTTACTCCACTTACTTAATGTTTACTACATTGTGCTGAGAGTTCTCCCCTCCCTCTTTCTCTCTCTCTTTCTCTCTCTCTTTCTGTTTCTCTCTCCCACTCTCCCTCTCTCTCTTAGTCTCTCTCTTAGTCTCTCTCTCTCTCTCTCTCTCTCTCTCTCTCTCTCTCTCTCCATGAAACCATATAAATGCATGCGAAGCTTGCAAAACGATAGATATGCCTTCCAGTTGGATTGCCTTGATGTCTCGACACAATAGATGCTTCGTGATAATTGAGACCGCTTGATTTGCAAACAGAATATGGAAAAGTGCCCCAACCAAATCGAAGTTGCTCTGATTAATAAGCAGCCTGGTACTAAAGTAAAATTACATTATATTTATTAGTATTATAATCTGATGGGCAACAGAAGGTATATTAAAGGAACTGTTGTTAAGTATGATTATGTCTGTTTAACCATCACTCTTTCCTGTAAACGTAATCTGTGGCTGGATAAAATTCTTTTCGTAAAACTCAATTGATTCAAAACTGGGGTAGGAAATTAATTTGCAACCACATGACCTCTAACATCTTTGAAATATTGTAAATTTGTGCCGAAGATAAGATATTTTCCAGGTTATGATGTCTGAGGTACCCATCAGCAGGTGTGTAATTTGCGTGTTTTTTTTTAAATTTAGATTTTTAAATCAAATTATATTTTTAAAAAACCTTGTAGAAATATTTTGTGAGTTCTGACTAAGCGCCAGTAAAGTTAAATTTTGGTATATAACTTCTCCAACTTAAGATAATTTCATTTGAAAATCAAACACATGATTATATCAAATCAGAGATATATTTTCAGTCGTTCAGTATAATACTCCAATAATTATAACACAGCGTAATTGCTTATGATAAGCAAAACACTGCAACACATCCAGTAAGTATTTCGTACGTATATATGTGTACGCATGGATGTCGTTTTTAAACAACATTTGACGTACAAGCAGAAGTTGTCAATAAATTATTTTAATACCGAAAACAGCTAATCATGATGTCAGTGTATCACATTACAAGTTTGTAGTTAAATGCATTCCAAACATATTTTGTTTCAGATGGATTATAAGTATTGATTATGTCAATAGTGCTTCATTTCAATGAACGTTTTTTGTACCGAATAAGTAAAAAACGTAATGTCAAATCTATTTTGTTTCCAGTGATGGTATTAAACAACTGTTTCAGCGGTTACATTGTATTCTTTTACTTCCTGCACATGAACATGTACGTGTGGGGGTTGATTTAAGTAGGTAGGTAGGTGTACGTGTGAAGTGTTGCCATATACTGGACACATGATCCTGTCACAACCCACACATTTTCGATTCGAGACATTTTTGTCTCTATAGTTATAAAAAGTGAAATGTCACTGCCTTTTTCATTACTGTTTATTTTCACTTTCTGTTTGTTTTATGTTTAGGATTTATATGGGGCATAAATTTAAACTATAAGTCATCATCGGGTAAAATAAGTCCTACATCGCGAAGAGGCGTGTTGCTTGATGTTTATATTGTCGAAAATGGAATATGACTAAGTTTCAATGTGATTTAACTGTCCTTAACTAGCTTAAATAACAAATAACATCGTCCGTCCCAAATGGGGTTTGGGTGCTCGGTTACTCCATAGAACCCTCAAATCTGGAGACACATACTGTTTATCTCCTAAATGAAACAGGCCCTGGAACTGACATGACGTCACACACGTCATGGTGACGCAAACGATGTGTCGTCACAGTCGACCACAGAGAAGAGCCTAAAGTCACGTTCTCTGTTCCGTCTCGTATATCGTTATACTGTCATTACCAAAGATGTACTAGTGCAGAAACTGCAACTCTGCATTTTGTAATCTTCAAGTGATCATTAAAAAATTCATTTTTTAAAATACTGCGATGGAAAAACTTTTCAATAGATAAAAGCTGCACGATTGTTTCACTCAGAGATGAATATATTGATTCGAAACCTACTTGAATCAGTCAGAATCGATTAGCTAGTGGAATCAATAATGTAAACATTAAACAAATTTAGGGCGGGACATGCGTACCCTTTTCGCGAACACCTGCGGTCATCACTGATTCTTAGTGATCAATTCATTTAACTGTCTCTGTACTGTGTTGCCTCTAGCGATCAAAGATAATCAAGACATCTTCTGAGAGTGAGGAAGCATAAGACATCAGGTAATATATTTCCCTTACATGCCGTGCCAGGATCGAATGGTCGGTGTTCGAATCCATTAACCATATTCGTGTGGTGAATTCAGCAACTTTGCGAATGCCGACGAGTTTCCCTATCACATCCGACCCGTGAAGATCCGGGGTAGAACAGGTCTTCAGCAACCCATGCTTGCCGTAA
This sequence comes from Haliotis cracherodii, assembly GCF_022045235.1. Classification (NCBI taxonomy): domain Eukaryota; kingdom Metazoa; phylum Mollusca; class Gastropoda; order Lepetellida; family Haliotidae; genus Haliotis; species Haliotis cracherodii. The sequence continues at coordinate 9,573,838 of NW_027266276.1, read as the reverse complement.
AAGGCGACTATGCTTGTCGTAAGAAGCGACTAACGGGATCGGGTGGTCAGGCTCGCACGTCATCAATCCCAATTGCGTGGATTGATGCTCATGATGTCAATCACTGGATTGTCTGGTCCAGACTCGATTATTTACAGACCGCCGTCATATAACTTGAATATTGCTGAGTGCGGCGTCAAACGACAAACAAACCAACCAACCCTTTCACATCAAGCAAGCAAGCAAGCAATGGCAACTGGAATACTGTTCAAAACGGTATTAAACTCTTCACATCTCATTTTACTGCATAAGCGCATATAACTCTCTCCCACATAAACTCCCCCATACTGTGACCGATGTATTGACAAGTATCCCATTGCAACCTAAGGTCACGATTTTAAACGCGATTCCTCAAAACATAACGTTAGGAACCATGTTATTCGAAAAAAAAATAACCGTTGCCTCCGGCTCAGTTACCACGATTGATTCCCCTTGTATTGCCACGGGGGTGCAAATATTGAAATTTGGCCAATACCCAGAACAAATAATACCCACCTCTAAGTGTTACAGGCCGAATGTTTGTCTTGATATTTTCACAATGTTTAAGCGTCTGGAACAGGTTTTCCGTGTACATAATATCCCTGCCGGGGACCAAGGGAGTGGAAACAACCACTACCTTACGTCATTTGTCAATACAAACTCTTCTTGCTGTTGGAGTGATTGGTGAACAAGCTTGTCATATTAGTCTCACGGGGGCATTTGTTTCCAGTAATTAACAACATAATGGCCCTTGTCATGACGTGAAGCTTTATTTGTTCAAACAAACAGGTGGCTTGTTCACATGTCCTAAACGCTACGGGGACCGGATTCTAACATCCCTATGATAATAACCTTTGTATAGTTCTGTCTTAATATTCTTACGATAAATAACCTTTGTAACGTTTTTCCTTGAATGTTTTATTATTCCTAAACCTATGACTGTGGGTTCGAATCCCGGTTCTCCCAGATCTAGATTATGTTTCTAGGTTTGTCAGAACCACACCCACACCTGTCGTAGGTCTATGTTAGTGAGTGAGTGAGTAGGGTTTAACGTCGTTTTTAACAGTATTCCAGTTATATCACAGCGTGTCAGCTTAATGTGGGAGGGAAGTGATGCAGGTCTCAGACGTTTACCACTTCGGTGAAAACCACGAGCACGGGTATGATGCTGACAAACCTAGAAACATAATCGGGTCGAACCGGGATTCGAACCGACAATCATAGGTTTCTGGCGTGCCCAAGGGACGCGACTCTGCACAGCGAATCGCGACGCCTTAGACGACTGGGCCACCCGTGCCCCCGGATCAACGTTGAGCGACACCACAAACATGCTTCGCATATTGCACTAACCTCGGGTCTCCGCCGTAATGTTTGTTTGTTTCTTGTTTAACGCCGAACTAAGCAATATTCCAGCTGTATAACGGCGGTCTGTAAATAATCGAATCTGGACCAGACAATCCAGTGATTGATATCATGAGCATCGATCCTTGCAATTTGGATACGATGACATGCATCAACCAAGTCAGCAAGCCTGACCACCCGATCCCGTAAGTCGCCTCTAACGACAAGCGTTATCACCTATAACGAGTCTCCGCCGTAATGAGAAAACCATGTATCCACATGGCTACCCCATCTCCTGTCTTCATATCCCAGGCCATGCCAGTCCAATTCAGTCCAATCTGAGAGACCAACCACATGTTGGTATTTTTTGTGATGAGACTTGATATTCTTTCGCTGAAAAATAACCGAGTTACTATTTTAATCTATAAGCTATAAATAAGCCCAAATATTATTTTCCAAAATCTCTTGCACCATTTTTTTTGTGTTGCCGACATTTTACCCTAAGAATATTTAATGGAGGTCCATAGGATTACAGCTGGAATGTATTGAACCACATGCAACAATTATGGCCCGACGTAGTCCAATAACCCGCGTCTTAAAGAGCTGATAAAAACAGTATATTGTCTCCTTGACCTAGTGTAGCTTGTAGGAATCACTATGTTATTGCATGTTGTGTGTTGAGATTAATGGATAGAGTTTCCTTCGTGCTGTAAACGTACAGGTTCCATATGGGTCTCCTCCTGACTCCCCAGGAACAACCTGCTATATCTCTGGCTACGTGACGGTTAGATTTCAGAACACGAAATATAAACATAACATTGTTCCTCCTCTGGATGAGTGAGCGAGTGTTGTTTTAGGCCGTTTGTTAACAATGCTTTTGCATTGTCACGACGAGACACATAAGAGATAGGCTTTCCACACTGTACTTAAGTTTGGAATTGAACCCTGGTCTTCTCTGTGGCGAGCCAAGCGCTTCAACCACCTGCCTACTTCACTACCTTCTCCTGGATGCGAGTTTAGGTCCATATGAAGAACTTAGAGTGAGAGAGTGAGTATGGTTTAACGGCGCTTTTAGCAATATTCCAGCAATATCACGGCGGGGGACACCAGAAATGGGCCTCACACATTGTAGCCATGTCGGGAATCGAACCCAGATCTTCGGCGTGACGAGCGAACGCTTTAACCACTAGGCTACCCGACCGACCCTGAAGAACTTAGAACCATAAGGGCTAATATCAAGTGGAGTCCGTTTTGAGCAAAGTAATGAAAATAATAACTTTATACCTGCTTATAAACTTTTTTTTAATTTACCGATACATTCCTAAACTTTACCACATTCTAACAGACATACAAACATTTAAAAAAGGAAATAAACTTACGTTTTTGATATTTGTAAGGGCGGAAGGGGCCAATGGCTGTATTTTGGCCCTTTTTAACCGTCAGGCATTTGCATGGGATTTAACATGTGTGATTGATAAACTACTACTGAAAGTATAAACACATACTATTGAAGCTCTTTTAAGTGATTTAAACTAATACCAACTTTGTTGAAATGGTTGAAACAATAATAAGGTGTCCAAACTTTCAACATTTCTTGAACAACCAGTCTCAACCACACACCGAAATGAGAGCTAAAAGGGCCAAAATCTAGCAAAGTCACTTTGCCCCATTTGGAACTTGACTTTGGCCCCTTTTACAGAATTGTAAGTAGCTATATTTCAAAAACGTATCAATGAAAACGTGCAATATTTTTTCTACAAGTAGACAAGAACTCATCGATGTTATTTGTCAATAATATGCAGAAAGGCCAAAGTGCTTTTTTGTCCCTTTTGGCTCTAAGCTCTTCATATCATATCATGAAACATGGTATTGTGACTCTTTAAACATGCACAAATGTTACTGTTTTCGTAGATAAGCCATTTGTTATGTGTTCATTTTGAAACTATCATATTTAGATCTATGCATAAAGATTCAAAAGGGAGCACAGGTGGCCCAGTCGTCTATGGCGCCGCGATTCGCTGTGCAGAGTTGCGTCCCTTGGGCATGCCAGAAACCTATGATTGTCGGTTCGAATCCCGGTTCGCCACGACTATGTTTCTAGGTTTGTCAGCACCATACCCGTGCTCGTGGGTTTCACCGAAGTGGTAAACGTCTGAGATCTGCATCACTTCGGGCTTTCCACCCACATTAAGCTGACACGCCGTGATATAACTGGAATAATAAAATTTACTTCTGAGGTACAAACGAGCATCCTCTTTCTACGAAGATTTCAAAAGAGCATCATGCGACTCTTGCCAGGAGCTGATAATGCAAGACGCGTGGAGGGAATTTCCAAATTTGACGCGTCGGTGACAAATGTTCTGTGCAAATCCTTGTTTTATGTTTATGTGAACAGTTGACTTGCCTTTGCATGTGTTTGTGACGGGTGCCACTTGTGGGACCATCACTATTTGTTCATGATAAATTCGTAATCGAACTTTGGACTTTTCTTATGAATATGGAAAGGCTTTGTGGATTTTATTGTATCGAATGAAATCGTTAATTGAATGTTATCTTATAAATGACGGTGATGATTGGTGATTGACTATGATGATGTGATTTATTGATGTAGATGATTCATGATCAGTGGTATTTGATGATTTAATATTATGATGGCGTTTATTGATGCTGGCTGTAATATAATAATTGTAATTGAAGTAGTGATTGGTTGGTTGGTTTGTTGTTTAACGCAACACATAGGAATATTCCAGCTATATGACGGCGGTCTGTAAATAATCGAGTCTGGACCAGACAATCCAGTGATTGATATCATGAGCATCGATCCACGCAATTGGGATCGATGATATGCATCAACCAAGTCAGCGAGTCTGACAACCCGATTCCGTTAGTCGCCTCTTACGACAACCATAGTCGCCTTTTACGGCAAGCATGGGTTGCTGAAGACCTATTATACCCCGGATCTTCACGGGTCAAAGTAATGGTTGATTAGTAGTGCTTGTGAATGATTGACAACTTTGATCATATTGATTGGTCATGATGATTGACGAGTACTTCAAAATAGCTCAAAATGACTTCATATTTATTTTCAAGGATCGTAGGTGTAATGTATGTCATAATGATTTAATTGTAAGTGATTTCCTGGCATTTGAATAGCTGTCAAAGCATTTTCTTTTCCGTTAGTTTCGCGTGAAGGCTGTGTTGTATTGCTGCGTTGAAACGATGACTTTGTCACTGATTTCCCGACAGTGTCTTCAGTTTGTTTGTGCTCATGACTGAATAAGCAGTCTTAAAAGTAATGACCTTGACTTATTTATTTGTAAGATTGCTATATTGTGAGGTGGGTTGAAATTGAGTTTAACGTTGCGTCCAAGATTATTGCACTTATATAGTGACGTACATGTACGTGTGTGTGGCTGCTTGTACTAGTCCGGACAGATGCCGATTTATAGTGCTAGCTCACTGAGATACCATGCCGCAGTTTAACGGAAATATCCCACTCAGACACAGTTTACTGACTCCGAGCCGACCAGTCCTTGTTTTAGCCCTTTAATGCCGGGCGCCAGACAGGGTAACAACAAGTACCATCTTTTAACGTCTTTTGGTATGACGTGGCCTTGGATTGAACCCCGGACCTTCCGCTCTCCGGGTGGACGCTCTATCACTAGACCACGGAGGCGGTCAGATTGCTATATTGCCTAATTAATATATTTTTACACAGCGTGCAAATCCATTTTTGTATATTCTTCCATAAACGTCCAAAACATATTTCTTAAATAACACCACTTTTACCTTTAAAAATACCTCAATAACTAAGCAGTTGTGTCGACCCCTACCAGCAGACATACTGAACAACGTCTTGCACAATGGAATGACGTGTGTTATGTTCTGTGTTTGTCGATGACGTCACACATTTTCATATCGCCCACCGCAAAGCCCAAAATACATCCAAGCTTTCTAGCAGTATATGTTTGAGCGTTCGTGTTGCCCACACAACGCCGTCATTACCGGGTTCAGGTATAGCAGTTTACGTTGAACGTGGGACAGCCCGTCTCGGGTACTGCAGTCGTATGTGAAAAGTTCTTATCATCTTTAAAATGAACGCGAAAACGTTATGTTTTTGCCCCCTCGGTTACTGTTTTTTTATCGTCCAACTTTCTTCATTCAACAAAGAAATATCATATCAAAATGCTTCCATATTGACATGAGAAGGTTCAATATATATTATACCTCTATTCCTTTTAAGAAGGGTTTTTATTCAGTATTTTATACTTTTGTAAATATTCTCATAAATAACAATCATGAAATGCATAGCGCGAAAATAGATAATTTCCGTTTGAACAAATATTGGTTGTCAACGCAAAGCAATTCAATAAGTTTTGCTGATACAAAGGTGATGCTTGTCATTCTCTATATGGGAGATTGGTGTATTTGACTAGGTATTTTATCAAAAAGCGTCAAGTGGAGGACCAAAGCTGAATTTATTCGTTTAACCATATGGATGGGGGAATGTGCTGTTAATTCGGACAAAGGAATCTGGTTTTAGCAGAGCTTTCTTATCATTATGGATAGGCTTTCTATTTCCCTTGTACTTTTAATGCATACCTTACAGAAAGGTATTATTCATACAATTCCAACCAATAACATAACCATCATTATCCCAGGCGTTTTTGACACAGCTTCTTAGCTAGTAGTGCGAGCATTACTAATTCATTCCTACGGCACGTATTGCTTATATCGTTATACTGCGAAAGTCACTGATAATAATAGTCACCTGACGTCATAATCGATACTGCCGATATCAAAATGTTTACTTTTTCTAAAATTTCAGGACTTTCAACGTATACTGATTTTTGTAGGCATTGTTCCATTACTGATGAAACCTGTCTGATTGCTGATTGTTCTAATGTATGTAGCTTTGAAGAACCTTTAGAATTTGAATTTGAAAATTGACTTTATTAATCGCAGGCATGTTATAGTGATTTCTAATCTATGATGGACTACAAGGGTACTGAGGGTCATATTTGCTAAACGCTCTATGTTACATGCTACATGCTACCTCTAAATGCTACCTGATACTTGCTACACGCAACATATTGCAAGCTATCTGCTATACGTTGTTACTTGCTACCTGCTACATGCAACTTCTATACGCTACACCACACACGCTAATGCTACATGCAACACGCTACATAATACACGCAACACGCGACATACTACATGCTACATGCAACACGTGACATACTACATGCTACATATAACTTCTATACGCTACACCATACACGTTAATGCTACATGCAACACGCTTCATACTACATGCTACTTGCTACACGCTACATGTTACAAGCTACATGCCACTGCTATTTGCTACCTGCTACACGATGTTACTTGCCACTTGCTACCTTCTATTTCTACACGCTACATGCTACAAACTACACGCTATTGCTACATGCAACACGCTACATACTACATGTTACATGCCCCATGGCACACGCCACACATTACATACTACATGTTACATGCCACACGCCACACGTTACATCCTACATGTTACATGCTACACGCTACACGCTACATGCTACACGCTACATACTACATGCAACACGCTACATACCACACGCTACATGCTACATGCAACACGCTACATACAACGTGCTATATACTACATACTACATGCTACTTGATACACGCGACATACTACATGCTACATTCCACTGTTATTTGCTACATTCTACATGCAACACGTTACATACTATATACAACATGCAACATGCTACATACTACATGCAACACGCAACATACCACACGCTACATGCTACATGCAACACGCTATATACTACATATTACATGCTACATGCTACTTGATACACGCGACATACCACATGCTACATGCCACTGCTATTTGCTACATTCTACACGATGTTAATTGCTACCTGCTTTCCTGCTATTTCCGGCGCGGTCGGGTAGCCTAGTGGTTAAAGCGTTAGCTCATCACGCCGAAGACCCGGGTTCGATTCCCGACATGGGTACAATGTGTGAAGCCCATTTCTGGTGTTCCCCGCCGTGATATTGCTGGAATATTGCAAAAAAGCGGCGTAAAACCATACTCACTCACTCACTCCTGCTATTTCCACACGCTTCACCATACACGCTACATGCAACTTTATACTTGCTACTCGCCACATACTACATGTACATACTACTCGCCACATACTACACACTACATGCCACAAGCTACATACTACAGTGTCATACTACATGATCATACTTCTACATGCTATTTTAACTTGCTACGTGCAGCTTGCAATTACTATTTTCGACATGCAAGGCAGATTAACGAGACACAATTGCTGCAATCATGGACATGTGGTGCATAATGATAATGTGTAAGATAAAGCTTTCATTGTTTCCTGATTGCATTATCATCACATTACATGCAACTGCTAACACAGACACACAGTCACTACTTTCTAGCAAGGTAGTTTTGCCCGTAAAGATAAATCTCTCTTCGGGGGTGCGGTCAAATTACATGATGGTATCTTTAAGCACCGCGGGAACTCAGCGTTCAGAAGTCGTCAGAGAAGTGATATAATCCTATGACAAAACGTAGCTCACAACACAAATACCAACTTTACATATGGTAAGGTATATGTAACAGTTAGATCGCACCTCTGTCTCTGAACAATCATGTAACTATGACTTGCCTTGTTACCCGGCCTTGAAACGAGAAGTTGCACGATTTCGCGCCCCATCACATTAACGAGGCTAGCTGGGGGATATAGTTCTAATCGTCCTGTCGTGTTTGTACTGCGGTTAATACCATATTTAAACGGAACTCCCCAGGACGTTTAAAGCAAATCGCTGGAATCAATGGTGAAATGTCCCGCGATAAAAAAATAAAGATTTGATGCATTGGCAATATCTTGACCAGGAGCCGTGTGAGGCCCCATTCCTTTGATAAAGTAGCCATGTACATGGCATCTGTCAATAGAAATTGTTATTGTTGGGAAATGCATTAACCCATCTATCTGTCATTAATGTATTGCAACGTGATGACTATAGCTACCTAGTGTATGGATTCATTGATTTGGAAATTTGATGTTAACCTATTATTTAACTAACTTGATAAATTTGCCAAAGATTTGATAAACTGCTGCGGAAGGAGAGAATGTGTAAATCTGGTATTAAGGATCGTATGCTTTCGTGAGACTACCGTTAATTTGTCCCGTCCTCCTTATTTCAGAAATATATTTTCCTCGAACGTGATACGATCGATTTAGCAAGACCCGAATGCGATTGCCTGATTACAAATTGATTTTCTTCTCCGTTCAATGCATAGAAGGAGTTTATACCTTTGCATTCTCGAGCATCCAACTCGATGGACAAAGCTGGAAAACGTACCTGGGTCCTGGGTCTTACGAGCCAGACTTTAACCCCAAGGCGACCAGACGGCCATGGGGTCATGCTTGTAGTTGGTGAGGCGAGGTGGAATGGAGTTAAACGTCGCGTTCAAATGTACTGCACTCATGTAGCGACTTGCATACATATTAGTCCGGGCTAATGCAGGTTTCTAAGTGCCAGCCCACTGAGATACCATGCTTCAGTTTAACATGAATACCCCACTCAGACACAGTACATGATCGAACCGCCCACCTTCCGTCCTCCGCGCAGACGCTCTGTCCACCAGACCACCGATACGGTGACAGTACGCAGTAAAAAAATCTAAAGAAATAAAACTGAATCCGATGCAGTACATCCAGTTCACATTTGGACACATCAGAAATAGTCGTCTGAAATTTGTTTCCACGCTTTGAAAGTTTTCCCAAGTATGGAAAAAACATTTTTTCATCCAGTATTTGCTCATTTCCTTGGCGCCCGCCTGGCTCGCATTTTAGGCAGGTATATGTGCACTCATCTGGGATGTATGAATACAGAATGCAAGCAACAAGATCAACGTCTTTGAGGGAACTGCAGTTATGATAATCATCACATAATTTTTTGAAGACATAAAATGTTGAACACATACACAATGGTATCACTGATCAACTGGATAAGTAATGAAACATCGATGTCATTCAGAAAGGACGATTCTGTTGGAAACCAAACTGTATTCAAGACTCGCGTTTATGGGTAGTTTAATGTTGAACTGCTGGCGATTTAATCTGATTTATGTAAATGAAAATGCCGTGTGTCCCGTTAGATTGAGTCCTACCTCAGATGATAATTCACCCTGATAATTGTTGGTACGGAATACGTTATGTTCTGCAGAACAGTTGTTTTGCTATCTGCATCATCACATCTCGTCAATCGCAATCATGAATGGCCATACTATAGTATTTGTGGTCTGATTGAAATAAGTTAAAGGTATTATTTTTCATCTATGGTATTAGCCCTTCGAAAAACTCTTTTCACCACCTTAATTAATTACATCGCGTTACAATTGTGCAAGAACACCGCGTTCGCTACGCAGAATTTACGCGGTATGATCGCGTAACGTTTGCAGAATGGCCACCGTACGATTGCGGAATTACCAGATCGTACAAATGAAACTTACGACCTCCGATTACCTTACAATCTCTGTGAGGCCAAAACAGACTACAGTAAAGTACGGTTATAACGAACTCAAAGGGACTACTGATTTTAGTTCGTTATAACCGTAGTTCGTTATAAGCAGATATACAGCATAACTACAGCAAATAGTCAGGACCAAAAAAGTTAGTTCGGTATATCCGTCAGTTCGTTATAAGCGTGTTCGTTATAACCTTAGTTTACTGTATCTACTAGCCGCAGTGACCATCTTCCCAAGGCAAGGGAGTTAACTGACTATAAAAGTCAGTGGAAACTGGACTCTTAAAGTCGGTTAACTCCCTTGCCTCGGGAGGATGCCGTGACCGAACATATCATTATCAAAACACATGAGCAAAAGCGGCAACCTACTGCGCCTCCACAGCTATTTAGACCGCCTCGATGGTCTAGTAGACAGAGCGTCTGTCCGGAGGGTGGAAGGTCATGGTTCGATCCCGGGCTGGTCATACTAATTGATTTTAAAAGATGGTACTTGTTGTTACACTGAGCGGTATTGAGGAGCTAAAACAAGGACTGGTCGGCTCGGGGTCAGTATATTGTGTCTGAGTGAAGCATCCATATTGAACTGCGGCATGATATGTCAGTAGGCGTGTCCCAGTCCGGACTGATGCTGGTTTTATTAATCAGCATTATCCCTGGTTTGGACTAGCAGCATGCCACACACAGGTGCATTGACGTAAAAAGGTGGTGAGGTGAAATGGGGTTTAACGTCGCGTCCAAGATAATTGCACTTATATAGCGACGTGCATGTACGTGTGTGTGTTTGTGTGGCTGCTTGTACTAGTCCGGACTGATGCCGTTTATAGTGCTAACTCACTGAGATACCATTCCGCAGTTTAACGGAAATACCCCACTCAGACACAGTATACTGACTCCGAGCCGACCAATCCTTGTTTTAGCCCCTTAATGCCGAGCGCCAGACAGGGTAACAACAAGTACCATCTTTTAACGTCTTTTGGTATGACGCGGTCGGGGATCGAACCCCGGACCTTCCGCTCTCTGGGCGGACGCTCTACCACTAGACCACGGAGGCGGTCGACGTAGAAAGGACTTATCAGCAAGTGCAATAATTTTGAACGCGACGTTAAACCCCTTTTCCCTCATCACCCCAACTATCTAAGTATCCGTCCGAAGAAAAGCTGGGAGCGCGACTTGCTCAGTCTCCAGAAGAGTGATTCGCTGTGTAAATTGCATCAGTTAGGCTTACCGGAATCCTGTGATTGTGGGTCCAAATTAACAGGACTTTGGTACATAATGTAGTTGCCCATACCCTTAACCGTTAGTTCAGGTTCAAGTGGTAGAGACCCGCGAAGATCCAGGGTAGAACAGGTCTTCAGCAACCCATGCTTGCCGTAAAAGGCGACTATGGTTGTCGTAAAAGGCGACTAACGGGATCGGGTGGTCAGGCTCGCTGACTTGGTTGATGTATGTCATTGATCCCAATTGCGTGGATCGATGCTCATAATATCAATCACTGGATTGTCTGGTCCAGACTCGATTATTTACAGACCGCCGTCATATAGCTGGAATATTGCTGAGTGCGGCGTAAAACAACAAACCAATCAAGTGGTAGACGTCTAAGACTTGCATCACTTCGGGCGTTCATCACTCATCACGACGAAACGCCGTGATGTTACTGACATAATGTTCAAATCATGTGCATCACTCGAGTAACAATTCCTGATATTTTTTTAATGTAAAGCTGACGGCTTTTACCACTGGACGAGGGGTCGGTCACATGACCACCAAACTGAAGTTCATAAGTGTCTGAATGACACATTTATATGTAAATGCGTTTTTCACCTGAGTGTATTCTTGAAATGACGTAAACACTGACGGACTACTTCCACATTCCTGAGGCAACCCCTGTGAATTCCCTTGCACGATTACATTAAAGCGTTGTTTCTGATCATTTAGACTCTTTAATCTAAACTTAGCATTCAGCACACAGTGTGATAAGTTAGAGAGTTTGACTGCATGCCCGTGTAAGTATATACTCGCAAAGACCCATCCCAGTGAACAAAACGAAGAAACGCACATCCAAACTATGGATTCCATCCCTGTCTAGACTGACGAGTGACAGTTTACAGCAATCTATAAATTTACCTAAGAATCTGTTTAGTACATATTTATAATCGGCGTTTACTGATCGGCCAACCAATCAATGATGACTGACACCTGTAATCGCCACAGGTTCATGAACAACTTCGGAAATCTCTCCCGTCTCGTTTATCGTGTCCGCCATTTTGTCGTCCCAGACGTGCTGAGGTTCTAACTCACCAACTTCGTCTTTGGTTTAATGATGGTATTATTTTTGATCTTTTATTGTAACCAAACTACAAAAGATGTTCCTGCGGAAAATGTTGAGCATATTTACACTTCTGTAATCTCCACTTCTGATGAACTATTATAATCCGCGTTAGAGTTAGGTGTTGTATGGTTGATAGTGTAAATATTAAGTCACGTATTAAAATAAATATTGGTTAATCCATTCCTCGTCGTATAAAGAAGTGATACAGAAAATTGTAAGAACTGACGCAAGCTCTGACGTTCATTCAATTTGGCCCCCACTCCATGGAGGTTCATACTTCAATGAACTCACACAAAATGAAAGTGAATGCTTTATAATACTGGTCATTCTCTGGCATGGCCGTTTTATGTTCATTATAGAATATCGGAAATGGTCAAGTGGCTATCGCCCAGATTGAATACCTGTTGACATTAATTACTTCAAGGACTCTAACTAATGTCTCCTGCAAACAGTTTTGCTTAATGACTTGAACATAATTTGTTTTGCAAATCGTTATGCTTAATGGGTTGTAAATAATGTTTGTTATAAAGTATTCTGGACGCATTATCAGGACGTTGACCTGATAAAGAACATTCATGAAGTGTTTCTCTTTTCACGTAAGCAGCAAAATCTCTGCCCTTCTAAGCAGTAGGCGTAAAAATATTCAAATTCAGCATATCTGTTTTAGTTTCAACAAAATCAGGAGACTCGCTTTCGTGTCCCTGGATTATCTGGCCCAGACTCTACCGCTGGACTGTCTGGTCAGGACTCAATTGTTAAGGGCACATTTGTATAACAGTTTGTGGATGGCGGGTGGGGCAGATATACTCACCCCTTTTCAGAACGTCTGGTGTTATTTTCAGTGATCCATTCATGCGGTTTTCATTACTGAAACCCAGTGGAACATCTCTTACAACAGATAATCGAGGCCTGTTGCTCTTTGGCGTTTAAGGGTATATAAATGATATAGTAGCCCTGCACCATGACTGTGGAATATATTTTATGAAAAAAATAAACAGAAGCGTATAAATCTAGAAGCGTATACGTAGCAGGTCTAGCCAGCTCTAGCTAGCTCTATTCCACAATGAAATCAGCATAGGGAATTCGTTTTCTTTCCTTTAGAGTCAAGATTTCATAGAGTAAATGTTAGGCTAAGCCAGCTGTAGCTAGCTCTATGAAATCAGCATAGGGATGTTTTTTTTTATTTTGAGAGTCAAGAAGGGTATTGTGTAATGTAAGATTGCATAGACTAATGTTAGTCTAATGATACAGCTGTTGTCATGTTGAAAAATGGATATCACTACTGCTACTATTTTAAAAGATAAAGCGCAAACCCAACTCACTGTATGGCGGAGCCTCTGTGAATGTGCTGACCATCTGCATATATATGAACCACATGGTCTAATGGAGGCTGACAGGCATTGATGTTCTTACATGGTCCCGCTATGTGGTGTGGGTGATAAGGCCGGAGTATCATATTACCTTATTCTGACAGTATTTCTACCCAGCAGGCATTGGAATGTTGAAAGAACGTTGAAAGAACGTTGAAACAGCATTTAAACAACGTTGAAAGAATATTGAAACAGCGTTGAAAGAACGTTGAAACAGCGTTGAAACAACGTTGAAGAAGCGTTGAAACAATGTTGATACAGCGTTGAAACAGCGTTGAAATAACGTCGAAATAACGTTGAGACAACGTTGAAACAGCGTTGAAACAGCGTTGAAATAACGTCGAAATAACGTTGAAACAACATTGAGACAACGTTGAAACAGCGTTGAAACAATGTTGAAACAGCGTTGAAACAGCGTTGAAATAACGTCGAAATAACGTTGAAACAACGTTGAAACAACGCTGAAACAACGCTGAAACAACATTGCACTTTGGTTGATCAACGTCACAACCAATATTAACCGTTGATCCAACGTTGCGTGCCTGCTGGGTACATTTTGTCTCGGAGTACTACCAGATGGTTGTTCAGTCAAGAACAGAAACACACCCGATGCTTGTTGTTGTCTGTGGCAAGGATAATTGTCGTTTAGACCAGTTCAAGGTTGCTCATATTTAACAACAGATTAAAGTCTGACTAGATGTTCTTCCTGTAGATTTTGTGTTACGAAAGTGCAGCTGTTGGTCTGCATAGGAAATCATATGCCGGGCGCAGTGGTTAATGTTTCACACTGTAATTGTAGGTGAAGCTTATATATAACAGTCAAATATAATAAAACATCAACGTCAGAGATTGCCCTTGAAAAGGTTTCCATTGGGCGTAAAAGGTAAAATGTGGTGTAAATTATATGAATGGAAAAGAAAAAGCAATATTATGTTTTTTTCTTTTTTATTAAATAATGATACCAGAGAGCATGAGTAAATATCCATGACATGCCACACATGAAGGCGACAAGACACATTGTACGATTCCGAGTGTAACATAAGCTTGAGTTTAACGCTATCAAATAGTGATGATACCAGGTGTTCTAATCGGAGGGGGGGGGGGGGGGGGGGGGGGGGGGGGGGTTGGGAGGCAATGCATCGAGACAAGGTGGCAATGCATCGAGACAAGGTGAAATATCGATAAAACGAAAAACATAGTGTAACATATAATCATCATCAACTCTATATATTCAGGACTACGCTTTATCTTAATATCAGTAACACGCCTTGCTATCTACTGGGTTGGCGTGTTAGGGTTATAATTATCACTCTATATTTAGAACTAAGCTTCATCTTTAACTCTCCAATAACGCCCTTTGCAATCCTCAGGACGGGAGTGTAGGGTTATAATTATCACTCTATATTCAGAAATACGATTTATCGGTACTTCTCCAATAACGCCCCTTCTACAGGGGGCGTGTTAGGGTTGTTATCATGTCATGTAGACGACCCACAGTGTAACTGAGTAAGTGAGTAAGTCAGTGCGTCAGTCAGTGCGTCAATGAGTCAGTGAGTCCCTGAGTCAGTCAGTATCAGTCAGTGAGATTAAGCTGCATCAGCATTAAAAGATATCACGTCACGAGACACCAGACACAGGTTTCACACATTTTACGTATGTATGTGGAAAAATCGTAACACCGGCTCTTCAACAAAATAACAGTATCGCAATAGTGATGTGTGCTATTGCAATGCTATTTCAAAAATTAAAATACCCCCACAATACCACACTAAAGCAATATATTGGAAACACATACTTCGGCATGTGTGTGTTTATCAAGATAAGAGTGATGGTTTGAGATACCATCAGTTTGGCGTCCATCTGCTCTTGGCAGCGATGAAGTTATTATAACTGTCAGGAGGAATCTGACAGTTCATACGTCGCTTTTTCCATCAGCATTTTGTAAACAACGAAACCTAGCTTGGAGGAACCATTATCTCTTCAGTCACAGTATAAATATTTACACAACTCCATTGCAGTGTATGCTACACAAAACCACATGACAGGAAGATAAAATAAGGAAGTATCGCTGCATGGAGTGATAAGGAGCGGGTTCATTCGCCTCAGTAAGTTGATCTATGTTACAATGTGTGTTTTGCACATAATCATTTTCAGAACAGCTATATTATCGATACATATTAACCTTTTGGATGTTAAAAAGTACATTCAGTTCTCGCTTTCCAGATCGTTAATGCTAAATGACCCTGTATTAGATATGACAGATTGGCGTTAATCGACACTTGTAAGGGGAAGTGGTCCTTATCATGGCATTGACAATAATGTGTGTAACGTAGCAAGCGTTGTGCTACAGCTGTTTATCATTTCGTGGTGTTTTAAAGAAAACTTAATTTAGATAGGCGTGTTAAAATTAGTATGACAAGATGGCGTCTTAGTTCGATGAAACCTCAACGTTCAATCCGTAGTTTCATTTAGTTGAGCATAGATGTTGGACCACCGTTAGGCGCCGGGTTACGCTTTCTAAATGCAGTGGTTTGACGTCACACAAAGTCGTGGTGACTTGGACGGTTTCTCTGTTTATTATAGAGCATAAACTATTTCAGGTGAAATAGTTACCTAGACGTTTATTGGTTTCACGATGTGTAGAGTTATGGGAATACGGTTGAAGGAGGAGGGGGGGGGGGGATGGGTCGATGGAGGGGGGTCATGAGCTAGGGTGTGGTGCCAGCAAATTCATAAACTCATTATCATTAACACACCCACAGACACACACACGCATACACGCATACAGACACACAATTGATTGCAAACATAATCATACACACACAATTGCAAATACAAGCACACACACAGACACACATACAGACACACACAGTTGCAAAGAATCACACACAGATATACACACAATTTCAAACAATCACATACACAACTGCAAACACAATCACAGACACACACAAAATTGTAAATACAATCTCTCTCTCTCTCTCTCTCTCTCTCTCTCTCTCTCTCTCTCTCACTCTCTCTCAAATACACACACACACAAACACACACACAAACACATTGCACTGGTTAAGGCATCCCACACATCTATTTTAACACATGAATTTTATACAAAGGAATGGTATCGCAAATAATGTACATTTACAGTGATTGCCCCCTTTTGAACAACCCTTGAACAGTGGCCCAGGAGAAATAATAATCAAATGTCATAACCTTACAATAATCATTTCCACTTTATCAAAACATGGCATGTGATAACATGTAACCTGATTGATATCCTTCGTGTATTGCAGTGTGATTCGTTGGTCATGATATCAACCACTGGTTAGTTTTTCATTGATGTTTTACATGCAGTTGTATTATGTGGCAGAACTACAGTCACGTATCCGATAACAATTCGATAGAAAAAACATATGAAACACGAACCTTTGTGAAAAGAATAGTTGACAATAAATTCGATTTACACTAAATCATACACTACATATGTTTCAACCTGAGACAGATACTACATTTTAGAGTAAAACACACACACACACACACACACACACACACACACACACACACACACACACACACACACACACACACACACACACACACACACACACACACACACACACACACATGCACGCACGCACGCACACACACACACACACACTTTATTAAATTCACTCTAAAAGAGACGCTTCAATGATTCGCATTAAAACAGACACTTCGTAATATTTACACAAACACTAAATATAATTCATACTATATCAGACACTACATAAGATTCACACAGACACTACGCTAGTATATAATTAATATTATATCAGACACTACATAAGATAGAAAAAAACACTATGCAAGAAACACACTAAATAGACGCTACATAAGGTTCACATTAAAACAGACACTGCATGAGAGGTACTAAATGAATTTACATTAACAAAGGCACTACATAAGATTCACACAGACACTATATAAATCCCACTAAAATAGACACTATATATGATTCATACCACTACATAAAATTGACACTAAAGCATAAACATAAGACTCACACTAAAAGAACACTAAATGTATGTGTAACATCCACCTTAAAACAGACACTACATACAATATTGTAATCTCCCTAATATATATACACTGAAACAGGCACATCACCCTAATATATATACACTGAAACAGGCACATCATAATACCCACACTAAACCAGACACTACAAAAAATCACATTAACTCCACACTGAAACAGACACGCCATGACACAAGATTCATTCTACAGACGACTGTTGTCCTTGGGCGTACAGCACGATATACTCTCTCCTTTAATAGTCAGGCGTATCCGTTTCCTGTGCTGCTTCAATTAATGTGAGCCAAAACGAACCCTTTGAACAGAAATTATTTCTACCGGTTCTGTGTACATTGTAGAAGTGGAATGAAGTGATAACGGTAAAAATACCCTGTGACTAACGGTTAAAGCCCCTAACGATTACAAAGAACGCCGACAACGTCCTAATCGGCGTACGACGTTAACAACCCGACGGCAGACCCTGCTGACGTGATCGCTGACCTCTACAGAGGTCAATGTGTTTTTAATGGCTCGTATCTCAAGAGTTTATATAAGTATCAAGTTATCTTTTCGGAAAGTAACGCAAATCTAAATTAAACATTTACCTGCTTATAATCACCAATAGTGGGGGTCTTGCGAACATTATTTCAACTTAGAACACTGTATAAAGAAATTATGATATGAAGCATATTGATAAGGATCCATGTCACGGACTACGTTTTGATTTAATGTCACGTTAGGTCGATTTCATGGAGTGTATCATAATCCTTTTAAAACAGCTTATCATTTTGGTAACATAAAAAAGTAAACGCTCTACCAGCAGACTACATTACCGTTATGGATGTTTAGAGCTTTACAGATACACTTCGTAACTCGAAGTCACTGTGACCGTCGACAATGTATCGTACTATCCAAAGTACAGTAAACTACGGTTATAACGAACATGCTTATAACGAACTTACGGATATAACGAACTTACTGTTTTGGTCCCGACTATTTGCTGGAGTTATGCTGTATATATGCTTTTAACGAACTACGGTTATAGCGAACTAAAATTAGTAGTCCCTTTGAGTTCGTTATAACCGTACTTTGCTGTACTCATAAACGTAATGCCTTAAACGAAATATCGTGTCAGTGGACAGTCGAGTTAAAAAGGTTTAACTGTTTTCTTCACGGAGAATACCTGATGTCATTTCTCAGCCAATACTAATCTATCTTAAATTAAATTGGGAACATAGATTTACCGTCATCAACACAACGATACATGACAGAATGATTTAGGTGACCTTCATGTTCACCTTCAGTAAACAAAAGCTTTAATTGGGATTGAAACGTGGGGAGCTGATTAAATGAAATCTCAATTACGCTCGCATTAACATTTTCTAAAATGTTCCTCATATATTTTCCTCATATTTTGCCTCAATAATCAATGCCTGTCTACTTGTAGCTGCAACAAGCGAGACTACATTTAAAGGAATTTAGGAATTTATAGGAAAATATATGAGGAACATTTTAGATAATGTTAATCCGAGTGTAATTGAGATTTCATTTAATCAGCTCCCCACGTTTCAATCACGATTAAAGCTTTTATTTACTGAAGGTGAACATGAAGGTCACCTCAATGTCGTTGAATAAGCCAAGGGATGTTGAGAGCTTTCAATATGTTTCGTGAAACGTGTTCCGAGAGTACATAAGCACGCGTTTTGGTATTACACAATGTGTAATACAGCTGTACAACGGGTGATCTCTTCACGGGCAAGTTATATAGAAAAGCACCAAATAGCTACCTCTATCGATAGTGTAGCTTAGCGTCTATACTCTCATGACATTTTATTAGGTCATCGATATATTATCATCGGTCAATTGCAAAGCGTCGTAAGTTCGATCAGTCGTTATACCCCTACTATCGACACAAGGAGGTAACAGGAATCCTATCAACCGCTAAGTGTTCTTCTCAAACGTTATAACACCAGGTAGTCGGAGGACCAGTTAAAGACGCGTGAACTCCATTCGTTGAGCGACCAGCTGTTCCAGACATTCAACCATTATTTATGGGACAAACAAATTAGTCCATGTGCATTAAAGCGTGTTGTATATCTTCGGGGATCAATGGGTTATAAAATATTGATATTACACAGAAAGGCATTAACTCGTCCATGTCCGGGCGTCATACGCCCAATTTCAGGTGTTACGTTGCATATGTACAGCTATTATCAGCTTCAGCCTGACCAGTCGGGGTATCAAACAGTTATTATCGAGTGTCAATTAATGAGTATATTACACCATGTGTTTCCTGGTTCCTGTTTGGTATCTGGAACTAGAACGCTGAGGCTTGAGAGTCAGGTGAGGTGAGGTGAAATAGGGTTTAACGTCGCGTCCAAGATTATTGCACTTATATAGCGACGTGCATGTACGTGTGTGTGTTTGTGTGGCTGCTTGTACTAGTCCGGACTGATGCCGATTTATAGTGCTAGCTGACTGAGATACCAAGTTTAACATAAATACCCCACTCAGACACAGTATACTGCATGCCACACACATGTGCATTGACGTAGAAAGGTGGTGAGGTGAAATGGGGTTTAACGTCGCGTCCAAGATTATTGCACTTATATAGCGACGTGCATGTACGTGTGTGTGTTTGTGTGGCTGCTTGTACTAGTCCGGACTGATGCCGATTTATAGTGCTAGCTGACTGAGATACCAAGTTTAACATAAATACCCCACTCAGACACAGTATACTGCATGCCACACACATGTGCATTGACGTAGAAAGGTGGTGAGGTGAAATGGGGTTTAACGTCGCGTCCAAGATTATTGCACTTATATAGCGACGTGCATGTACGTGTGTGTGTTTGTGTGGCTGCTTGTACTAGTCCGGACTGATGCCGATTTATAGTGCTAGCTCACTGAGATACCAAGTTCAACATAAATACCCCACTCAGACACAGTATACTGCATGCCACACACATGTGCATTGACGTAGAAAGGTGGTGAGGTGAAATGGGGTTTAACGTCGCGTCCAAGATTATTGCACTTATATAGCGACGTGCATGTACGTGTGTGTGTTTGTGTGGCTGCTTGTACTAGTCCGGACTGATGCCGATTTATAGTGCTAGCTGACTGAGATACCAAGTTTAACATAAATACCCCACTCAGACACAGTATACTGCATGCCACACACATGTGCATTGACGTAGAAAGGTGGTGAGGTGAAATGGGGTTTAACGTCGCGTCCAAGATTATTGCACTTATATAGCGACGTGCATGTACGTGTGTGTGTTTGTGTGGCTGCTTGTACTAGTCCGGACTGATGCCGATTTATAGTGCTAGCTGACTGAGATACCAAGTTCAACATAAATACCCCACTCAGACACAGTATACTGCATGCCACACACATGTGCATTGACGTAGAAAGGTGGTGAGGTGAAATGGGGTTTAACGTCGCGTCCAAGATTATTGCACTTATATAGCGACGTGCATGTACGTGTGTGTGTTTGTGTGGCTGCTTGTACTAGTCCGGACTGATGCCGATTTATAGTGCTAGCTGACTGAGATACCAAGTTTAACATAAATACCCCACTCAGACACAGTATACTGCATGCCACACACATGTGCATTGACGTAGAAAGGTGGTGAGGTGAAATGGGGTTTAACGTCGCGTCCAAGATTATTGCACTTATATAGCGACGTGCATGTACGTGTGTGTGTTTGTGTGGCTGCTTGTACTAGTCCGGACTGATGCCGATTTATAGTGCTAGCTCACTGAGATACCAAGTTTAACATAAATACCCCACTCAGACACAGTATACTGACTCCGAGCCGACCAGTCCTTGTTTAGCCCCTTAATGCCGAGCCCCAGACAGGGTAACAACAAGTACAATCTTTTAATGTCTTTTGGTATGACGCGGTCGGGGATCGAACCCCGGACCTTCCGCTCTCCAGGCGGACGCTCTACCACTAGACCACGGAGGCGGTCCTTGAGCGTCAGAAATGTGATGGCATTTGTTTGCTTACAATGACTGAATCCTTACATTTTTATCTCCGTCTTACTACGTAACACACTTTTATTCCCTTTATTGTCTCAAGTACCTATTGACTGAAATATCGCAACGCGTATTCCGTTCATTTTTCACTTGATGAAAGTTTTTGAGAAAATATAATTTAAATCAATAATGTACCGATCGCATCTGACAAAACTGAATAAAAATCTAATAATTTATTGAAAGTAGGTTTAGGTTTAAAATGTACAAGATTTAAGAATTAAAAACATGTGTCGACAGGGCATGTCCAAAAAATGTAAGAATGTGTTGTTTGGGGCATTTTTCTTCTCTTTTACTTAAATATAAACGTCGGTGCCACAAAAGCAAACATTGCTGTTTGGGGAATGGAACCCGGATGACGTGACGACCGAGCGATTCAACCGCTGTGCCACCCTTTCACGCCATCGGAGGGTGCTACCGGTATGACAGGACATGCTAACCTTTTTTGCGATCATCTGGTGTCATGACTGATTTTCAGTGATCCATTGATATAACTTCAACTGCTATTTTGGCATTTACGCCCCGTTTAATCTGTGTCGTCGGATAATTGAGAGACGCTATTTATTCTCTGGTGTTAACGTTTATATTAAATCGTGCCACACAGAATGTAATCCCGTGTATATTAGCTTCTTAATACCAGTGTGTATTAAGATACATTTAACAGCCACTTACTCCTATAGATATTACCACGTGTAGGTTTGCGTGCGACGTGTTACTGGAGACCTTTTCACTCGAGGCTCGACTCGTATACACATCAACAGTGTCATTTCAGGTCTCTGTTTCGCTTACCTGATATATGTATATATATATATAGATAGATGTCATTTAATTGTTAAGTAAATCGTTCGAAATTCATTATAGGACTTTTAAGGTGAGGTAAGGTGAAATTGGGTTTAACATCGCGTCCAAGATTATTGCACTTATCTAGCGACGTGCATGCACGTGTGTTTGTGTGTTTAGCTGCTTGTACTAGTCCGGACTGATGCCGATCTATAGTACTAGCTCACTGAGATACCATGCCGCAGTTTAACATGAATACCCCACTAAGACACAGTATACTGACTCCGAGTCATCCAGTCCTTGTTTTAGCCCCTTAATGACGAGCGCCAGACAGGGAAACAACAAGTACCATCTTTGAACGTATTTTGGTATAATGCGGCCGGGGATCGAACCCCGGACCTTCCGCACTCAGGGCGGACGCCCTACCTCTAGACCACGGAGGCGGTCATAGGACTTTTAAACTAAGGCAGAAGGAAATCTAAACCTATGAACGTCTCATGTCGTGTAACGTCAAGCAAGCGACGTCATGATATCGGGAACCGTGTGACGCAATCAGTTTGACTTTTTAAACTAGGTTGCTTAACGAGGGGTTTCTATTGATGAGTGTTGATGTATATGACATACAAAATCACGAGGGGAAGATTCTTTTTATAATTTAAAATCTTAAAATCAGTTTGAAAGCAGACATAACCCGTGTCGCGAGGGTAAAACACACAGCTAACCATCTTCAGTTGACAGACTAGTGACTCATTTGATTGTGACGTCATGGTAGCCTATGACGTCACAATGGTCAGCAAAAAGATATATCGCTTGATATCTCACATAACGCCTAATATCACAGTTTATCATCCCCCACGTGAGATTTTTGGTTGGGTGAGATCAAGCGATATCTACACTGTTGATATCGCTGCAGTGAAATCGCATCACAATGCTTTGCAGACCATTGTGACGTCATTGTTACCATGACGTCACAATCAAATGATATCACTAATGGCTCTGCTACTGAAGCTGTTAGCAGTACTTTTTACACTTAGGACACTGCTTATTACTGTCTACAAACTAAAAAAGTTGGAAGATTGATGTTGGATGATAAATAAAAAAACACTTGTGCGAGGTATCTATGTACCGTCTCCGAGCAGAAAAGTCCTTAATTGTTTGATCCCCTCACAGCCTAGCACCAGGCGGGATGACGAGTACAAGTCGATGTGTCCTTGAGAAATAACCTTCCCATGGTTATTCGAATTCTTTTTCTATTCGTTGCGAGGTCTAATGTGCTAACATCTCTTAATGACAATACTCCCTTCATTTTGTGCCAATCGTTCACAGCTTGCGATCACAGATTGGAAACATTGATCTGGGTTGAGCGAGACGAGCGGAGATAGTTAATCTATTTGGTATTTAGAAGACTATCTGGGTCTCAAGATTTCTCTCAATTCCAGAATTGATTTTATAAGGATCATGTTCCTCAATAACCGAAGTCTGTTGTGAATGAAAATTGAGGGAGTAAGTGAGTTTTGTTCAACTCGGCTTTTAACATGGGTATCGTGCTGACAAACCTAGAAACATAATCGGGGCAAACCGGGATTCGAACCCACAATCATAGGTTTCTGGCGTGCACAAGGGACGCAAATCTGCACAGCGAATCGCGGCGCCTTAGACGACGTGGCCAGCCGTGCCCCCCGACAAATGAGATAAAAAGATACGAAGCAATCATTTGAATTTTCATTCTCGATTGTGTCTTTTTTTAATTTATTTACAAATAAAAAAAGAAAAACTTTTAAAAACAAATCTCTTTTAAACTAGCATTTCGGAAAGGTGTTACACCATATTCATCCTAGTGTGAACGGCATTTAGAGACAGATACAAACGTATAAATTAACAGTTAGCATAACTGTACATCTGAATGACACTCCTCTTTCTATGTGGTATTGTTCAGTTTAACAGTATGTATATTATACCTATTGATAGTCACATATGTTCTCATGAGGTATGCTTTAAGAACCACTACTCCGATTTAGAGGTGTACTAGGTATGTTAGGGGAATAAACTTCAAGGCAGTAGTGTATGTGAAATGTAGAGGTTAGCATCGAAATGACACCTCTAACTCAACATGGCACCTAACGATGGACACCATGATACTGTATTATACTCGCCTGAGAACATTCGCAGCAATACCTAAATGTGCAGCCCTGCTTGCCGTAAAAGGGGTGGTCGGGTAGACTAGTGGTTAAAGCGTTCGCTCGTCACGCAGAAGACCCGTGTTCGATTCCCGACATGGGTACAATGTGTGAAGCCCATTTCTGGTGTCCCCCGCCGTGATATTGCTTGAATATTGCTAAAAGCGGCGTAAAATCAAACTCACTCACTCACTCACTTGCCGTAAAAGGCGACTGCTTGATCTAGGTTTAGTACAAAACCATTCTGGATCGGTTCACTCGCCCCTCTTGATTGTTGTGCAAATCTGGTAATGTAATTTACTTTTTGCACTGGTTGTTCAATCATGTGTCGCTACTTAAGCTGATACTTACCCCTAGCAAAACATGTTCCCTATTTTAGTAGCATCACTACGATGTCTACATCAGAACTAAAACGGGCACCAACACTGTCGCTCTGACGACTTGGCTCCCATTTCCCCCGGAGAGTGAATTTAGAATTGTGTTAACTGTGATGTTGGTCACAATGGGTCTCGTCCATGCATAGTATGGAGTATCATTGCAACCCCAGAGTGGGGACCGGTGCTCACGCTATCAACCACTGGTTTGGTCGCACAGGTTCGTGTTCGGTACAAGAGTACTCTCTCAAAATTGGTTGGTTGGTTTGTTGTTTAACGCCGCATTCAGCAGTATTCCAACTATATTTACGGCGGTCTGTAAATAATCGAGTCAGGACCAGACAATCCAGTGATTGACATTGTGAGCATTTGTCCACGCAATTGGGATTGATGACATGCATCAACCAAATCAGCGAGCCTGACCACCCGATCCCGTAAGTCGTCTCTTACGTCAAGCATGGGTTGCTGAAGACCTATTCTATCCCGGCGTCTTCACGGGCCGAGCCCGGTAAAGCACATTGCTAAGTCGATATATGAAATTGTGAGATTGTTAAATCTAGTTCATGTACGTAAAACTTAATATTTATGTCAACCACGTCAACACTTAGGGATAACTTTGAAGTATATGTCAATTATTATATTAGTATATATATGTCAGTTATATAATAGCAAAGGCTAATATAAATTTAGCAGTACCCCCCTTGACATACTAAACATCATTTTGAAACAAATCACATGGCACAAACTAATTATTCAAGAACAAAAAATCTTATAAAATTATTATTAGGTGATCTTAACAAGTAACATGCAATCCCATTTCCATTCGGTCGGCTGGGCTTCGCGACGTTTAGATACATTCATATCTTAAACACATATTTGCATTGTGTATTTGCTGAGGGCGTGACTAATGTAAATGATCACTTTTAGCTTCGAAGCATATCTAGAAATTCTTTTGTGGTAAATAAACAATGTGTACCTATGTTTTGCTGGACAAAACCAAATGCACATTATAAAACAACACAGTCGCCACCACGGACAAATGTAACTTGTTTTCGTCTGTGGAGAGAAAGGAATGCATAGGATAAGGATAGACCCGATATTCGCTGTGTCCTTGAAAATGTATCCTGTTAATACGGAGCCATACAAAATATCTGCCGCTTACTGACCGAAGGTTCGAACGTTTTGAACAGTAGTGTACGTTTACGGTGTCGTGCCGGGTTAGCGAAAATACAATTTTCACTAGTATCAGTAAAGCGAAAACCCAAGTTGGGGTATTTGTCCCACGAAGGCGAGAAATGATTAATTGCTATAAAAACACCGGATAACCGTAGTTTAGATTAGCGCCCGTGCAGCCTACAATCATATAGGGTAAAAGATGAGGAGCTGTCGGGTAGCCCAATGGTTAAAGCGTTCGCTCGTCACGCCGAAGACCCGGGTTCGATTCCCGACATGGGTACAATGTGTGAAGCCCATTTCTGGTGTCCCCCGTCGTGATATTGCTGTAATATTGCTAAAAGCGGCGTAAAACCATACTCCCTCACTCACTCACTAAAGATGCATGCACCTTCTTAAATAAGTCATCTACTGGCGTGGCAGTTAGGACCCAACAAGCTGTTTTCCTGTTCAGAGCCATGTCTATATTCCACGACCATGGTAATTCTGGCTTCCAAGATTCGAGGAGACGACGAGTGAGTGAGTATGGTTTTAGGCAACTTTTACCAATATTCCATCAATATCACGGCGGGAGACACCAGAAATGGGCTTCGCACATTGTACCCATGTCGGGACTAGAATCCGGGTGTTCGGCGTGACGAGCGAACGCTTTAACCACATGGCTACCCGAAGAGACGACGATGAACAACGCTGTGGGTACTTTGAGAGAGAACC
The DNA here is from genome assembly GCF_022045235.1 of Haliotis cracherodii. Taxonomy (NCBI): domain Eukaryota; kingdom Metazoa; phylum Mollusca; class Gastropoda; order Lepetellida; family Haliotidae; genus Haliotis; species Haliotis cracherodii. The sequence goes on along the minus strand of NW_027266276.1, from coordinate 9,546,907 downwards.
GCGAAGATCTGGGGTAGAATAGGTCTTCAGCAACCCATACTTGCCGTAAAAGGCGACTATGCTTGTGGATCGATGCTCATGATATTAATGACTGGATTGTCTGGTCCAGACTCGATTATTTTACAGACCGCCGTCATATAGCTGGAATATTGCTGATCGATGAGTGCGGCGTTAAACAACAAATCAACTTTACCGGGCTCAACTTCAACCATTAGGGTAAGGTATCCCTTTCCGACCACACACCCTCCTCGATAAGGTTGTATACTACTTGCCAATGACTCACCCCTTTACGAATTAATCTAATGTAGTTTGAAGAAAGTCCGTACAATCTTTTTCAAGCTCACGTTTTCACGGGGAAATTTGCTAATGCACAGGAGGTCTAATGACTTGGTAAACGAGCACTAATTATATTTGATATCGCTAGGGTCCCAAGGTAGAGTGTTGGCCGATTAGATTATTTCATTTGCCTAACTACAACCTGGTAACGTAAGTTGGATACTCCGCGCGTTGCTAACTGAAATCCGATAAAGATCCCCCGGTAGTGCGGAGTGCACTACTTTTTTCGATATAATGACTCCTTGTGAAACTGAAAGTATTTTTTGAAAACATATTTCATGGCAACTTCAAAGCTTCCATGGCCCACAAAGGCTTGTTTGTTTGTTTGTTTGTTGTTTAACTCCGCTCTCAGCAATATTCTAGCTATGTGACGGCTGTCTATAAATAATCGAGTCTGGACCAGATAATCCAGTGATTGACATCATGCACATCGATCCACGCAATTGGGATACGATGACATGCATCAAACCAAGTCAGCGAGCCTGACCACCCAATCCCGTTAGTCGTCTCTTACGACAAGCATAGTCGCCTGTTACGGCAAGCATGGGTTGCTGAAGACCTATTCCACCCCGGATCTTTGTACTGGCGTTCTTTTGCGCAACGACTCACTGTCAGGATTGCTGTTGGACACTGCAATGCTAGATCGTTGAGTGATACCTATAACTTGAACCAAATCCCGTTTGGTTGGACTCTTTCCTTTTGACAGACTTGAAAAAACAATTACTCTATATTTTAATTCGACAACAAGTTATCGAATCCGTATGTTACTTTATAGGCGGATGTACGATATCAAATGTTCCAGGCACATTACATTTTTTATTTAATATTTTGAAATTAGCCAATTCTCCGTTTGGTCTGACAGATATAACACAAGACACAGGTCTCTTTAAATGAGCTGACAAAATCCATTTACCGAATTTAAATACAGAGCAAACAGGTTTTATGTTCCCGAAAACACATGATTGCTGCTTCAGTGGTTGCCATTATCGATCAGCTATATCTACGATATACACTGTGATAGCCTTATGTGACAGCACTGCCGGGGGTGGATATGATACGGGGGAAGGACGATGTGGGATTTGATGTAGTTCCGTCGTCGTTAATGATATAACATATATGTTCTGATTGACCGTATATTGAAATCCAGGGGGGCTGGATATTAGTACGGAGGCTGGCACTACACTAAGAGCTACACGTAACTATAGAACCTTCGCATGGGTTTTACAGTGCTGTACAGGGACGCTGAATATTATGGTAAGACACTTTGTGTTGTTTGGTACATTCAACTTGTATGCCTGCTTGAACAACATTTTTGTTATATCACGGTCTAGTTATTCAAGGTGCCGTGATTCGCTGTGAAGAGTTCCGTCCCTTGGGCTCGACAGAAACCTATGATTGTGGGTTCGAATCCCGGTTCACCCAGATTATGTTTCTTGGTTTAAATTTGTCACTACCATACCAATGCTTGTGGGTTTCACCGAAGTAGTAAATGTCCGAGAGCTGCATTACTTCGGGCTTTCCTCCCACATCAAGCTGACACGCGGTGATATAGCTGGAATAATGTTCAAAGCGGCGTCAAACCCAACTCACACACTCACTCACGCTTAGTTAGTGAGTATGGTTTTACGCCGCTTTTAGCAATATTCCAGCAATATCACGGCGGAGGACACCAGTAATGGGCTTCACACATTGTACCCATGTCGGGAATCGAGCCCGGGTCTTCGGCGTGATGAGCGAACGCTTTAACCACTAGGCTACCCGACCGCCACTCTTAGTTAAATTCCATGGGATCATATATGTACTTCTCACTGAAAAGGGTCACTAGATTGTGTCCCTCAGCAAAATGAAACGAGTTTTGAGTCATGATTTTCGTGGGCCTTCTACGCACAGAGTTTACCAGCTGAGTGTGCTTCCGTATACTAAAAACCGGGAATACAATTTGTAAAGTGCGAGACTTTTTACGAGCACAATGCATATTTTATTCCCCATATGTGATATTTACGATATGGAAACACTCAAGGGTAGCACTCGCTTTATCAAACAATGACCTGCATTACTTCGGGCTTCCCTCCCACATGAAGCTGACACGCCGTGATATAACTGGAATGATGTTCAAAGCAGCGTCAAACCCAACTCACACACTCACTCACTCTTAGTTAGTATGGTTTTACGCCGCTTTTATCAATATTCCAGCAATATTCCACGGCGAGGGACACCAGAAGTATCAAACAATGACATTTTAAAAATAATCGACGTATTTTCATTCACTAAAGTAACTAGAGAAACCGCACGTGAATACAGTGATAAAGATAGTGAGACTATCCATTTTCACGATTTCCCTTATGATTTGCTGCAAAGCCTCGAGAAACAGATCGATTTACCTCTACCTGAACTTATAGGGTTAAATTGCATAGATGTACCTGTGGCCATCTACTTTCGAGTCTAGGGGACTTGTAGTAAAAATTTGTGTGTGTTCATGTGTGTGTATGTGTGTCTTTGTGTGTGTATGTATGTCTCTGTGTTTATGTTTGTATGACTGTGTGTGCCTATGTTTGTTTGTGTTTATATATGTATGTGTTTATGTGTGGATGTTTATGTTTGCATGCGTGTGTGGCTGTGTGTGTTGTGTTGTGTTTGTTTATGTTTATGTCTGTGTTAATGTTTACGTTTGGGTTTATGTTTGTGTTTGTGTATGAAGACCAATTCTAACCTTGAACTTCAAGGGTCGACCTCATTTGAACAGGGGCGGTTGGGTAATCTAGTGGTTAAAGCGTTCGCTCGTCATGCAGAAGACCCGGGTTAGATTCCCGACAAGGGTACAATGTGTGAAGCCCATTTCTGGTGTTCCCCGCCGTGATCTTGCTGGTTAAAAGCGGCGGAAAATTAAACTCACTCACTCACTCATTTGAACATGTATTGGATGAACATACCAGGTTTAATCAGATAGCATCTATAACACAAGGTGGTGTTATTGTACAATAGTGATGCAGTTAGAACCCAGACGTTAACACGCCGTGATTTTATCAAAGGATTTTTTTAGTTTTGCGACCCACCGTGAATTGGAACAGTCTTGCAATTTTAAAGTTTCATGATCAAATATAATGTCCGTGCAAACCTTAACGGAGACACAAGCATAAGTAGATGCACACCTTTTTGTAATTATATATTGTTTTTTTCAATCCGATTTGGAATAGAAAACGTATGAAATTGATTTTTTTGTGACATTTGATGCTACGGGGGCTGACGTGCTTTCATCCTACCGGAATCCTGCGAGAAGTTAAATCGCAGTTCAGTGATGCATTAGTCAGTGTAAATATGTTATTATGAAACTCCATCAATTTACCAAACAATCACTAAACCTTTAACGTCTTACCCCGCACACGTAAGGAATACCTTAAGCAAGTATTCACATCATTTATCCTAAACCAGGGCTAAACATCACCGCCCAAATGCCCTGATTGAGGGTATTTTTTTTCATCTGTGTAGCTGCGTTTCAACACTAATGGCTTCGGAACATTTGTCGTTATCAGCAAACACAGGAAGATCAATGGACTGTCTGTTCCAGGATACCTACATATGTCAATGTCAGATCCTTTACCCAGGACGTCTTCTGTTGACAGGTGCTGGTAGGACACATGGATGAATAACAGTAACTCTCTGATGGAGGTGCTTGAGCGCCTTTACCAAGGTGAACCGGTAGGTGGACACTTTCAACATTCTTAATGCTTGCGTTTCCTAGGACATACGCCATGCTGTAAGTCATGTCTCAACCCCTGGCTACATTAGGCCATAACGAAAAGGGTCCTCGTTTTCTAATCTTATATCAGTGTTAGGTTTCTTGATGTTTACAAGCGTAATAATATGTAATACTATCCCCGGAATACATATTACAGGGGGCACGGGTGGCCCAGTCGTCTAAGGCGCCGCGATTCGCTGTGCAGAGTTGCGTCCCTTGGGCACGCCAGAAACCTATGATTGTGGGTTCGAATCCCGGTTCGCCCCGATTATGTTTCTAGGTTTGTCAGCACCATGCCCGTGCTCGTGGGTTTCACCGAAGTGGTAAACGTCTTAGACCAGCATCACTTCGGGCTTTCCCCACACATGAAGCTGACACGCCGCGATATAACGGGAATATTGTTAAAAGCGGCGTTAAACCCAACTCACTCACTCACTCACATATTACAACGATTTAAAAAGGATATCAGATGTGTTCAATTCAAAGGAAAGTTGACTTCGTCCATTTCAACAATTTTATATTTTTCAACAATTGCATATGTTGCTCTTATCAAAACACTGAATCTAAGTAATGCTAATTTGTACCGAAAAGGGTGATTTGAGAGGTTTTCAGGATGCCATTTCCTGCCATTGAACTACTATGTCTCCTAGGGTATGTACTGAGAAGGTACATATTTGTGTGAACGAATTCGTTTTACGTCGCTACAGACCCGTCAAATACCTCAAAAATACAACATTGTTGATATTTTTCACATTAAAAAACACTGTCAGAGCTACAGATAAGCCGCGCATTTGCGTAAAATACACCCAAAACTATTCAAAACCCAAAACTTTCAATTAACTTGCGTACAGAAACGCATGCCTTAAATAAAAAAACTCAATTGTTTGAAAACAGCACACGTAAATACCCAATGAATCTTACAGAAGAGTTAATTTGCGAAACACAATTACCAGGTAATTTTCTTTCCGTGTCAAGCATATATTTAGAACCGTTATATAAATCTCAAACATTATTTTAAGTTTTTAAATCTCAAAATGCTTACTCGTTTTGGGAGAAAAACAATAGAGTGATGAATAGATGAGTGACAAAATATTGGTTACCCAATGAAAACTGTAATAACCCAATTAGAATAGAGAGAGACCTTCGAGTAAAAACTCAATTGCTCAAAAAGTTATCTGGAGCTCTGAACACTGGATTCTCGAGCTCTGTTATCGACTATGGAATTCAAACTCGCGTTCTTGTTAGATAAAATGTATTCCATTATATATCCACCATCTAATTTTAAAAAGGCGGCCTTGTTAGATAAAATATATGGCTATATGCGTCTTCTATGTAATTCAATTATTGGTGACATTGTTGAATAACATATTTACATGTACCTTTCTATATTTCCTATGTAATAGTTGACATTGTTATATGACATACAGACCTTAATACATCTGTTATTTAATTCAAATAGTTGACATTGTTATATGACATACAAACCTTAATACATCTGCTATTTAATTCAAATAGTTGACATTGTTATATACATCTATTTAATTTAAATGGTTGACATTTTTTTATGAATACACACCTTAATACATCTGCTATTTAATTCAAATAGTTGACATTTTTATATGAATACACACCTTAATACATCTGCTATTTAATTCAAATAGTTGACATTGTTATATGATATTATAATACAAATCCTAATATTTGTATCTCCTATTAAATTTAAATCGACGAGTAACACAAATATACCTTTATATATCTCCTATTTACCTCCATTAGTTGACCTTGTTAGATAACATACATACCTCTCTGTATCTTCTATGTAATTCCGCCGCAATTCGCTGTGCAGAGTTGCGTCCCTTGGGCAAGCCAGAAACCTATGATTATGGGTTCGAATCCCGGTTCGCTCCGATTATGTTTCTAAGTTTTTCAGCACCATACCCGTGCTCGTGGATTTCACCAAAGTGGTAAACGTCTTAGACTTGCATCACTTCGGGCTTTCCTCCCACATTAAGCTGACACGCCGTGATATGACTGGAATACTGTTAAAAGCGGCGATAAAACCAACCCACCAAAAAAATTGCGGGGTCCTGATTTTCTTCGCTCCTCTAATATTTTTCCATTATTGTTAGAGATCTAAACTCTTCAAGTTTAAAAAAAATTAACACATGATATAACTTAAGTTTATAACTCTCAGACAATCTTTATTTACACAATCGACTTTGAAACTGAAGCGATTTCAGTTTTCAGTTTCCATGTCACCGGGTCGTAACACCGCTTCCCTCTTTAATTTTCCGGCTTCCGTCACCAATCGGCAAAGTCCGGCGGTCGTCGTTGTCCAATGTCTTTGCATTCATTATTAGAGAATTTGTGACCTGTAAATTTATTCTCTAGGGGTTTAATCGCATACCTTTATCATTTATTGATTTGATATATGTTATCTCATATACCTTTGCTACCTTATTCATGTATGGAAAAAATTTTAGTACGTTTTCACGCAGTAACGCTATTATCTCATACTTGAAGATATCTCTCATGTATATATGGTCATTTTGGCCACCTCAGTAACTGTACATAGCTGGTTGTATATCTTTAGTGGTATCGCTGGATAGCTTATAAATGTTCATCGCTTTAGCTTGGTGCCCATATCTACCGTATTGGTTAAGTAGTTAGTTGGCTAATCGGGTTTTCCCTCTGTAAGTAAAACACCTTGGTCTCCTCGCCAGGATACAGCATTCCCATGGCTGACCAGGACAGGTTGTTCTCTCCGAGGTCCGCGCACACGTATATAACCATTGGGGATTCATGTGTTTTTATAGGGATCGCTTGACCGTTTACAGGTCGTCATGCTACTTGGTGGGTATTCGAAACTCGTTCGTAAGCAATTACAGGGCAGTTTTAATCTAGAATTTACTTATTCTGGTTGTATTGAGCTGAACTTGATAGTTAGGGTTTTGCATACTCTGTTTTTTTCCTAGTAATCCGTTGATAACCTACTTTCCAGTGATTGTCTTGTTTAGCGCAAGTACCTATTTACGGTTGGGAGTCAAGTTACTCTTTTGGTCAAGTACCTTGTATTGTTAGGAAGATTAGGATTTCCTTACCCAGTCAAAGCTACTGAGTCTTTAGTCTATAAGACTAGTTTCACGCATTTTTGTCTATTTGATTGTCCATAAGCTTATTGTAGGGACAGGCCCTCTGTGTTTATTTTTCCGCTATTCCACCCAAACGAGGTTATTCACTCATTACCGTGTTGAGTTAATTCAGTATATAAGGCTGGAAGGCGTGAGTGTGTTTTTTAAGATTCACATCTTATGCCAAGTTTAATTTAGTGAATGTGTCTTCGACGATTGCCATTTTTTAAAACCTACAAGGGACTGATGCTGACAAACCAAGAGCCATAATTAGTGCGAATCTGGAATTCTCATAAGATTCTTGCACACACACTTGACGAAACTCGACTGGATAACATGTACGCCTGCAATGTTTCAAATTAGAGCCTTGGTTGTAAATAATTTTTATCATCCAAAACTGTCTCCCACAGGAGATATCGCTTGGGTGAGATCACTGGTTACCATGACGTCACAATCAAATGACATAACTCATGGCTCTGCTACTGAAGCCGTTAGCAGTACATATTACACTTAAGACACTGCTTATTACTGTCTACAAATTGAAAAAGTTGGAAGAATGATATTGGATGATAAATAAAATCTCACCCTCGTGTCTTTTGATATCAAATATATCAACACTCGTTGATGTCGGCAAGCCTCGGAATTTTTCCACTTTTATCAACTTGTGTTGATATATTTGATATCAAAAGACACTCGGATGAGATTCTCCATATCATCAACATCCGCATCCAAGTGTGTTAGTTGTAATTCAGGCATTCATTGATAGCATTCAATAAAGTACTTTTCTTTACTTTTGATATGTACATCAATGCCAAGATTGAACAGATTGAAAGCGTACGTTACACAAGATTGCTAAGGTTGTATGAGTTAGATTTATAATGATTCTAGGATTATTAAGCGTACGAAATACAACAGGATATTATAAATATGGTAGAAAAACTGAAAACTTTTATTAGTTTTACTTGCATCATTGTAAGTCTTTTATAAGTTGTAAGTCTTGTATAAGTTGTACTTGTATAATTTGTACAGTAAAGGAACATGTAACACACCTTTTTAACCTGTCAAAACTAATTAACAAAAGGTTTAACGGGCAAAGTTAAAGGTAATAATTATTCCTATCATACTTTAGGAGATTATGCAGATTTATGAACAATTGCTACTTATTAATTTACCACCTCGCTATATAAGTGCAATAATTGGACGCGACGTAAAATAATATTCATAATATTCGTATAAAGTTTATAAATGTCCACGTGAAAATGATGAAATCACATGCTTCATAATAGTAAACGCAAACCGATGTAGTGGCGTGACCTAAAGCGTGATCACGCTTATCTTCCTCTTTATTCTTAGCCTTTATACATATACCTTTACTGCTATTTCAGATAATCCTACATAAATATCAACATTGCATAGATTGTTGAATGTGTAAAACGACCCTTGATCTTAATATAGAGAACAATTAAGATTATAATTGACAATCGGTAACTCGCGCTTTATCACTAACATTCCTTTTGTGTGATAAAACACCAGCTGCCCTCGGACCTATTCGAAATTACTCCCTTGAGGAAACAACTGAAGGCATCTTCATTGTTGTTACTAATGTTTGTTTTGTTTGTTGTTTAACGGCGCACTAGGCAAGATTCGAGCTATATGACGGCGGTCTGTAAATAATCGAGTCTGGACCAGACAATCCAGTGACTGACATTATGAGCGTCTATCCATGCAATTGGGATACGGTGACATGCATCAACCAAGTCAGCGAGCCTGACCACCCGATCCCGTTAGTCGCCTCTTACGACAAGCATAGTCGCCTCTTACGGCATGGGTTGCTGAAGACCTTTTCTAACCCGGATCTTCACGGATCTTGTGTATTACAAAATACGAGAAAGAAGCAGTCAGTCTGGCGTCGGTTCGAACGTCATGGTTGCTCTAAGTTGCACACCGGGACCTGTTTAGACCCCAATAAGGAGAGTACCCACAACGGCGGAATTTTTCGTTTGGGGGACGATTTCGCTTGTCTTTTATTATCGTCTGTTTTACTCTGTTTCCGTTTTTCAAATTCAATTTTGGTCAAGCATGTGTGAAAAAGTATGCCCTAAGGTATTAAAATCTGTGAAGCTGCTATGCTTGCTCTGGTTGTCGTTTATGTCCGACAACGTTGAGCAGCTTCGGTGGTCGCAAGAAGCGACCAGATGGATCGGGTGGTCTGGCTCGGTGACTTGGTTGATTGCGTGTTAACCTTCTCGGCGTGGATCGTCTCTCATAACGACATGAATTATATCTCAATATTTTACCACGTGGTCTAAGGAAATATGTAACAATGATTAGCATATCGAGTCACAAGTTAAAAATAGAAGATGGACGCTATCACAACATTATCAAAGCTCTTAGATACTGTGATTATTGTCAAGCTAGAAGTGTCAACGTACTTGAAGATGAGTATCATTTTCTGTTAATATGTCTCAAATATGAAGATAACAGAGTATTATATATGCATAAATATTATTGAGGAAGCCATCCTTATTAAAACTATTTAGCCTGCTACAAACAAGTTGTAAAACACAACTGTTATACATTTCTAAATATATTAAATCCTGTTTACAGTAAATATGAAATCGTGTCCTACCTCCATTGTCAATATATACTTTTGTTGTATCTGCTAGACGAGGGGCAGAAGTCTTTTTCATGAATAAATATCTGTTCTGTTCTGTCCTGTTCTGTTCATAATATCAATAACTGGATTGGCATGTCCAGAGTCCATTATCAAGCTGCCTTCATAGAAATGGAATGTTTCTGAGTGGCCTAAAACAGCAAACACAATTTCCTCCGCTTTTTTCTTATGATATTTTTTAAAGTGAAGTTTACACGATATGCAGCATTTCTATTGGACGTTCAAAAGCGTATGCCACGAGACTGTCTTGAAATGACACTGAGGGACTACTTCCACTTTCCTGGAGAAACCCCTGGACATTCCCTAGCACGAATATACAGTAAACTACGGTTATAACGAACCCGCTTATAACGAATTGACGGATATAACGAACTACTTTTTTGGTCCCGACAATTTGCTGTAGTTATGTTGTATATATGCTTATAACGAACTACGGTTATAACGAACTAAAGTAGTAGTCCCTTTGAGTTCGTTATAACCGTTTGTTTACTGTATACAAAAGCGCTGTTTCTGATTATTTCGTCCATTTAATCTTGAACTCAGCGTTTCAACATTCTCCGGATAAGTCAGAGAATTTGACTGAATGCCCGTTCTAAAGAATCATCGCCATGACCCACCCTTGTGACCCAAGCGAAGAAATGCACATCCAAACTATGGTCTCAATTCGTGTCTAGACTGACAAATGACAGTCTAGAGCAATCTATAAATTTATCTTAGTATCTATTTGTCACATCTTTATTATCACCTTTCACTGATAGGCCAATTAATCAATGATGACTGACACTTGTAATCGCCACAGGTTCATGGACCACTTCGGAAATCTCTCAAGTCACGTTTAGCGTGTCCGCCATTTTGACTTTCAATAGTTGATGTGAATGTATTACTACGCGCTGTTTCTGTGACTCATTTACTGAGGTACTTCATAAGAGACCGTTTATATCTAAAAAGGGGGCACGGGTGGCCCAGTCGTCTAAGGCGCCGCGATTCGCTGTGCAGAGTTGCGTCCCTTGGGCACGCCAGAAACCTATGATTGTGGGTTCGAATCCCAGTTCGCCCCGATTATTTTTCTAGGTTTGTCTGCACTATACCCTCGCTCGTGGGTTTCACCGAAGATGTAAATGTCTGAGACCTGCATCACTTCGGGCTTTCCTCCCACATGAAGCTGACACGCCACGATATGACTGGAATACTGTTAAAAGCGGCGTTAAACCCAACTCACTGACTCATTATATCTAATGATGATATTTTTAAAATCTATTTGTTGTAACTGACCTACAAAAGATGCTCCTGCAGGGCAACAAGAGTGAGTGAGTGAGTATGGTTTTACGCCGCTTTTAACAATATTCCAGCAATATCACGGCGGGGGACACCAGAAATGGGCTTAATCACTAGGCTACCCCCGACCACCCCCAAAGCAACAAGAACATACATACGCTCATGTTTTAATGAACTATTTTCTTCCGCGCTACAATTGTTTGTTGTTAGGCTGTCGGTGGAAACATGGAGTCACACGTACTAAATTCATTTCTGTAATACATCCCTCGAGGTGTAAAACAGTGATAGGAAAAACTTATAAGAATTGACTTTCACTTTGTGTCAGAACTCACACAAAGTGAAAGTCAATTCTTAATAACACTAAACGTATTGTAAATGAATAATACTTGAAAACGTAGAAATATATATAAAAATACGAAAATACTTTCCGCATGGTGATAAGATACGTACTCAGCGGAATATGAGTGCTCTCGACAATCCCACACTAGAACTTAATTAGGTAGAGTTTCACTATTCCCGTCAAGTGCTACCTGCCCCCTACTCATTAGTGAAATCGAGAGGCTATTGATTTTTATGATAACGTGGGTGGAACGCCGGGGAGATGCTTTTAAAAGAGTTATTGAGACGAAATGTGATGGTCACTTAAAACCAGTATATCCTGGCGCTTATTACCGGTGAACGTCCGATCCGAGACCTGCATCACTTCGGGCTTTCCTCCCACATGAAGCTGACACGCCGTGATATAACTGGAATACTGTTGAAAGCGGCGTTAAACCAAACTCACTCACTGACTGATTACTTATTATGTATGCATTTTTCTTCCATTGTGAATGCCTTCTAACGCGAATGACGGGAACACGTGATTAGTTTAATTGGCAGGAATAGTCACGTAGCCTCTCTCTGGCTGTTTCGCGTAGGATCGTGTTTATTGGAGTTTATATAACTGTTTATTTCAAAAATAGGTATATTGACAATTGGGCAAGTTATCAAATAATATTCACTTCTGTATGACTAATAAAAGGCGTTATTTCAAACAAAGTTCAATATTAAGACCATACGAAATAAATATTTGTACAGAAGAATAATTTCTTAAGTCTTAAACATCGTACTGAATGTAAACACTTCTAACTGTTCCTATTTGATGCTTTGAATTTGAATTGTTCATGTGAGAAAGGGGACACGGGTGGCCCAGTTGTCTAAGGCGCCGCGATTCGCTGTGCAGAGTGGCGTCCCTTAGGCACGCCAGAAACCTATGATTGTGGGTTCGAATCCCTGTTCACCCCGATTATGTTTCTAGGTTTGTCAGCACCATGCCCGTGCTCGTGGGTTTCACCGAAGTGGTAAACGTCTGAGACCTGCATCACTTCGGGCTTTCCTCTCACATTAAGCTGACACGCCGTGATATGACTGGAATACTGTTAAAAGCGGCGTTAAACCAAACTCACTCACTCACTCATGTGAGAAACGTTGACAACAAAATCGTTATTCTGAAAAACAACAACACAAAGTCGACTGATGTAAGATGAGGTGAATCGGAGCTGAACGTCGCGTTCAAAATTATTGCAATTATACAGCAAAATGAAATCACGTGCGTGTGTGTGGGATGTGTGTGTATGCGTGGTACGTGTGTGTGTCCAGATGCTTGTTTTTATAGTGCAAACAAGTGATACAGTGCAACAGTGCAACAGTACCCCACTCATACACAATATCCTAACTCTGAACCAACCAGTCCTTCCTTATCCTCTTAATGTCGAGTTTCAGGCAGGGTAACAACAAGTAACATTTTTTTTTACGTTTTTTCAATGAACAGGATCGAACCTCCGACCGTTTGACAGACGCTCTATCCATTAGACCACAAAAACAAGACCACCAGGAGGAAATAATGCCACTCACTTACATTGTGATATTTCTGTTTTCAGAACCGGGTAATTATTGGCCCTGAAGAGCAGCATCGACAAATCACGCTTGCTCATGTCAAATGTCTTCGTCAAACCTTGTACGAGAAATCAACGCTAACAGGTAATGTCACAAATAATTGGTATCTTGGATACTAGGTCTAGAATAACCGTTTTCCAACCAAAGCAACACCTTGTGCGGAAGAAATGAGTCCTTCTTCAAGCAACTTCTTCCTGCTCCCTCAAACCACCTCTTGACACACAGGCGTTCTTTCTATTCGGCTAAAGGGCTTCTTTTCTGATGACACTGTAAATCTACCTCTGTTTATCATATAACCGGCAGAAGCCCGGACAAGTACAAGCAAGCACAAACACACGCACGCACGCACGCACGCACGCACGCACGCACGCACGCACGCACGCACGCACTCACTCACTCACTCATCCACCCACCCACCCACCCACCCACTCACTCACTCACTCACTCAGATGAAGCAACACAAATATGTACATGTGCAGCAACACGCACGCGAGCACGCACGCATGCACTCACTCACTCACTCACTCACTCACTCACTCACTCACTCATCCACCCACCCACCCAGCCACCCACCCACCCACTCACTCACTCACTCACTCACCCACCCACCCACCCACCCACACACCCACCCACACACCCACTCACTCACTCACTCACTCACTCACTCACTCACTCAGATGAAGCAACACAAATATGTACATGTTGCTGCTACATAAGCGCAATAACCTCGAACGTGACGTTAAACCCCATTACCGATTATGTCCAATACCTTTATTCTACCCATTACATGACTATTAATTGTTTCTTGACTCCACGTGTTTCAGGTCTGCAATGTAACCGGACCTGGGATGACCTGATGTGTTGGCCCCCGACCAGGGCAGGGGACGTCGTAGAACAGCCTTGTGCAAAATATGTACACGGATTCAACCTTCAAGGTCAGTCAGTGCAGACTTCAGACGTAACGGTAAACAGTACGTGAGGTACATCATGGCGAGAAAGTAGGTCTGAGACATTTCACTTTGGTGGAAACGTTGCGCACGGGAACAGACCGGCGGGTCAAATGAAGGATTCGAACCCACGGCAAAGGAACGCCGCAGTATGGTGAATGTAATCAGTATTAGACGGCAACGTGTCCGTTTTCCCGCAGGGCATTATGGGTATAATCGAGATAGGTGATGATGATGATGATGATGATGATGTGTGTGTGTGTGTTTCCGAAATATGATCAAATAAGAGTGAGTGAGTGAGTGAGTTGGGTTTAACGCCGCTTTTGACTGTATTCCAGTTATATCACGGCGTGTCAGCTTCATGTGGGAGGAAAGCCCGAAGTGATGCAGGTCTCAGACGTTTACCACTTCAGTGAAATCCACGAGCACGGGTATAGCGCTGACAAACCTAGAAACATAATCGGGGCGAACCGGGATATTCGAACCCACAATCATAGGCTTCTGGCGTGTCTAAGGGGCGCAACTCTGCACAGCGAATCGCGGCGCCTTAGACGACTGGGCCACCCGTGCCCAATTATCAAATAAAAATGTTTATCTTGCTGTAGTATTATAATGAGGAGTGATAAAGGATCTAACTTCTTTAGTGTACTCAGAACGAGCTCGGGTATCCTTCCTGACATTTTACATGCGGCTATTTGGTTTAAACGAAACCAACGACTCTTTGTGAGGTTTACACGCCCGGACGAGGAGACGCCCAGATTTTGAGGGAAAGAACTGTTTACTCTGTGATAAATATATCTGTCCGTTTGTTGAGACCATATAATTTAACTGCGCTTCTTCCTTCAGAACCTCTTACTCATTTGCTTGCGTATGCTCAATTAAACAGTACACGAGCTCCCTTTATCCGAATGTTTCAAACCTATTATTAACGTGAGGTGAGGTGAAATTGGGTTTAACGTCGCGTCCAAGATTATTGCACTTATATAGCGACGTGCTATATCCGGACTGATGCCGATTTATAGTGCTAGCCCACTGAGATACCATGCCTCAGTTTAACATGAATACCCCACTATGACACAGTATACTCCGACCAGTCCTTTTTTTAGCCCCTTAATGCCGAGCGCCAGACAGGGTAACAACAAGTACCATCTTTTAGCGTCTCTTGGTATGACGCGGCCGTTGATCGAACCCCGGACCTTCCGCTCTCCGGGCGGACGCTCTACCACTAGACCACGGAGGCGGTCTATTATTAACGAAACAGGGCAAATAACGCAAATCAAACGTAAACTACACCTGTTTCCCCTTGTTTACAATGTACTTTGAAGGTGATGAAAGAGTTTCGATCTCGTAATACAAGGGGAGGTGACTCTTTGCACTTCCGCCACTTCACACTGAACCGAATGATGTTAGTGGTAGGATTGGTTTGGCAGATTTAACCTGTATTGATGCTGTTCCAACAAAAACACATAGTTCCTGGCAGTGTGGGTAATGTTAACTTTATTGTTTATTTAAATTTAGTAAATAGGCTCTTAGATGGATTCAAAGAACCTCTTTGTGAATCGGGGGCGGTCGGGTAGCCTAGTGGTTAAAGCGTTCGTTCGTCACGCCGAAAACCCGGGTTCTATTCCCGACATCGTGTCACCCGCCGTGATATTGCTGGAATATTGCTAAAAGCGGCGTCAAATCAAACTCACTCACTCACTTTGTGAATCATGTTGAATTGGAAAACAATGTACGATATTTTACCTCAATTCATATCATTTCATGTGAATTATTTGTGTATTGATGTTGGATATTTTATCTGAAACTTCCTATAAAACGATTCACACATTGTCATGGATGGATTATATTTTCAGGACGTGCCACGCGGACGTGTACAGAAACTGGCGAGTGGTTCGTCAATCCGATCTACAATGAGACATGGACAAATTACACGGATTGCTACGCAGACAAATCTGTCAAGGCAGACCCTACTTTTGCGGTAATAGCATATGACTGGTTTATCCCAGCTGATAATTACCCTGTGTTACATAAATATCTGCATAACAGACCTGCATGATTAGTTTATTCAGAAAGCAAACATCGGGGAGATACATATCGATCACTGTCAATTATGGTAGACATGTGGAGGATGTGGCTTGACCAATGATATCCGATGCAATTCACACTTTGTTCATGAGAACACTTGACTTGCCTTTGCGTGTGTTTGTGACGGTTGTCGCCGTTGGGGGCAGGATATTCTCACATTTTCGCGAACATCTGTTATTATCATTATTTGATGGTGGTTCATTAACACATGCTGATGATATATATTAGGAATCGTAGAATATACTCTGCGTTTGGCAGAGATATCGTATGATTATGGTGATAGTTTATAGTTTTGTTTATAGAAACGAGGAATTACTGACCATCTGCCCCGAGTGAGTAACACGCGAAAACTGACCAATACAATCTGAAAAGTAGAAATACCGGTAGACGCTGTTGCTTGATTGACAAAGTCAGTCAGGGAAGGGAGGATCCAGATGATATCATTCTCTCCCAGTAACGTCTGATGTCCAATAACGACGTTATTTGAACGGAAAAACGATGGTTTGAAAGCGTCCAAAAAACGACGTTTTTTCCGTCATATGACCATATACGAAAACAAAAACGACGTTTTCGTGTTTGTATTGTTTATGATAGTAACAACCAAACAGTGGTCTTGTAATTTGAGGTAACTATTCAATGTAATCTGGACTGTAATAGAAACGTTTTGTGGTGAAATATTGGACATCAAAACGAGAAACTGAAATGTTATGTCATCAAAACAAAGAATGTCCACAGGAAAGCCAAGGAATGAAACAAATGATCAACCATTTAGTGTGGGTGATCAAAATACTGTCAGTATGATGTATCTCATCATGGGTTTCGTTTAGTGTCTTAAAACGTCTTCGAAACTTTAAGGATATAACCACAGTAAATTATGTTTACAACGAGCTCATGATCAAAGGGACCACTCATTTTAATTCGTAATATACGTTGTTCGTTATAAGCATATATGCAGCATTTACAGCAAATGAACGGGACCAAGAAATAGTTCGTTATTTTCGTCAGTTCATTATAAACGTACTTTACTCTAGATAGTATTTATGTTCCCTATACTTAATATGCAAAAGAAATCACAATGTTCATATCCATATTCATAATTATTATATGCCAGAAAGTGTTCATGCAGAAATTATTCAACCATACTTTATTACTTATATTAATGTTGTATACGAAATATTTCGGGAGTCCATTTAAAGAGACTATTTTTTTTGTTTTGTGAAGTCCTGTGTCTTCAGTACGAAAAGTCAGATTACGGATAACAACTTCTTTAAAATACATACAATGTATGTACCCGTATATATATGTTCTAACATCTAAGGGGCGGTGGGGTTGAGGTTAAAGTGTTTGCTCGTCACGCCAAAGACCCGGGTTCGATTCTCCACATGGGTACAATGTGTGAAGCCTATTTCTGGTTTCCCCAACCGTGAAAATGCTGGAATATTGCTAAAAGCGGCGTAAAGCCTCTACCCACTCACTAACTCTAACATCCAAATGTCACAGTAACGACTTTTTCTGAACTCTACATCCAACATTCGGAGTTTGAAAGGGTTCTTTTCAATGTACAGATATTTCTTATGTTTATTTAATCAAATTGGACGAACACATGTATGCATGTGTCGGAACAAAGAGTTCAATTAGTACAATCATGTAAAGCAATTAACTTAATTAATTTGATAAACAACATCTGGCGAGTATGAAATCTCTATGTAAACATATTTGGAAGACATATTAATGTTCTCAAACAATGTCAGCAGACGGAGATTATTGATTAGAACCAGATATGCAGTCAATGTATGCGTCAATATCGATCTCTACTGTTCACCTTCGGTATGTCTGACCGCTGGTATATTGATGGTTATTTCGTACAGTTCCAAGTGTTGGCTTGATCTGGTACAGTAACCTGCCTTGGCTTGATCTGATACAGTACCCTGTCTCGGCTTGATCTGGTACAGTACCCTGTCTTGGCTTGATCTGATACAGTACCCTGTCTCGGCTTGATCTGATACAGTACCCTGTCTTGGCTTGATCTGATACAGTACCCTGTCTTGGCTTGATCTGGTACAGTACCCTGTTTTGGCTTGATCTGATACAGTACCCTGTCTCGGCTTGATCTGATACAGTACCCTGTCTTGGCTTGATCTGATACAGTACCCTGTCTCGGCTTGATCTGGTACAGTACCCTGTCTTGGCTTGATCTGATACAGTACCCTGTCTCTGCTTGATCTGGTACAGTACCCTGTCTTGGCTTGATCTGATACAGTACCCTGTCTTGGCTTGATCTGGTACAGTACCCTGTCTAAGCTTGATCTGGTACAGTACCCTGTCTAAGCTTGATCTGATACAGTACCCTGTCTTGGCTTGATCTGATACAGTAACCTGCCTTGGCTTGATCTGATACAGTACCCTGTCTTGGCTTGATCTGATACAGTACCCTGTCTTGACTTGATCTGGTACAGTACCCTGTCTTGGCTTGATCTGGTACAGTACCCTGTCTAAGCTTGATCTGATACAGTACCCTGTCTTGGCTTGATCTGATACAGTACCCTATCTAAGCTTGATCTGATACAGTAACCTGTCTTGGCTTGATCTGATACAGTACCCTGTCTAAGCTTGATCTGATACAGTACCCTGTCTTGACTTGATTTGATACAGTTCCCTATCTAAGCTTGATCTGATACAGTAACCTGCCTTGGCTTGATCTGATACAGTACCCTGTCTCGGCTTGATCTGGTACAGTACCCTGTCTTGGCTTGATCTGATACAGTACCCTGTCTCGGCTTGATCTGATACAGTACCCTGTCTTGGCTTGATCTGATACAGTACCCTGTCTTGGCTTGATCTGGTACAGTACCCTGTCTTGGCTTGATCTGATACAGTACCCTGTCTCGGCTTGATCTGATACAGTACCCTGTCTTGGCTTGATCTGATACAGTACCCTGTCTCGGCTTGATCTGGTACAGTACCCTGTCTTGGCTTGATCTGATACAGTACCCTGTCTCTGCTTGATCTGGTACAGTACCCTGTCTCTGCTTGATCTGATACAGTACCCTGTCTTGGCTTGATCTGGTACAGTACCCTGTCTAAGCTTGATCTGGTACAGTACCCTGTCTAAGCTTGATCTGATACAGTACCCTGTCTTGGCTTGATCTGATACAGTAACCTGCCTTGGCTTGATCTGATACAGTACCCTGTCTTGGCTTGATCTGATACAGTACCCTGTCTTGACTTGATCTGGTACAGTACCCTGTCTTGGCTTGATCTGGTACAGTACCCTGTCTAAGCTTGATCTGATACAGTACCCTGTCTTGGCTTGATCTGATACAGTACCCTATCTAAGCTTGATCTGATACAGTAACCTGTCTTGGCTTGATCTGATACAGTACCCTGTCTAAGCTTGATCTGATACAGTACCCTGTCTTGACTTGATCTGATACAGTACCCTATCTAAGCTTGATCTGATACAGTAACAGGCCTTGGCTTGATCTGATACAGTACCCTGTCTTGGCTTGATCTGGTACAGTACCCTGTCTTGGCTTGATCTGGTACAGTACCCTGTCTTGGCTTGATCTGGTACAGTACCCTGTCTAAGCTTGATCTGATACAGTACCCTGTCTTGACTTGATCTGGTACAGTACCCTGTCTTGGCTTGATCTGGTACAGTACCCTGTCTAAGCTTGATCTGATACAGTAACCTGTCTTGACTTGATCTGATACAGTACCCTGTTTTGGCTTGATCTGATACAGTACCCTGTCTTGACTTGATCTGGTACAGTACCCTGTCTTGACTTGATCTGGTACAGTACACTGTCTTGACTTGATCTGATACAGTACCCTGTCTTGGCTTGATCTGATACAGTACCCTGTCTTGACTTGATCTGGTACAGTACCCTGTCTTGGCTTGATCTGGTACAGTACCCTGTCTAAGCTTGATCTGATACAGTACCCTGTCTTGGCTTGATCTGATACAGTACCCTATCTAAGCTTGATCTGATACAGTAACCTGTCTTGGCCTGATCTGATACAGTACCCTGTCTAAGCTTGATCTGATACAGTACCCTGTCTTGACTTGATCTGATACAGTACCCTATCTAAGCTTGATCTGATACAGTAACTTGCCTTGGCTTGATCTGATACAGTACCCTGTCTTGGCTTGATCTGGTACAGTACCCTGTCTTGGCTTGATCTGGTACAGTACCCTGTCTTGGCTTGATCTGGTACAGTACCCTGTCTAAGCTTGATCTGATACAGTACCCTGTCTTGACTTGATCTGGTACAGTACCCTGTCTTGGCTTGATCTGGTACAGTACCCTGTCTAAGCTTGATCTGATACAGTAACCTGTCTTTACTTGATCTGATACAGTACCCTGTTTTGGCTTGATCTGATACAGTACCCTGTCTTGACTTGATCTGGTACAGTACCCTGTCTTGACTTGATCTGGTACAGTACACTGTCTTGACTTGATCTGATACAGTACCCTGTCTTGGCTTGATCTGATACAGTACCCTGTCTTGGCTTGATCTGGTACAGTACCCTATCTTGGCTTGATCTGGTACAGTACCCTGTCTAAGGTTGATCTGGTACAGTACCCTGTCTTGACTTGATCTGATACAGTACCCTGTCTTGGCTTGATCTGATACAGTACCCTATCTAAGCTTGATCTGATACAGTAACCTGTCTTGGCTTGATCTGATACAGTACCCTGTCTAAGCTTGATCTGATACAGTACCCTGTCTTGACTTGATCTGATACAGTACCCTGTCTAAGCTTGATCTGATACAGTACCCTGTCTTGACTTGATCTGATACAGTACCCTGTCTTGGCTTGATCTGGTACAGTTCCCTGTCTTGGCTTGATCTGGTACAGTACCCTATCTAAGCTTGATCTGATACAGTGCCCTGTCTTGGTTTGATCTGGTACAGTACCCTGTCTAAGCTTGATCTGATACAGTACCCTGTCTAAGCTTGATCTGATACAGTACCCTGTCTAAGCTTGATCTGATACAGTACCCTGTCTAAGCTTGATCTGGTACAGTACCCTGTCTTGGCTTGATCTGGTACAGTACCCCGTCTAAGCTTGATCTGATACAGTACCCTGTCTCGGCTTGATCTGGTACAGTACCCTGTCTTGGCTTGATCTGGTACAGTACCCTGTCTTGACTTGATCTGATACAGTACCCTGTCTAAGCTTGATCTGATACAGTACCCTGTCTTGGCTTGATCTGATACAGTACCCTGTCTAAGCTTGATCTGGTACAGTACCCTGTCTAAGCTTGATCTGATACAGTACCCTGTCTTGGCTTGATCTGGTACAGTACCCTGTCTAAGCTTGATCTGGTACAGTACCCTGTCTTGACTTGATCTGATACAGCACCCTGTCTTGGCTTGAACTGATACAGTACCCTGTCTTGGCTTGATCTGATACAGTACCCTGTCTCGGCTTGATCTGATACAGTACCCTGTCTTGGCTTGATCTGATACAGTACCCTGTCTTGGCTTGATCTGGTACAGTACCCTGTCTTGGCTTGATCTGATACAGTACCCTGTCTCGGCTTGATCTGATACAGTACCCTGTCTTGGCTTGATCTGATACAGTACCCTGTCTCGGCTTGATCTGGTACAGTACCCTGTCTTGGCTTGATCTGATACAGTACCCTGTCTCTGCTTGATCTGGTACAGTACCCTGTCTTGGCTTGATCTGATACAGTACCCTGTCTTGGCTTGATCTGGTACAGTACCCTGTCTAAGCTTGATCTGGTACAGTACCCTGTCTAAGCTTGATCTGATACAGTACCCTGTCTTGGCTTGATCTGATACAGTAACCTGCCTTGGCTTGATCTGATACAGTACCCTGTCTTGGCTTGATCTGATACAGTACCCTGTCTTGACTTGATCTGATACAGTACCCTGTCTTGGCTTGATCTGGTACAGTACCCTGTCTAAGCTTGATCTGATACAGTACCCTGTCTTGGCTTGATCTGATACAGTACCCTATCTAAGCTTGATCTGATACAGTAACCTGTCTTGGCTTGATCTGATACAGTACCCTGTCTAAGCTTGATCTGATACAGTACCCTGTCTTGACTTGATTTGATACAGTACCCTATCTAAGCTTGATCTGATACAGTAACCTGCCTTGGCTTGATCTGATACAGTACCCTGTCTCGGCTTGATCTGGTACAGTACCCTGTCTTGGCTTGATCTGATACAGTACCCTGTCTCGGCTTGATCTGATACAGTACCCTGTCTTGGCTTGATCTGATACAGTACCCTGTCTTGGCTTGATCTGGTACAGTACCCTGTCTTGGCTTGATCTGATACAGTACCCTGTCTCGGCTTGATCTGATACAGTACCCTGTCTTGGCTTGATCTGATACAGTACCCTGTCTCGGCTTGATCTGGTACAGTACCCTGTCTTGGCTTGATCTGATACAGTACCCTGTCTCTGCTTGATCTGGTACAGTACCCTGTCTCTGCTTGATCTGATACAGTACCCTGTCTTGGCTTGATCTGGTACAGTACCCTGTCTAAGCTTGATCTGGTACAGTACCCTGTCTAAGCTTGATCTGATACAGTACCCTGTCTTGGCTTGATCTGATACAGTAACCTGCCTTGGCTTGATCTGATACAGTACCCTGTCTTGGCTTGATCTGATACAGTACCCTGTCTTGACTTGATCTGGTACAGTACCCTGTCTTGGCTTGATCTGGTACAGTACCCTGTCTAAGCTTGATCTGATACAGTACCCTGTCTTGGTTTGATCTGATACAGTACCCTATCTAAGCTTGATCTGATACAGTAACCTGTCTTGGCTTGATCTGATACAGTACCCTGTCTAAGCTTGATCTGATACAGTACCCTGTCTTGACTTGATCTGATACAGTACCCTATCTAAGCTTGATCTGATACAGTAACAGGCCTTGGCTTGATCTGATACAGTACCCTGTCTTGGCTTGATCTGGTACAGTACCCTGTCTTGGCTTGATCTGGTACAGTACCCTGTCTTGGCTTGATCTGGTACAGTACCCTGTCTAAGCTTGATCTGATACAGTACCCTGTCTTGACTTGATCTGGTACAGTACCCTGTCTTGGCTTGATCTGGTACAGTACCCTGTCTAAGCTTGATCTGATACAGTAACCTGTCTTGACTTGATCTGATACAGTACCCTGTTTTGGCTTGATCTGATACAGTACCCTGTCTTGACTTGATCTGGTACAGTACCCTGTCTTGACTTGATCTGGTACAGTACACTGTCTTGACTTGATCTGATACAGTACCCTGTCTTGGCTTGATCTGATACAGTACCCTGTCTTGACTTGATCTGGTACAGTACCCTGTCTTGGCTTGATCTGGTACAGTACCCTGTCTAAGCTTGATCTGATACAGTACCCTGTCTTGGCTTGATCTGATACAGTACCCTATCTAAGCTTGATCTGATACAGTAACCTGTCTTGGCCTGATCTGATACAGTACCCTGTCTAAGCTTGATCTGATACAGTACCCTGTCTTGACTTGATCTGATACAGTACCCTATCTAAGCTTGATCTGATACAGTAACCTGCCTTGGCTTGATCTGATACAGTACCCTGTCTTGGCTTGATCTGGTACAGTACCCTGTCTTGGCTTGATCTGGTACAGTACCCTGTCTTGGCTTGATCTGGTACAGTACCCTGTCTAAGCTTGATCTGATACAGTACCCTGTCTTGACTTGATCTGGTACAGTACCCTGTCTTGGCTTGATCTGGTACAGTACCCTGTCTAAGCTTGATCTGATACTGTAACCTGTCTTTACTTGATTTGATACAGTACCCTATCTAAGCTTGATCTGATACAGTACCCTGTCTTGACTTGATCTGGTACAGTACCCTGTCTTGACTTGATCTGGTACAGTACACTGTCTTGACTTGATCTGATACAGTACCCTGTCTTGGCTTGATCTGATACAGTACCCTGTCTTGGCTTGATCTGGTACAGTACCCTATCTTGGCTTGATCTGGTACAGTACCCTGTCTAAGGTTGATCTGGTACAGTACCCTGTCTTGACTTGATCTGATACAGTACCCTGTCTTGGCTTGATCTGATACAGTACCCTATCTAAGCTTGATCTGATACAGTAACCTGTCTTGGCTTGATCTGATACAGTACCCTGTCTAAGCTTGATCTGATACAGTACCCTGTCTTGACTTGATCTGATACAGTACCCTGTCTTGGCTTGATCTGGTACAGTTCCCTGTCTTGGCTTGATCTGGTACAGTACCCTGTCTAAGCTTGATCTGATACAGTGCCCTGTCTTGGTTTGATCTGGTACTGTACCCTGTCTAAGCTTGATCTGATACAGTACCCTGTCTAAGCTTGATCTGATACAGTACCCTGTCTAAGCTTGATCTGATACAGTACCCTGTCTAAGCTTGATCTGGTACAGTACCCTGTCTTGGCTTGATCTGGTACAGTACCCTGTCTAAGCTTGATCTGATACAGTACCCTGTCTCGGCTTGATCTGGTACAGTACCCTGTCTTGGCTTGATCTGGTACAGTACCCTGTCTTGACTTGATCTGATACAGTACCCTGTCTAAGCTTGATCTGATACAGTACCCTGTCTTGGCTTGATCTGATACAGTACCCTGTCTAAGCTTGATCTGGTACAGTACCCTGTCTAAGCTTGATCTGATACAGTACCCTGTCTTGGCTTGATCTGGTACAGTACCCTGTCTAAGCTTGATCTGGTACAGTACCCTGTCTTGACTTGATCTGATACAGTACCCTGTCTTGGCTTGAACTGATACAGTACCCTATCTTCGCTTGATCTGGTACAGTATCCTGTCTTGGCTTGATCTGGTACAGTACCCTGTCTTGACTTGATCTGATACAGTACCCTGACGATTGGCGTCATCCAAATGTTTCGAATCCCAGATTTGCTTTGATTTCGGTGCGTGGTTTGTCCTCGTCATATCTGTTTTCGTTAGTGTGACCCAAGCAGTAAAGTTCTGTGACCTTTTCAAATTTTCACAATAAGTTATGCACACGGATCGTAACATTACTGAAAAACGTTTCAAGCGACATTCGACCCAACTCACTTCCCGAGGAGACCCGTGAAGATCCGGGGTAGAATAGGTGACTATGCTTGTGGCAAAAGACGACTAACGGGATCGGGTGGTCAGACTCGCTGACTTGGTTGATGCATGTCAATTCCCAAATGCGGGTATCTATGCTCATAATATCAATCACTAGACTCGATCAAGACGCAATTATTTACAGACCACGGTCATATAGCTTAAATATTGCTGAGTGCGGCGTTAAACAATAAACAATAAACAAATAAACAAACAAACCTCCAGTGTGTGAATGATCAAAAGTCATTAAGACAATTCGGGGCGGTCGGGTAGCCTTGTGGTTAAAGCGTTCGCTCGTCACGCTGAAGATCCGGGTTCGATTCCCGACATGGGTACAATGTGTGAAGCCCATTTCTGGTGTCCCCCGCCGTGATGTTGCTGGAATATTGCTAAAAGCGGCGTAAAACCATACTCACTCACTCATTAAGACAATTCACGTTAATATCTAGATTTAGTGTTCAGATTACCGTCTTCTATTAACACAAATATCGATTCCCGTTATTGACACTGGAAGTAATAAAAGTAATATTCCACCAATATTTGTCGACAGCACAAGGAAACGAACTGATTTAATACATTACTAAATCTATTTTGGCGTACGTGACAGATTGCACACCCGTCATGATCCATATCCGCTGTTGTCAGCACACTGGTGCGATTGTTCGTCTGTTTCCTTTTCCGCTAATTACTTCTGGGCAGACGGACCATAGGTTGAAAGAATTGACGTCATGCAAGGTCACGTGGTTCGCGTACAAGGTCCACGTGACTTGGCAACGTTATTGCAGCATGTGTAACCTGGGTCCTGTTAGTGATCGTAACGCTACGACTGTCGTAAGCCTATGTTTAAGTAAAGGAGTACGATCATCTTAACGCTACGCCTTTCGTAAGCCTCTGTTTAAGTATAGGAGTACGATCATCTTAACGCTACGACTGTCGTAAGCCTATGTTTAAGTATAGGAGTACGATCATCTTAACGCTACGACTGTCTTTAACCTATGTTAAAGTATAGGAGTACGATCATCTTAACGCTACGACTGTCGTAAGCCTATGTTAAAGTATAGGGGTACGATCATCTTAACGCTACGACTGTCGTAAGCCTATGTTAAAGTATAGGACTTACGATCATCTTAACGCTACGACTGTCGTAAGCCTATGTTAAAGTATAGGGGTACGATCATCTTAACGCTACGACTGTCGTAAGCCTATGTTAAAGTATAGGACTTACGATCATCTTAACGCTACGACTGTCGTAAGCCTATGTTAAAGTATAGGGGTACGATCATCTTAACGCTACGACTGTCGTAAGCCTATGTTAAAGTATAGAACTTACGATCATCTTAACGCTACGACTGTCGTAAGCCTATGTTAAAGTATAGGGGTACGATCATCTTAACGCTACGACTGTCGTAAGCCTATGTTAAAGTATAGGGGTACGATCATCTTAACATTACGACTGTCGTAAGCCTATGTTAAAGTATTGGACTTACGATCATCTTAACGCTACGACTGTCGTAAGCCTATGTTAAAGTATAGGGGTACGATCATCTTAACGCTACGACTGTCGTAAGCCTATGTTAAAGTATAGGACTTACGATCATCTTAACGCTACGACTGTCGTAAGCCTATGTTAAAGTATAGGACTTACGATCATCTTAGGTCTTAAAAAACTTTTTGGCGCAAAAATGAAATAAAAATACAACTATAAACATTATGAGTATATACGCTTGGTGCAAATGCAAGTGGTAGAACTTCTAGTAGGGAACGGGGTTAAAAGCTGCCTTGAACAGTATTTCAGTTATATCTCGGTCTGTTTCATAGGGGAGGAAAGACCGAAGTTATTCAGGTCGTATACGTTTACAACTTCAGTGAAAAGTACGAGCACGGGTTAGTAATGGTAAACCTAGTAACATAAACTAGGATTCGAACTCCCGATCACTGGTTGCTGGCCACCCAAGGACTCTCTGCAAAGCATTAAAGTGAAAAAAAATACAATTTAGGCACTTCTGGCGAAAATGCACCGTACGTAGGCTATTGTACTTTTCCCCTTGCCATGATAAACTTTCTTGACTGAACACAATGTTGAGTGGTCCCATGAAGATCTGGGATAGACTTGGTCTTCAACAACCCATTCTTGCCGTTTGAAGCGACTTAGTATGCTTGTCGTAAGAGGCGACTAACGGGATCGGGGGGTCAGGCTCGGTGACTTGGTTGATTCATGTCATCGTATCCCAACTGCGTGGATCGATGTTCATGATATCAGTCAATGGTTTGTCGGGTCCGGACTCGATTATTAACAGACCACCGTCATATAGCTGGAATATTGCTGAGTGTGGCGTTAAGCAACAAACAAACAAACAAACAAAAAATGTTCTGTGGTCATGTACTCGAGTTAGGAAACTATTATTGCCCCGTCTGAATTAATGACTAAGCCTAACGCGTAAATACAGCTAATACGCCTTCAGATTTCCTAAAGGTATTTAAGCTGTTATGTTCTTGCCTCTAGTCACAATCAATCTGACATCGATGCTGCGTGATTCCTGCTGCGGAAACTGAATCAAACAAATCGATGGGCTTACGTTGCATACGACCAAGACAAACATTCAGTGGCTTCCATCTTCAAGACTAGAAGTTCTACCACTTGCATTTGCACCAAGCGTATATTCTTTATATTTGTAAAACACTTAAAACACATCGGTTCACTGAGATTTCCTGGAATCAATAGTTGAGTTATGGAAGCTGAAACCTCGTGACGTCAGGACGATGTGACGTGGTTTCTAAACATATATTTCAAACGTCCAGAGCTATGTTGGAGGTGGGTGGAGCGAAAGGCGTTGCAGATTTATGCACTTATTTCCCGTCGTGTGTACACATGTACACATAAATGTGTGTGTGTGTGTGTGTGTGTGTGTATGTGTGTGTCTGCTTGTACTAGCCCGGAGTTATCTCGATTTTATAGTGCCAGCCACACGAAATGTCATGACGCAGTTAACGTTTAACATGGAGATCCAACTCAGCCACAAAATGTCGACCAGTTTACCTACCATTCTAAGATCAAGAACAGATATAACGAATACGTTATAACAAAGTTTATTGCATACAGTTGAGTGAGTGAATGAGTATGGTTTTACGCCGCTTTTAGCAATATTCCGGCAAATACGGCGGGGGAGACCAGAAATGGGCTTCACACATTGTACTCATGTCGGGAAATGAACCAGGGTCTTCGGCGTGATGAGCAAACGCTTTAACCACAAGGCTATCCGACCACCCCCTATCGCAATTGTATTCACATATGAGGAGCGAATTCTGAAGGGTAGCCCTCTCCTGTTATAATTGATGTCGTCTTTTCACCAACAAATCGCCTGGTCCCAATCCCCGTGGGAATGTCTGTTTGAAAGCAACCCAGTAACCCACTAATCCAGTATGATCCTCTTTTGTCATCAAAGCCGCCTTGAAATGTCAGATAACGAGCGACCTTGCTTTGTGAGGGCCTCGCACCGCGGTTGTCTTGGTCCGAATTCGATTATTTTCAAGCCGCCACGGTGAAGCTGGACTGTTACCGCCACATGCGTAAAACAACATTCACTCACCATCTCTGCTCCTGATGTACCGAGCTAGAAGGTTAAGTGACCTTGAAACAAGAAACGTAATAACGCTTTCTGGTTTCTAACTTTCTTTCCTGCATTGAGGGGACTCACCTTCCGAATTCGTTACTTATACAGTGTTAATACAGCTGGGTATTCGTTATACAGTAAACTACGGTTATAACGAACACGCTTATAACGAACTGACGGATATAACAAACTTACTTTTTTGGTCCCGGCTATTTGCTGTAGTTATGCTGTATATATGCTTATAACGAACTACGGTTATAACGAACTAAAATTAGTAGTCCCTTTGAGTTCGTTATAACCGTAGTTTACTGTATCTATAATGGATCGCTCGTATAGGACCGCCTCGGTGGTGCAGGGGACAGAGCGTTTGCCCAGAGAGCAAAAGGTCGGAGGTTCGATCCCCGGCCACGTCATACCACAGAAAGTTAAAAGATGATTCTTGTTGTTACCTACCCGTGAAGTTCCGAGTTATAATAAGTCTTCAGAAATCCATGCTTGCCATAAGAGGCGACTAACGGGATCTGGTGGTCAGACTCGATGGCTTGGTTGATGCACGTCATCGTTCCCCAATTGCGTGGATCGATGCTCATGGTGTCAATCACTGGATTGTCTAGTCCAGACACGATTATATACAGACCGCCGTGATATAACTGGAATACTGCCAAGTGTAGCGTTAAACAACAAACAAGAAACAACTTGTTGTTACCCTGCCTCGCACGCGGCAACAAAAGTATAAAATTAGTACTTGTCGAATCGGAGTCTGAGTGGGATATCCAGATTAATCTACGTGAAACAAACACTTTTCTAAATCAGTTTACAACTTAGGTTCCTACCATTTGGATTGTGTGACAAGTGACTTTATCGTTGAAATAATCAACCTTTTCCCTGTGTTACAGGAACACTTGGCTCGCATCCGGATCATGTTCAATATTGGCTACGGGCTGTCTCTGACTTCCCTCACCTTCGCAGTCTTTGTCGTTGTATATTTCAGGTATGTACATTTCAGGTGTCATGGTGTACATTTCAGGTGTCATGGTGTATATTTCAGGTGTCATGGTGAAAATTTCAGGTATCATGGTGTATATTTCAGGTGTCATGTATATTTCATGTGTCATGGTGTATATTTCAGGTGTCATGGTGTATATTTCAAGTGTCATGGTGTATATTTCAGGTGTCATGTATATTTCAGGTGTCATAAATGAATGTCTAATTGAAGTATGTGTATTACAGGCATGTCTATTTCAGTTATGTATATTTCAAGTACGTGTTTCACAGGTATGTTTACTTAAGGTACATGTATGTTAATTTCAGGTGTTTACATTGTGTACGTATGTTTCACCCTTCAATGTGCACATGTTGATGTAATTTTCTCTAACGACCAGATATATCATCTTCCCTTTCATCGAATCAGTAATGTTCTGAAGCCTGTAGTGGCGTCAGAGGTTTAATTTAGTTCAATTTTGACTTTCTCATTTAGTATTTTGGAAATAAATAAACACCAATTTCGACCTAATCGCATGATGAGAAACACGAACTATTTCTTATGTTGCCGAAGTGGCCTGTCTAGGTGATGACACGTGTTGCTTAGAGGCCTCAGGCGTCGCAATACTATTTAGAATTTTCCTCTTCGATCGAGGGTTCAAATCCCATATTTGCCTTGACAATATTCTTTGGTTTGTCAGCATCATACCCCTATTCGTTGAATTCACTAAATGTCCCCGATATGTATCACGTTAGACTAGACGTGATAACAAAACATGTTATTAAGCTGTGGTGAAGTCTATTCGAACCGAGATCTCCGGATCTTTTTAACTCTGCAAAGAGAATGGCAGCCCTTTTAATATACTGATGGCAGACCGGTGTCTGCTTTCTGAAACAGTCAATCTAAAAATAGTTTGCAGAGATGTGTCATCTGGTGATGTTGAAATGGTCGTCCGTGTTGTTGCAGACGTCTACACTGTCCCCGGAACATCGTCCACCTCAACCTGTTTCTGTCCTTCATGTTTCGAGCCACGCTCTCCATCCTGAGGGACAACCTATTCCTCGGAGGGTTGGGTCTACCCATCGACATGATCGCTAACACCCACGGCATTCTGGAGTTCAACCCAGAGGGAACGGTCAGACTAGTTCTACAGTTGATGCTTGTTGATAACACTATCATTCATATTTAGACAAACACAATTTCAGGTGTTGAGGGAAGCTGCACATGTGCAATATTATTTGTAATGAATCTAGAATGGGCGACTTAATTGATCGAACTGCCAGGATTTTTTTCACTTGGAAGATTACGTGTCATCGTTCTCGACGACGTGGGACGTTGTTCATGATATCAATCACTTGTTTGCCTGGCCCGAACTCGATCAGATACAGACCGATGTGATATAGTTTGAATCTTGCTTGGGGAAACGGCTGGCCCAGTTGTCTAAGGCGCCGCGATTCGTTGTGCAGAGTTGTGTCCCTTGGGCACGCCAGAAATCTATGATTGTGGGTTCGAATCCCGGTTCGCCCCGATTATGTTTCTAGGTTTGTCACCACCATACCCATGTTTATGGGTTTCACCGAAGTGGTAAACGTCTGAGACCTGTATCACTTCGGGCTTTCGAATTCCTTCCACATTAAGCTGACACGCCGTGATATAACTGCAATACTGTTAAAAGCGGTGACCCAGAGTCACTCACTCCATAAATTGTGTTTACTTTGTGACCATCATTTGCTGAAAAAAATTGCAAAAATAATTTGCGAATCCGTCAAGGCTGTTTATTGACCCATTTGTGCACAGAAAAAGCCAGCAAACTCTCAGATCTCTTGGATACACGCTCGTTAATGTTTTACAGATCAATTTAAGATTAAGGTAATGATTATATATCAGCTCGTCTGCGTAAACCTATGCGTGTAAAACGGTGATATAGAACGGTCTCTCGGCCAAGCCGATGTACACACAAGCCGGGCTTGATCAAACACAAGTTTCACATCCCCGTATTGCCCCTTATCCTGAGACTATTTTAATCCTGTAATTACACATCCAGGTGTAAGGATCCACATATTACGAAAATAAATCTTCACGAGGTATCAATCTTGAAGAGATTGACAGATTTATTTTCATTTGAAAGCAATTAATTAATTACAGTCTGTCGCAAAATATTTATTGATTTTTTTTCCTTAGGGTGTCAGGGATATATATTAAAGTTTAATCATGTTACTGAAAATATTGTCATGTTTGCTGCTTTGTGACGGGGTGTCCCGTTATTTGTGTCATGCTGTCAGCAACGGCGCAAACGTTATTTGAGGACGTCGATAACGTTTGTTTCACACAATCAAGGATTAACAGGTGTGTTTGTTTGTTTGTCGTTTAACGCCGCACTAAGTAATATTCAAACTATATGACGGCGGTCTGTAAATAATCGAGTCGGGACAAGACAATCCAGTGATTGACAGCATGAACATCGATCCACGCAATTGGGATCGATGACATGCATCAACCAAGTCAGCGAGACTGACCACCCGATCCCATCAGTCACCTTTTACGACAAGCATAGTCACCTTTTACAGCAAGCATGGGTTGCTGAAGACCTTTTCTACCCCGGATCTTCACGGATCTTGTGTATTACAAAATCCGAGACAGACGATCTTACAACAAACATAGTCGCCTTTAGCGGCTAGGATATTAACAGGTGTAACCAAATTGGACAAAAACAATATGTTAAGTGTATTCATTTTTTGTTATATGCGGTACGTACAAGAATGTTGAGTTTAGGGACAGAGTGAGTGAGTGAGTTTGTTTTAACGCCGCTTTGAACAGTATTACAGTTATATCACGGCGTGTCAGTTAATATGGGAGGAGAGCCCGAAGTGATGCAGGTCCCAGACGTTTACCTTCTTGGTGAAACCCACGAGCACGGGTATGGTGCTGACAAACCTAAAAAAAATAATCGGGGCGAACCGGGATTCGAACCCACAATCATAGGTGTCTAATGTGCCAAAGGGACGCAACTCTGCACAGCGCATTGCGACGCCTAGATGATTGGGTCTCCCGTGCCCTCCTTGGAGACAAATGAAGTCGCAAAAGATCATTTAAAATATCTACTAATTGATTAGAACTCCAAAACGGTATATTCATATGAAGAGGTGCCACCTAAGCACTTACAAATAATTATAAGAACTTCAAATATTTTCTGAAACAGTTATTTTCTGTTGCAGTGTATCACTTTATGCCACTGTTTGGGCAGGACACTCTCACCTTTTAGCGAATACCTGGTGTCATCACTATTTGATACTGATTCGGGTGCGATCGGGTAGCCTAGTGGTTAAAGTGTTCGCTCGTCACGCCGAAGACCCAGGTTCGATTCCCGACATGGGTACAATGTGTGAAGCCCATTTCTGGTGTCCCCCGCCGTGATATTGCTGGAATATTGCTAAAAGCGGCATAAAACCATACTCACTCACTCACTGACATACTGATTCAAAAACACATTCTCATGATAGAATCGGAATCGCCTTTAGTAGACATTTGTCATGGATATGGAAAGGATTTTCATGGTTTTGTTTTAAACTGGCAACAGCTCTAATTTCTAATTATAATGACTGTTTTAACATGGACTTCCTTTGCATGTGTTTGTGACGAGTGTCACTGGTTGGGACAGGATACGCACACCTATTTGCGAACACCTGGTATCATTGCTTTGTCATAGTGCTTCATAAACACATGCTCATGACATTGTCGGAATCGTTCGATGGACGCCACTTTCTAAAATTTCGTATGAATCTGGAGAGGATATTGTCGGTTTTATTTATTATCATGATTATAGAAAGGACTTTACTACTTTTGCAGACTGCATACTTTACAATGAGACTTTATTGTAGCTGCTTTGAACTTT
Organism: Haliotis cracherodii; assembly: GCF_022045235.1. Lineage (NCBI taxonomy): Eukaryota > Metazoa > Mollusca > Gastropoda > Lepetellida > Haliotidae > Haliotis > Haliotis cracherodii. The sequence continues at coordinate 9,513,191 of NW_027266276.1, read as the reverse complement.
TATAAAACAACCTGCTTATACCGGACACCGTTGTTTCCAGCACTGGCAGTGCAAGCTGTTGTTGACCTGTTTCCACTACATGCTAGCGGCCAACTACATGTGGATATTTGTGGAGGGACTGTACCTCCACACACTCATCATCGTCGCCGTGTTCTCCGAGCGGAATACCGTGCGCTGGTATATTCTCCTAGGATGGGGTGAGTCAGCCTTTTGACATCTCTCTAGGCAGCGACATCTTCGTCATGTGATTGCTGGGTCTAGCTATTAAAATACTTGTACTAAACTGCCAGTTGGACGAAAGAATAGACTTGGAAATTCACTTCACTCTGATTATCAATGTGTACTGTGAAAATTAATTCCGACCACCATGTTCCTCGCCTGTTGTGAGATACTCATTGATGTGATGCATGTAATATCGCCTCTTACCGTATCGAGGGGCGGTCGGGTAGCCTTTTGGTTAAAGCGTTCGCCCGTCACGGGAAGATTTCGGGTTCGATTCCCGACATGGGTACTATATGTGAAGCCCATTTCTGGTGTCCCCCGCCGTGATATTGCTGGAATATTGCTAAAAGCGGCGTAAAACAATATTCAATCTATATAACCGTGTGGAATAGATCCCCCCTCGAATAAAGTTTGTTTCAATTTTACCCACCATCAAACATGGGTATAAGATGTCGTTTGCCCGGCAGCATAGTATAAAACATAGTAGTAGTAGTGATAGTAGTAGTAATAGTAGTAGTAGTAATAGTACATTAGAAATAATGAAAAGAATAATTGTCGTAGTTGTAGTAGTAGTAGTAGTAGTAGTAGAAGTAGTAGTAGTAGTAGTAGTCGAGGTGAGGTGAAATTGGGTTTAACATCGCGTCCAAGATTATTGCACTTATATAGCGACGTGCATGCGCGGTGTGTGTGTGTGTGGCTGCTTGTACTAGACCGGACTGATGCCGATTTATAGTGCTAGCTCACTGAGACACCATGCCGCAGTTTAACATGAATACCCCACTCAGACACAGTATACTGACTCCGAGCCGACCAGTCCTTGTTTTAGCCCCTTAATGCCGAGAGCCAGACCAGACAGGGTAACAACAAGTACCATCTTTTAACGTCTTTTGGCATGACGCGGCCGGGGATCGAACCCCGTACCTTCCGATCTCCAGGCGGACGCTCTACCACTAGACCACGGAGGCAGTCAGTAGCAGTAGTAGTAGTAGTAGTAGTAGTAGTAGTAGTAGTAGTAGTAGCAGAAGTAGTAGTGGTAGTAGTAGCAGAAGCGGCAGTAATAGAACTTGTAGTAGTAGTTGACGATGAAGTATTTTCTTTTGAGACGAACATATTTTTACAAGGCAACAAATGTTAAATCGAAAACGTGCTAGCTGTTAACAATATCAACTCGTTCGGAGATTTGTTCAAGAGCTTTACTCCAGGTTTGAAATTTAACAGCTCTGATGGACCGGGGATGGCTCGTGTAACACAAGTTACCTCTATTTGTCCAAGTAGCCATCAGGTGGTACAGGTCATACACTGGACTCGTGACCGGAATCTCCAAGGCCTTATAACTAGAAATCTTGCTCTACAGTCCTGACCTAAGATTTTGTTCAGGAGTCAGACACTGTAGTTAGTGCCACGGGTGAACCTGAAAAACAGTCTCCGGGTAATAGAGGGGATTTGGTGCCAGAATGATATACATCAAGGAATTGACAGGTTATTTTCACGATGAACCATGGTGATTTCATAGTCGTCCCTCTTCATCTGATCAATGATTACGAGCAATTGATTATAATCCGGAAGTTGAGATCATCAGTACCCGAACTCTCATATACGTATCATGTAGGTTGCATCACAAGCTTCATCTGCAAAACCTTATCCCAGCATCTGCTCATCGTTGAATGTCCGTTTTTCACAACTTGGGGCTACGGGTCGCCCCGTTAGACATATGGGCGTACATACCAATTTCTTTCTTGATCACCTTCCCCCAAATATGTACTATAATTTTCTTCTTCGAAAGGACAACCTCCGTGGTCTAGTGGTAGAGCGTCCGCCCGGAGAGCGGAGGGTCCGGGGTTCGATCCCCGAACGCGTCATACCAAAAAACGTTAAAAGATGGTACCTGTTGTTACCCTGTCTGGCACTCGGCATTAGGGGCTAAAACAATTACTGGTCGGCTCGGAGTCAATATACTGTGTCTGAGTGGGGTATTCATGTTCAACTGCGGCATGGTATCTCAGTGAGCTAGCACTATAAATCGGCATTAGTCCGGACTAGTACAAGCAGCCACACAAACACACACACGCACGTCGCTATATAAGTGCTATAATCTTGGACGCGACGTTAAACCCCATTTCACCTCACCTCTTCTTCGAAAATAGAAAATGAATATGTTGGTGTTTAAGTCAGCGCCATCTTGTTTTACAGTTCAGGGTTTTGTTTCCGATCTGGAACCCTTAATCATTTTCAAAGAAGAACAGTACAGAATTACGTTTTGGGAGGTGATTCATTAAAGGAACTATTAGTGTGGAGACTTTTCAAATATTGATGATCTGTAGCCCAGATTAGTCATATATAGAACAAGTGATATTAGACGATGATGGGATGTCGGGATACGGTAAGCAATCACCTTCCGCGACAACGTCACATAACGTCAACCCGACGTTAGGGCGGAGAAAGGGTCCAGAGCTGGTCAATATATATGTCAGATCTGATCACTGCTTAATAGCATCGTCTTCTGAATCCAATAAAAGCAGGCTATTGATCATGCTTCTATCAACGAAATATATATCCACCAGACCAATTCATATTGCTTTAAGATTACAAATTATTGGCATAGGATGGCTTTCCCCCTGAATGATTTACACAGTAATTCCTTTGAGGTTGGACATATCAACTAAGCCTACATGGCGTTTTGTAGTTGAAGCAGAAACTTTCAGAGGCTTCAAAAAAAATCTAGCCACCTTGTAGTTTCACTGTGGGATATTTTAAGAATTTAATTACATTTGCCGCCATCTTCAGTCAGAAGCTTATCGGGAATTGTCAATCATATAAAAACTGAAGTGCTTTTTTAAAGGATTTTGATACTAGTTCTAAGTTTAAGTTTAAGTCAGGTTTTGTGTGTGTGGGGGTGGGGGGGGGGGGGGGGGGGGGGGGGTAGCGTTACGACTGTCTTAAATTCACTTTACACTACTGGACTTTCGCTTTGGGTAACCGGTCCGTGGTCCCTTGTCCTGCCTGCTTGTTACAATATGTCTTTGTTATAAGTTGACCTTTTTGTTTGGTGAGATGAACTTGTGTTGATAATGTTTCGGATATTGGTTCTTTCAGGAGGGCCGTTGGTGTTCGTCATTCCTTGGGTTGCCGTCCGGGCCAGTCTTGAAAATAAATTGTAAGTAACGGGATCATTTACCCTGGATAGGTAAACAGATATATTTCTACGATGTGAGGATACTACGTGAAACATTGACATTCCACAGCTCAGATTCAACTGATCGGTGCACAAAATGAACATAATCCGTTTGGTACATTTACCCGAAGATGTTTGCCAATTAATTTACTTTGTTGTTTGCAAATCATTTTTTTTTCGTTTTTCTTATATATTTGTGCATGACAACATTGGGTCATTCGGGTTTCAGATCACATGAATATGATATTTGATCATCTGTCTTTACACGAAAACGACATCCTTTTCACATCCGAATGAGAATGATGTGCTTCGTACATATCTGCATGACACACAAGCGTTACAAACTATTACTTTATAAATTTAACTCCTCGATTCCGTTTCATAAAGCGATATTATTACGCTTCGACTTTTAAAAATCAAAGTAAGAAACAATGAAGAAAACACGACAGTAAACTACTGTTATAACGAACTGAAAGGGACCACTAATTTTAGTTCGTAATAACCGTAGTTCATTATAATCAAATATACAGCAAAACTATAACAAATGGCTGGGACTAAAAATTAAGATCGTTATATCGGTCAGTTCTTTATAAACGTGTTCATTCTAAACGTAGTTTACTGTATTTGATAGTGATTCATAAGCACCTGCTCATGATATAAATTGTTTAATAAAAGTTGACGGATGAAAAAGTAGAAAAAATAAAATGATTGATAGCAACTTCTTTCTCATACTGTTATATCGACGTTTATGTATAAATCTTTATACCGTTGTCAAGCAAGGACAACGGTATAAGGATCTATAACGAAACGTCGCTATTACAGTATAATCAGGAAGCTGTTATCCATAAATGTTTTGTCTGCTCTGCTCATGTTATAGTCGGAATCGTACAATGGTGTCTGATTTACAATAAACTACGTTTATAACGAACACGCTTATACCGAACTTCCGGATATAATGAACTGTTTCTTGGCCCCGTCGATTTTGTGAACATATGTTGTACATATGCTCATAACGAACTACAGTTATAACGAATTATTATTAGTGGTCCCTTTTACTTCGTTACAACCGTAGTTGATTGTATTGCGAAACTGGAGCCTTCTCCGTGACAATTTGTATCGATTGCATGTCTGCTATGCTTCCAGTTGTTCCTAATAAGGTATATTGGAGATATATAACCGTCAGACATGTATCCCCGACAGTCATGACAGATATGCTGTCACTTTCTTCGAGACTTGAGACTTTGACCTGAAATTTCCGGCGACATCCAGCGACTTATGTCATAAAAAATCCGTTTCGTTCGAACTATTTGTATTTCAACGAGCAAAACAACACTTCTGTCACGTCGACTTTTACATTGAAGACACGTTACTGTTTCATGTGTCTTGCTTGAAGTCACATGCTATTATGTGCCGTTAGAAGTGTGTGAGGCTTTCATGTAGCGTTCTTCCGTCTTTGAAAGGTTACATCATTATCAGGGACATCACTTGGTGAACAATTTACCATCACTCTCAGCACGACGTAATGGACTAAGCAATAAGGGCAGATCGATGATGATGCTCTTGGAATAAGATGCTGTAATCTTTCTGATCTTTGAATAAACCCACATAAGAACTCTGTGTGGTTCTCTTTGTACACATATTAGAGATATAAGCAATTTTTAAAAATCCTAAAAAGTTGATTATGGTATGGAAACACGCGTGTAAAAATTTCTTTGTCATATGATGTGATTTTAAAACTGCATAAGTCGAATTTACACACACTGCCGCGTATGAATACAATGCATGAGTTAGGAAAGGTCAGAGTGACATTCTTATCCGTCTCACTACCGTGAACCTTCCGATCCATTATATAGTGCCAATTGTATTGTTTACAGAACTACAAAATGGAGAACAATGTTAACAATACTTAATTGGAATATTAATAGTTGATTAAGCAAGTAGCCGTCACATCGATGTGTGGAGATTGTAAACAAATAACGCTGAAGGAACTCATTTGATATTTATCGTATAGTGATACCACTTTTATCCGACTTGTTTATTGCATCGATAACAAGTTCCATGAGACCACATATAAAATATCTTTGTGTATTTCGATTTCATAAACACTCCAACCGAAATTCGCAATTGAAAAGCTTAGAGGTGAAAGGGGCCAAAATGCACTTTGGCCCTGTTTACATATTATTGCATAAATAACATCGATGAGTTCTTGTTTACCTGCAGAAAAAAATATTGTGTGTTTTCATTGATGCGTTTTTAAAATATAGCTACTTAAAATTCTATAAAAGGGCAAAAGTCAAGTTCCAAAAGGGACAAAGTCACTTTGCTAGATTTTGGCCCTTTTAGCTCTCATTTCCGCGTGTGGTTGAGACTGGTTGTCTGAGAGAGATTTTGAAAGTTTGGACACCTTATTATTATCTTTCAACTATTTTAACAAAGTTGGCATTAGTTTAAATCTTTTTAAAATACTTCATTAGTATGTGTTTATACTTTCAGTAGTAGTTAATCAATCTCACATGTTAAATCCTATGTAAATGCCTGAAGGTCAAAAAGGGCCAAAATACAGTCATTGGCCCTTCCCACCCTTACACCCTTAAATTAAAAACGTAAGTTTATTTCCTTTTTGGAATGTATATCTATAAACATTTATATCTCTGCTGTCAGAATGCGTTAATGTCTAGGAATGTATCGGTTAAAACAAAGTTCATTAACATGCATAATATTATGTGTTTTCATCACTTTTCTCAAAACACACTCCACATGACATTGGCCCTTAAGATCCTCAACTGTACTTACCAGAAAATGTCAAGGCCAGAAAAAACCCAGTCTCGATTATTTGCCGAAATAAATTCTATTGGGCGCAAATGGCAACGTGGTGATGAACATTTTATGAATTGATATGAGCCACGAAAAACAGTGATAACACCAGGTGTTCGTGAAATATGCCTTGCTAAAAGTAAACAGTGATTTGTGATATACAGAAGGTCCTGTTGAATTGTTGTTAAATTGTACCTAATATTATCATCGGAATAGAAAGTAACTGACAAAATCGACCTGAATCTTCAGTGCAAAGTAATATATAGAAGGGGTTTGCAGATTTTTAGGGTCTGTTGGTACTGAGGCCCAGTTGTTCTGTGTGAGTGGGTGAAGAAGTGTATTCATTTATTTTTTGTTATATGTGGTATGTACAAGAATGTTGAGTTTAGGGACAGAGTGCGTGAGTAAGTTGGGTTTAACGCCGCTTTTAACTGTACTCCAGTTGTATCACGGCGTGTGAGCTTAATGTGGGAGGAAAGCCCGAAGTGATGAAGGTCTCAGACGGTTACCACTTCGGTGAAACCCACGAGCACGGGTATGGTGCTGACAAAACCTAGAAACATAATCGGGGCGAACCGGGATTCGAACCCACAATCATAGGTTTCTGGTATGCCCAAGGGACGCAACTCTGCACAACGAATCGCCGACCGTGACCCCTGTGTGACCTTACATACCAAATGTATCATATGATATTCTGCTTCAGTTGTTGGAACACCAATCCCACGCCTGGCTACTTCTGGATAATGAAGGGTCCTATCGTTGCTATACTAGTGGTAAGTATTGAACCAAGAGTCGTATTCAAAATACCAAATTCTTGTTGTTACCCTGTCTAGCGCTCGGCATTAAGGGATAAAACAAGGACTGGTCGGCTTGCAGCCAGTTTACTGTGTCTGAGTGGGGTAATCATGTTAAACTGCGGCATGGTATCTCAGTGAGCTAGCACTATATATCGGCATCAATCAGGACTAGTACAAGCAGCGACACACATACACACACACGTACATGCACGTCGCTATATAAGTGCAATAATCTCGCTACGATAAACCCCAATTAACTTCACTTCACTATTTTATAGTGATTCATAAACACATGCTCAAGATACAGTCGGAATCGTAAATAGACTTTGCTTTTAGCAGGGGTTTATTATAGCTACATGACAGTTATTTTTTGCTTTTTCATACCACTTTGTTTGATATTAGTTTTGCCACTTCGTGTCATTCTATTTTGGGTTTCAAGCCAAAAATGGCGCAGACAGTAAACTTTAATCACGACCGCGAATATAACGAGGACATGCATGGTGCTGACCACTCAATGACCACAACTGGAATATACCTGAAATTCGAAGACATCATTAGCAGTTCCTGTAACATCTAAGGGACGCAACTCTGCACCTCGAGCTGCGGTTCCTTTGAAACCGTTGTTTCCTTTTGTCGTGAGGATGCTAACACGTTCAAAGGAAGATCTAGGATAAAAAACCATTTTGACTTCCAGGATCTGTAAAATTTAAGATTTGAGTAAAACCTTTTGAAATTGTTTAAAATTACCAGATTTGGTTCATTTCAACTATTTCATGTTTGGGACGTACATCCATGATAACTCTAATCCATAGGTAAGGATACACTATATGAAAGGGGATGATTTTGGAGGTTTTCAGGAAGCGTTTCTTGCTGATATTGAACATGTGAAAGCAGACGAAAGCTCATTTCCACATGAGATGTTGATAACAAAACTTTTATCAACTTAGATTTTCATTTGGATTTTTGTAACTCATCTCAGCCATACTTAAAAATATTTATGATCATGTCCAAGTTTTATAAAGAAAAAAAGGACAGTATGCAGCCATTTGAAGAGTTCTGATAAGTTTCATAATAATAGTTCAGGGTTTCCGCAACTTTATTATTTGACATTTACAGTGGGTCAAAAAGGACTCGTATCCTGCTTCGATGTTTTCAAATATATATATAAGTTTAATTCTCCCTTATATTAATACAATAGATAATGTTCACCGAAAGCTAACAATGTCAACCTACATGTATTGGTAAACATACATAGAACCGTAATTATCCGGGGTAGAATAGGTCTTCAGCAACCCATGCTTGCCGTAAAAGACGAATATTGTAGTTGTAAGAGGCGACTAACGGGATCGGGTGGTCAGGCTCGCTGACTTGGTTGATGCATGTCACCCAATTTCGTAGATCGAAGCTCATGATGTCAATCACTGGATCGTCTGGTCCAGACTCGATTATTCACAGACTGCCGTATTTAGCTGGGATATTATTGAGTGTGGCGTTAAACAAAAGAAACCAAAAAAAGAGAGGTAAATATACAATGTATATTCTTTAAAAGCATGAGCCAACACATGGAATCGTGTCCACCACTGACAATGATATTACGACGCATCAATTGATTTTTCCAGTTGATACTGTAATATATCTTCTGTAAAATGGTAAGGTTGAAGAAACAAACAGCGTATATGTTGATTTCATATATGAAATTTGTAGCGGAAATATATCATTCATTTTCAGTTATAAGGTGAGGTGAAATTGGGTTTAACGTCGCGTCCAAGATTATTGCACTTATTTAGCGACGTGCATACACGTGTGTGTGCGTGTGTGGCTGCTTGTACTAGTCCGGACTGATGCCGATTTATAGTGCTAGCTCAATGAGAGACAATGCCGCAGTTTTACATGAATACCCCACTCAGACACAGTAAACTGACTCCAAGCCGACCAGTAATTGTTTTATACCCTTAATGCCGAGCGCCAGACAGGGTAACAACAAGTACCATCTTTTAACGTCTTTTGGTATGACGCGGTCGGGGATCGAACCCCGGACCTTCCGCTCTCCGGGCGGACGCTCTACCACTAGCCACACAAACACACACACGTACATGCACGTCGCTATATAAGTGCAATAATCTTGGACGCGACGTTAAACCCCATTTCACCTCACCTCACCGTTCTCTATAGAATTCGTTTATTCCTTTTTTCCAGGGTTCTTTTGTTTTTTTCGTGAATGTGGTGCGGGTTTTGTTTACCAAGCTGCAAGTAACAAGAAACAGCACCCCCCGTGCGAGAAAATATCGATATAGGTAAGTATCTTCAAATATATATTACCGAGAGTAAACCCTAGGCGAATTACGTACCATCGTAAATACTTCACGGGTGCATACGCTACGTCCCTCCAAACACCCTGAATACTTACGGCCGTTTTGCAGTGTAACCAGCGAACCAAGCACACGTAACATGCACATGTCACATGTAACAGCATTCGTGACCAACTCGTGTTATTCCGGGACAAGCCGAATAGCGACTCGTGCCCCTCTCATGGCCATTTTTGCGACCGGGTTCCGTCTTAGCGCAAACGGGCATACCTGAAACAATTGTCAACTCGTTGCGTAATGGTTCACATACATTTCCCCATATATTACATATATTTCAGAATTTGCAATTTAAGCACATCTAGACATGCGGAATTATACAGTATGATTGAGCACATTTAACTGTGTCATGGGTATATTTTTAGATGCAAGACATATGTAAAATCAAAAAATATTTCTGAGGGATTCTTTGACGAAGAACTGGAAATCATACGCGCATTCTGATTGGTTTGTCGTATTTTCGCACATAACATTCATCGATAGGGGGACGAGTCTTCTTGAAGGTTACGGAAAGGGGCGAGTGTTGCCGAATGATGTATCAGACCCAAATGCTTGCAATGAGTGATCAGGCCCCGGTTCAAAAATCGACCGTGGAGCTACGACGGTCCATCCTACTAGGGCCGCATCATTTAAATTTCAGACACAACATTATAATATTTTTAAAAATACCAGCGTTAGCCATATGATGTTATGACAGCAGTATGAGTGGATTATCCCCCTTACACGCGTGCTTTCGGTAATAATCCTCGGTAATAATCCTACATTCTTCTCCCATTTCGAAACACTATGAAATATCAAATTACAAAGGCGCAATTTTTTCTCAATTTTATCTCAAAAGCTGTTTGTCCGGCGTCCAAAAGCCACTGCGTCTTATGAAGGTAAAACTGCATAATTCCCACCAATGGTGACATATAAATTAGTTTTGACCATGCTATTTTTCCTCTCAAAATACATGCTGGGCTCTAAAACCTTCTTCTTTGACAATACCGAATTGAGGGAGCTGAACCTTGACATGTCCTTATTATTTTGCACAAATCATTAGAGTGAAGTGACATGTTCTCCCTTGATATTTATGAAGAACATATTAGAATGTGAAGGCTGACAGCGTCTTTTGTAAAATGGTTTACTTTAATTTGTTGACATTTTAAACTGTTCTGACTAAATATCTAGGTGAGCTACAGTGCGAGTGGATTATTTTTAAGAATGTACATGTGATTTAGTTACAGTGAGTGAGTTAGTTTAACGCCGACTTGAACAGTATTCCGACTGTATATTCATCATTTTGTCGCTGGGGCGGTCGGGTAGCCTAGTGGTTAAAGCGTTCGCTCGTCACGCCTAAGACCTGGGTTCGATTCCCGACATGGGTACAATGTGTGAAGCCCGTTTCTGGTGTCCCCCGCCGTGATATTGCTGGAATATTGCTAAAAGCGGCGTAAAACCATACTCACTCACTCACTCATTTTGTCGCTAATATTTACTGATGGTTGTTGCACTAACAGGTCAGCGTTTTAATACTAACACAGGATTGAACATGGGCAGTGTATGGTAACACCACTGCCAATGATACTGTGTGCATTTTAACACACAGTCAAAAATACTACCCAACTATATCTGATAACATTTTGTATGATGTCACAGGAGGTTGGCTAAATCCACTCTAGTTCTTATACCACTCTTCGGCGTCCACTACATCATATTCGTCTTCGTCCCCGACGGCGTCTACACGACGGAGCTAGTTAAACTCTACTACGAGCTGTTCTTCAATTCATTCCAGGTAAACTTTTCAAAAATGTGTAGCAATGAGCTTCCTTACCTCCATGCGTGGTGATTATAGGTTACCGTCCTGGTGGTTATAAGGGAGGATTGGAGTGAGTGAGTTGGGTTTAACGCCGCTGTTAACAGTATTTCAGTTATATCACGGCGTGTCAGCTTAATGTGGTGCAGGTCTCAGACGTTTACTACTTCGGTGAAACCCACAAGCACAGATATGGTGCTGACAAACCTGGAAACATAATCGGGGCGAACCGGGATTCGAACCCACAATCATAGGTTTCTGGTGTGCCCAAGGGACGCAACTCTGCAAAGCGAATCACGGTGCCTTTGACGACTGGGCCACCCCCGGCCCCCAGGGAGGATTAGATGGAAAACACGTCTACTGTGTGTTGATACTGTCCCGCTTTGTGACCATCAGCTTTGACGCTCGACCATCCTGCTCGAAAACACTTCTCATCACCATCCATTCAGACCACAATCTTTTCATATCTCCGTAATATAGCTGCAACATTGCTGACAACGCAGTTATGTTATATTGCTGACTGATGTTTCAGTTTTTCAGCAATTGTACTAAAAACAACTTTTCCCCTTTTTCCAATGTCTATAATTCTTTTTCAGTCATTTATACATAGTTCGATTCACAATACGAAGAATAAGCAAAATCACCAAATGACGTCAAAGAATGGTATTATATCAACAAAACCTTGATGAAACATATTTTTTAACTGCGTCTATTCATTTTCAGGGTTTTTTCGTTGCCTGCCTCTTCTGTTTCTGCAACGGCGAGGTAAATATAAGGATGTCGCCCAGCTTTACCGAACTACCAGCACACACACACACAAACGTGTACACACGCACACACACGTGGACACACACACACACACACGTGTACACACACACACACAAACAAACACACGTACACACACACGTACACACTCAGAAACACACAAACGCACACACATACAAACACAAACACACACACACACACACACACACACACACACACACACACACACACACACACACACACACACACACACACACACGCATACATAAACTGATTAAAAATCATAAGGAACATAAATAAAAACAAAGTCCATTGTACGCTTCCGAGTGTATCATATTAATTAGTCATGTGTCAAGAATCAATAGAATGTATTCTATTATACAAAGACTATTATGCATTCAAGTAATGTTTCTCTATTATTCCAAACAAAGACGGAAGCCTGTTTCGTTGCCAAATATATGTTAACATTTTTGGTGATGCACTTGTAATACTGTTCTCAGAAGAGGATGTTGTAGAGTAAGCCATCCATGACAGCATCCGTTGCACGTGTTCTAATCCCCGATTGAAATCAATGATTGTCTTTTATCAGTCTGAATTGCTGCAATTACCTTGCACATCCCTCACAAAAGTCCTTCCTTATTCAGTTAAAAGATAAACATCCTCAGATACACATGAAATAAATCACAAAATGTTTATCAACAATGTAAATTGCCAACGTTATCAATGCATTTCCGTAGCACGATCTACTGGTATCTCTTCGTGAACTCGCACGTTTGTAAGTCGGACATAATGTCATCTATACGTGTTTATGTTTGAGAAAGAATTAAGCTTATCAGTTATAAGAAATAAATGCTAGAAGCAGAAGCCATTTGGATTCAGACTTTATCATGAGCATGTGTTTATGAATCACGATAATATAGTGATGATGCTAGGTGTTCGCGACCAGTGGCACCCGTCAGAAAAGGATTCATACGCAATTGAAAATCCCGAATATTTCAGGTTGGTTAGTTGGTTGGTTTGTTGTTTAACGCCGCACTCAGCAATATTCCAGCTATATGACAGCAGTCTGTAAATAATCGAGTCGGGACCAGACAATCCAGTGATTGACATCATGAGCATCGATCCACGCAATTGGGGACCTAATCAACGTTAACAACAAAGCACATTCATTTTTCACCATATGTTATTCTTGTTGACCCCCAGGTACAATCTGAACTGAGAAAGATGTGGATACGTCACAAATTGCGAACCAACTCTAGGAAATTTCAAAGGATATACTGGCACGCGTCTTCATCTAGTGCGCGACATAAAAACAACGGTAACTGTGACCAGAAAAATAAGAACAAAAACAAAAACAAGGACAAAGACAAGGAAGCGTTAAGTAAACACGACTCGGAGCCAAGCTCCTGTGAGAGGAAACGATTCCACTGTTTCTATGAGAACGGGAAGTGCTACAGGGCGGCAACGCTGCACAGTATTCCTAGAGATGTTGGCCCTGTGGCAATTGTAACTAAAACAAACAGTTTCGTTTGACAAAGAAGAGTCGTTTCATATCATGAAGATGGGTATGAAAAGTTGTGTCATCTGACGGCTTCACGGCGGAGAAGAAGATCAGTGTGACCAATAGGGTGCATGAACACATCCAGAACACTTTAAGGAACATCTGTTTCAGAATATAATCATCTGACAAGAACACTTTCAGTTGAATTCTACTTCATGACTACGGTTCGAGTCTTATTTCAACAAGAGCTTTTCATGTGCTCTTCTCTGTGTTTGATGCCTAATTCGTTCCTTCATTAATTAATGTCATTTTTTTATGATAATCTAATATATTTGTTATTTTGTTATTTTTCTTATTTACTTTTCAAATTTATTTATATTTATTTTAATCATTTCAAGAAGATTGATATGTTTCTTTTTCCATTCTTTTTATGTCTTTGTTTGGAGGGGAGTGTCTTTGTATTTTTGGTCTACAGGAGTTCATTAATGGTTTGACACTAAATCAAACAGTAGAATTCTTGAAACAGCATTTCTCTCCGTACAGTGTTCAATCTAGATACGTGTGAACCATGTAATGTGTTTCAACCGAGAATCCAAGTCATTTACCCGAATGTGTTTCTCGAATTGAAAAAAATATATATCATATAACTTAGCAGTACTTGAGATGAATCAAACGATCTCTATTGACCAACCTATGGTTGTTTTCCTATAGGAGTATTGTTCTGTATATTTGGCTTGAGATTATGAATGTTTCATTGACGTGTTGGTCGAAAATATACCGAACAAAAACAGTAAGGTATTTTGGGGGATATTTTTTTTTAAAAATTGGGGATATTCATGATCCCTAACTTTTTTGTTTAGTGTATGTGTACATGCTATTGAGATGTGTAGACATGTCCTGTCATGTAACACTCTACGGGCACTTTCCCTTGACCATCATCCCGAGGCAAGCGTGTCCACAAGCCGATATCAAAGCCCAGTTACTACCCTTGCCACATCAAGGCCACTTTTCGTGGTTCGATCCTGGCGCCACTTCGCGTAGATCACGAGTTGTTCCCCTTGTACGCGGTATCCAATCAAATTGCTGTTCTTATCTCGTATGGCTTCACAAAGATGGCGACTACCAAAGGCGACGAACTAGTCGATCCGACAACGAAAACATTCGCGATTTCATCATTTATAGGCAAAAGAGGGCTCAAAATATGAAAAAGACATTCGTGTCACAACGACTTTCGTACAAATATGTACCAGTCGTGGATGTTGATTTTGAGAAACGTTCTCTGATTGGACTATCGATATGTGCGATAGTCCAATCATATTTAGCACAGGAAAGTGGGCTTGATGTGGCAAGGGTGGAAACAAGACTTTGATAAAAAGGCTAGTGGACGCTCTTGCCTCGGGAAGATGTATCTGGACACACTATTCAATTTTTGAAAGGGATACTGATATTGCACGCTGTATGAATAACATAGGACTAATATATGGATATTTTGATTTGTTTTCTTATAGTTGATCCTCAATACTTCACGGTCATGTATACATAACATCGAGTACGTGCCGCTCCTACCCGTGAATCTATTTGACCGATAAGAGATGTAGTTGTGATGTGTGTTGTGAATGATGCTGTTCATAATAGAATCACCTAAACCCTTTCCATATTCATCAGAAATGTCTACTGAAAGCTAAATCGGTTGTACGATTCCGACCCTATCATGAGCAGGTATTTATGAATCACTATCAAATAGTGATGATACCAAGTGTTCTCGAAAAGGTGGCATCCGCCACAAACACATGCAATCAAAGTCATTTATTCCTCTGAAAAACAAAGCAACATATGGTACACGTCAAAATCGGGAATTGCATCGGACAGCATTTTTGTCACTGATGCGTCAAATTCTGAAATATCTTCAACATGACTAACCCGAAACTTTTCAAAAGCCTTACAGAGGCCATGACTGTTGTAACCTTGATCAAACAACCTTGGAATAAACGACGTGTGACTCACGTAGAAAGAGCATGCTCGATTGTACCTGGAAAGTGGAGACCCCAAAGTCTGGAGCTGTTGGAATATTGCTGGACCATCTTCCCAAGGCAAGCGTGTCCACTAGCCTATATCAATGCCTAGTTTCTACCCTTGCCACATCAAGGCCACTTTTCGTGATTCGATCCTGGCACCGCTTCGCGTAGATTGGACTGATCATTCAGACTCCCTCTTGCTGGAACCAGGACGTGTTCGTTGGTTACAAATAGCGGCTGCACCGCAAATCGGTCGTATGTATTCACGGGTGACGGAAGAACATTCCTGGAACCAGGCTGTGGTTCGTTGGTTACAAATAGCGGCTGCACCGCAAATCGGTCGTATGTATTCACGGGTGACGGAAGAACATTCCTGGAACCAGGCTGTGGTTCGTTGGTTACAAATAGCGGCTGCATCGCAAATCGGTCGTATGTATTCACGGGTGTTAGAAGAACATTGCTGGAACCAGGCTGTGGTTCGTTGGTTATAAATAGCGGCTGCACCGCAAATCGGTCGTATGTATTCACGGGTGTTAGAAGAACATTGCTGGAACCAGGCTGTGGTTCGTTGGTTACAAATAGCGGCTGCACCGCAAATCGGTCGTATGTATTCACGGGTGTTAGAAGAACATTGCTGGAACCAGGCTGTGGTTCGTTGGTTATAAATAGCGGCTGCACCGCAAATCGGTCGTATGTATTCACGGGTGTTAGAAGAACATTGCTGGAACCAGGCTGTGGTTCGTTGGTTACAAATAGCGGCTGCACCGCAAATCGGTCGTATGTATTCACGGGTGTTAGAAGAACATTGCTGGAACCAGGCTGTGGTTCGTTGGTTATAAATAGCGGCTGCACCGCAAATCGGTCGTATGTATTCACGGGTGTTAGAAGAACATTGCTGGAACCAGGCTGTGGTTCGTTGGTTACAAATAGCGGCTGCACCGCAAATCGGTCGTATGTATTCACGGGTGTTAGAAGAACATTGCTGGAACCAGGCTGTGGTTCGTTGGTTACAAATAGCGGCTGCACCGCAAATCGCCCGCATGTATGGAGGAACGTAGTGTATACAAGACCGTGAAATATGGGTGTGATTCTGGTGAACCTCTTTAGGTCAGCTACACCAATCAATTAGTCACATTTACCTAAGCACCGGTAACATCCATATCGTAATTGGAGTGTTATACATTCTGCAGGTGAATATGTCTTGAATAGTCAGTTGAGTGATAGATGTAGTACACCAAGCTGTGTTCGTTGGATGTTATAGTCATGAGGTCGAATATCTTACCAAAATAACCTTTTGTGTGTAGAAAAGGTTATGTAGATTGAAAACATTTCATGGGGCCTTATTATAATTCCTTGGCATAACCTGTCTACAACGTACCAGACAGGCACGGTAAATTACTTTAGTCCATTAAGGTAAAGTGTGTTCGTCAGTTTTAAGGAGTCAGGCTCTTGGCTCCTACAACAAGATGATTCAGCACTAGATGGAGGGTGTTCTTTTGTGCAAATGAATCCTAACAAAGGATCGTTCAATAATGGATGAGGGTATCGATGATCGATCTGTTTTGAATAAGTGAGTCATTATGCGTCAAGAAGATAACATTTTGATACCTAGATTATTAAATAATGGTTAGTATTGAAGGTATTCTATATAACGAAAATATAATCATATCATACCATGTGATCTGAGGCAGCGCAATTCTCTGTACAGAGTTGTCTCCCTTAGCCGTACCAAGATCCGCTGATCAAGGGTTCGAATCCTGGATTTGTCCTTTATATGATCCTTGGTCCATCAGCAGAATGTAAGTACTCGTGGTTTTACCAAAGAGGTAAACGTCTCCGACCTGTGCCACTTGCAGG
Organism: Haliotis cracherodii; assembly: GCF_022045235.1. Lineage (NCBI taxonomy): Eukaryota > Metazoa > Mollusca > Gastropoda > Lepetellida > Haliotidae > Haliotis > Haliotis cracherodii. The sequence goes on along the minus strand of NW_027266276.1, from coordinate 9,495,890 downwards.
TTTCCTCAAGACAAACACGTTGTAAGATAACCGAACCTCTATTCCAAGGAACGAATGAGAATCATTCTCGCTTCATTCCCATGTGGCCTAGTCGTCTAAGGCGCCGCAATTCGATGTTCAGAGTTGCGTCCCTTGGGGAAACCTATGATTGTGGGTTCGAATCTCGGTTCACCCCGATTATGTTTCTAGGTTTGTCAGCACCATACCCGTGCTCGTGGGTTTCACCGAAGTGGTAAACGTCTGAGACATGCATCACTTCGGGCTTTCCTCCCACATGCCTTCATATAACTGGAATACTGTTCAAAGCGGCGTTAAACCCAACTCACTCACTCACTCAATCACTCATTCCCATGTAGGGCACGGGTGGCCTAGTCGTCTAGGGCGTCGCAATTTCCTGTGCACACCAGGAACCTATGATCGGGGTTCGTATCCAGCTGAGCCCTGATTATGTTTCTAGGTATGTCAGCACCATAGGCTCGCGGGTTTCACATAGGGCTTCCCACCCATATTTGGCTGACACGCCGTGATATAACTGGAATACTGTTCAAAGCGGCGTAAAACGCAACTCATTCATGCTTATTCCAATATCTCTCTGTGGTGGAGGCCTCCGTGGTCTAGTGGTAGAGCGTCCGCCCGGAGATCGGAAGGTCCGGGGTTCGATCCCCGGCCGCGTCATACCAAAAGACGTTAAAAGATGGTACTTGTTGTTACCCTGTCTGGCGCTCGGCATTAAGGGGCTAAAACAAGGACTGGTCGGCTCGGAGTCAGTATACCGTGTATGAGTGGGGTATTCATGTTAAACTGCGCTAGCACTATAAATCGGCATCAGTCCGGACTAGTACAAGCAGCCACACACACACACACGTGCAGGCACGTCGCTATATAAGTGCAATAATCTTGGACGCGACGTTAAACCCCATTTCACCTCACCTCACCTGTGGTGAAGGCCAGCCTTACCAAGAATGATGTGGCTTCAACGGTCATGCTTGTTAAGGATGCGAACGCATGGGGGGATGCTGCAAAATAGGCCTCACGGTTGTCGTAAAACAGACTAGATGTGTGATGGGTGTGTAACAAGTGATTGCTGTGTCTAATGGAGGTCTAGCTCATTGTGTGTAAGCGAAAGCTGACAACGTAACAGCTGACATGATACATGACTCAACGTTAACTCTCACACCCACAGTGTTTCATCAATGTTTTATGCTAAGCGAAGTCTAGAAGAACGGCGATATCATTGATATTTTACAAGGGCCTTGTGGTATTTTGTGCTGTCTTTTGTCAATTCAATGTATGAAATGAATAAATTTATTCTCTTAATATTCTGTTATTCTTCGTTACTTTTGTGAATGAGTTATTACACAGCGTAGGTTTATTGTGAGGCGAATCTCACAAATCTCACAAATCTCACAAATCTTCATACAGTAAACTACGTTTATAACGAACACGGTTATAACGAACTACGGTTATAACGAACTAAAATTAGTGGTCCCTTTGAGTTAGCTATAACCGTAGTTTACTGTATGTATATTTTATATAATCTGTGTGTGTGTGTGTGTGTGTGTGTGTGTGTGTGTGTGTGTGTGTGTGTGTGTGTGTGTGTGTGTGTGTGTGTGAGGTTCGAAACTGATCCGTGGTGGAATCCCAGATCTATTGCAGATTCCACATATGGAGCAGATATTGGCGTTTACTTAGATCTATAACAGATCTATTATGTAATATCAATAAGTGGTATTTTCTACAGCGCTAAACGTCGTATAGATTCATATATATTTGGCGGCAACCCGGTTTTCATTTTTGGATAATCTCATACCGGTTTCGGAAATAACAAACATGCCTACTGCCTACTACTACATGTACTAACACCGCACTCAACAATATTCCAACTTTATGATGGCGGACGTCAAGTCTGGGCCAGACTATCCAGTGATTGACATCATGCACATCGATCCACGCAATAGAGATACGATGACATGCATCAACCAAGTCAGCGAGTCTGACCACCCGATCCCGTTAGTCGCCTCTTACGGCAAGCATGGGTTGCTGAAGACCTATTTACCCCCGAATCTTCACGGGTGTGTCTACTGCATAAGACGTTTTAGACCCAAGGTCCAAGTTCAGGTACCAACTGATGCATTAACACTTACTTAACACAGTACTTCCGGTCGGATTTATCCACTTCCGGTTTCAGAAAATACATACGTTTATTGTCCTGTTGGATCAAATCAGACACTATCATGGTCAATAGGAGGGACATTGAAGGGACGTAACTCTGGTGGCGCTACGATCCAGCCACGAAATTCCAGCAAAGTTCGGCAAGGGTGGAAACCTGACTTCTGGAGTCAGTTAATACCCTTGCTACAGGAAGATGTTCTGGTGATGACTTCTTCACTTTCCAATGACTATGAAAGACACAGGCTTACCCCGATTGGTCTGGTGCACAGGAAACCTCCGTAGATGTACAGGCAGTGAATGGGATTTATTTACACATTTTACACACGCTTCTTTCAATATCCTCCCCGATATCTCCGTTGAACTAAAAACTACCCAATTCATAAGGGATGGGGGGGGGGTGGGGGTGGGGGGGGGGGGGGGGGGGGGGGGGTGGGGGATTTATTTGTACTAGTCGTTTTTACATTTCTGTAAATGTTGGTAAATCAGTGGCTATTTGACTAATATTGAACCATATCAGATCATCAATATACCTGAAACTTGTACCTGCTAATCCGAGCAGGACCCGTGAAGATCTTTAGCAACCCATGTTTGCCGTAAAAGGCGACTATGCTTGTCGTAAGAGGTGACTAACGGGATAGGGTGGTCGCTAACTTGGTTGATGCATGTCATTGTATCCCAATTGCGTAGATCCAGACTCGAGAATTTATAGACCGCCGTCATATAGCTGGAATATTGTTGAGTGCGGCCTCAAACATCAAACAAACAACAATCCGAGAAGAAATTCGGACTCACAGATTCAGATCTCCAAGGAGGAGACACCAAATGGTGTCAAACGGGATGCCTACTCCTTGCCTTCGTGCTCTAACCACAAACGTCACATACTATATGTTAACTAGGAGGAAGTGCAATATTTAACAGTACAGTTCAGACATGTCATTTGCTATTTTCATTGCTATTGTTGCCCATGTTCCCAAGAAACTGCCATTGTGTAATAAGTATATACTTAGCAGTAGTAGTAGAATGATCCTTAAGGTATGACACGCATGAATACATACATCACCCTCGTGTCTTTTGATATCAAATATATCCAAATGAGTTGATAAAAGTGGAAAAACTCCGAGGCTTGTCTGGGAATCATTACAACAAACAAACATCTGGGGATCGTTAGTACTATTACATGTGGTGTACAAATAGGTTGAAAGATGTTTGAAAGGACTTGTTCACGTTGTTTTTGTACATTCTAGCTAAATGTTCACTCACCTAATTCAAGGTATTTGAAATGTGTGCGTTCGTGATCAGTTTCGACACATTATTTCAAACATATCGTCGAAATATATGACAATGCATAAGGGCTGGTTCATCTGTCGATATGTCGTGAACCTCATGCAAGAGCTTCATCGAATTCATAGGAGTTGTCTCCCCTGGTACGGCCGAGCACGTTGACCCCGATCATAATGCAATGCACTCATCTAAGATCTCGAGTTTTGTTGAAAATACAATAATGAGACCACAATGCGGTGATAACCTTTTGTTGAATACATATGAAAAGCGAAAAAAAACCATTACCATAATCATAGGAAATATTTACTTAAAGTTAAATCTCGCTGAAAGATTCCGACTATACCATGAGCATGTGATCAATAGTCACTTTTAAATAGTGATGACATCAGGTGTTCGCGAAACTTTAGGTGAGCGTATCCTCACAGGTGGTACCCGTCACAAACACTTGCAAAGGCAAATCAATTGTTCATCTGGATGTTCGCCAAAATGTGAATGGATCCTTCTCCACCATCTGGGACCATGTTATGTTTCATTTAGGAGCAATTTTGAAAATCAGATTCATACAAAACTGAATTTTGTAGTTTATTATTTTTTTCATGCGTTTAATGTCACGTGACCTATAGGGTACAATCCGTATTGTGCACACGCGTATGATATAACTGAATACTATTAAAAGCAGCGTTGAAAACTATTTTAGGGAGCGAACATTTAGCATGGAGGGAAGGTGTGTGTGTGCTGATTCTTGTTAAAGACGGAATATCTTCTCGGTCACTGTTTCACGATCGTCCTACTATTATCTATTTTCTGTATATTTAATGGAGGTGCCAACAAATTGTTTTCCATCCTCCGCATATGTTTACGTCCTAAACAGCTCGAAAATGATTAAATTTGTTAAACCAGACACCCAGAACATCAGAAGGTCGCCTTCCTCTGTCACGTACTTTCAGGGAACAATTGACATGCCTTTGCATGTGTTTGTGACGGGTGCTACCGGTGGGACAGGATACGCTCACCTTTTCGCAAACACCTGGTATCAAAATTATTAATTGATAGTGATTCATAAACGCATGCTCATGAAATAGACGGAATCGTACTGTCGACTTTGCTTTATGCAGATATTTCTATTGGATATGGAAAGGGTTTTGTAGCTTTATTTAATAATGTTATTATTGTTGATCCCATGCTAGTTTGATCCCGATGCCTTCATCGAGCTAGATGTTAAATGTTTCACAGTGGAATAGAAAATTAATAGCTTTATCATTTGCCGCTTGTCACGCAGAAATCACACATATATAACTACGTTTGTAACGAACACGCTTATAACGAACAGACGGATATTACGAACTTAACTTTTGGCCCCGGCCATTTGCTGTATAGATGTTGTATATATGCATATAACGAACTACGGTTATAACGAACTAAAATTGTGGTCCATTTGAATTCGTAATAACCGTAGTTTACTGTATAATATTCGATGGCTATTCTCAGTAAATCGCCTTTGCTTTTCCACCACTGAACAGGTTAGTGTTCCTACTGCTAGTCCTGGTTTATACCGTGGGGATTCCTGATAGAATTGGTGCCAGCAACCTATATGCTGGTACCCCGATGTGATTCCGGGCTACACTTTGTCCCCTGCAATCTATGCTGGTCGTACGATGCAAAAAAAACTAACTGATTATTTCATCAAGCTCGGTGACTTGGTCGATAGTGTGCCCGCGTACCCCGACAGCGTGGCTCTACGCTCAAAATATCGATCACTGGATTGTCAGATCCCTACTCGCTTATTTACTTGCAGCCGTCATATAACTGGCGGGCAGCGTCAAACAACGTTTGGATTGAATGAGTGAGTTGGGTTTAACGCCGCTTTTAACAGTTTTCCAGTTTTATCACGGCGTGTCAGCTTAATGTGGGAGGAAAGCCCGAAGTGATGCAGGTCTTAGACGTTTACCACTTCGGTGAAACCCACAAGCACGGGTATGGTGCACGTACTGACAAACCTGGACACATAATCAAACCCACAATCATAGGTTTCTGGCGTGCTCAAGGGACGAAACTCTGCACAGCGAATCGTGGCGCCTTTGACGACTGGGCCATTCATGCCCCCTCTGTGTTTGGAAGAGAACTGGCGCTAAATCAACCAACGCCATACTGATGCAGTACCATAGAAACGTGCTTTTCTTATATACCAGCTGGCGCAACTTTCCCTGGTTGTGCTGGAAATATACACCTAGTATAATGTCCACAGAAGATCATGTTCCAAAATTAATGTCCTCGACTGTTTCAAAACAGGATAATTGGTTTAACGTCGAGTCCAAGATTATTGCACTTATAAAGCACGTGTGTGTACGTGTGTGTGACTGCTTGTACTCGTCCGGACTGATGCCGATTTATAGTGCCAGCTCACTGAGATACCATGCCGTACTTTAACATGAATACTCCATAACGTTGTTGAGTGGCATTTAGAAGATTGAGTATTAAGTAAGGATAAGATATATGGATGAACAACTCCTTTATTACAATTAGGTGCGACGTTTCGGTGTAGGTTCTAACACTTGCTTGATAACGGTGTTAGAACCTACACCGGAACGTCGCTCCTAATTGTAATAAAGTTGTTCATCCATTTTTCTTATCTTTACTTAATGAATACCCCACTCAGACACAGTATACTGACTCCGAGCCGACCAGTCCTTGTTTTAGCCCCTTGTCGAGCGCAGACAAGGTAACAAGAAGTACCATCTTTTAACGTATTTTGAATCGAACCCCGAACCTTCCGCTCTCCGGGCGGACGCTCTACCACTAGACCACGGAGGCGGTCCTATCAAATACATGTAGTTATGACACCAAATGTTCGCGAAGAAGTGAGCATATCTTGCCCCACCGGTTCAATTGGACAAAAAACACCTGAACATTATGATAAAAGTCAAAATATTGATTGCATCCTACATAATGTTTTTCACTGATGCATCATGGTATCTCAGTGAGCTTGAACTATAATTCGGCATCGGTCCGGACTAGTACAAGCAGCCACACAAACACACACACGTACATGCACGTCGCTATATAAGTGCAATAATCTTGGACGCGACGTTAAACCCCATTTCACCTCACCTCACTGATGCATCAAATTTGACGACAGTTAATGAATAATAACTAAAGAAAGCAAGGTACGTTTTAATACTTTAATGCACTCTACAGAGTCCTACATAATCTAGAACAGGATGAAGGAGACACAACACCATGGGAAATGCGCATACTAAACCATTGATACTATCATATCTATTCACTGCAATGACAAGCTCCATTCACATTATATGTTAACTGACAGTTCCTTTTATCGCAAGCTGAACACTTTATATTTTAAGTTCTGCTGATAAATCGGGCATATTATAGAAGGACAACCTACGCTTTGTATTACCGTCTCATTTAAGAGAAATATTTCAGTTTTTAATTTCATAATTTTATGATGGTTAGCGATGTCATATGATCTGCAATGTCATTCAAGTGTCTGGATATTATTGGTATCGGTTAGGTCAAATTATCATTACAAAATTGATTTGAAATAACACTTACAAATATAATGTGCAGTAAACGTAACATTCATATGAAAATATATATACAAATGTAAACTAGTTGTTGCTCATTAAATGGAATGAAGAGAGTGATCTAAAAATAAACAACAATTCTAAGTAGCACCAATCTAATAATCTAAAAGAGAAATAAACATGAAACATGTGCAGTTAGTTCTGTAGATAATAATTACTCTAAGCATAAGATTTGTGAATTGCTGTTTCATTACACATCAAGGACATTCTTGAATGCAGAGAAGACACATACAATCCGACTTGGTATTCGACGTATTTCAGTGATGAATCTAACAAGAACAAATGACAAATTGCGAAGCTATTGACATTTTGATGATTGACACAAACTAGACGGCCTATCGTACTTGCCATCACGTGATCACATGTATGTATAAGCAACGCTCTTGTCACACAAAAAGTGCAGGGTTTCATGTTGTTTGCAACAATACAGGATATCAGTATATGGGTCCTTTGTTTATGTGTTCATTGAACACAAAGTCCCAAATTAATTCCTTACGACATAAAGGCAAACACAATATTATGAAACATCTGAAGTAATACTATCAGGAGAAGTTTGCGTGAAACAAGGGTGGTCTTAGAACAGCACCCTGACAACGTCCTTTTAAGTAATTTGAGGAAATGTACCACACAATGCATACGATGTATGTAATTTGTATTAAATGTTGTTTGTTTGTTTTGTGCTACTTCAAATCATAACAAGATAAAAGGGTATATGTTTACTCATACAACAAACATAGTGTATGACATAACAAAAAATGACAAACAATGCTTATATACAGTAAATACACCCCCGACAATGAGGGTGGTGATCCTGAATTGCGTCAACATATCAAAATATAACATGGGTGATAACTCAATAACGTATCTTAAAAACTCTAAATAACAAGGTTTAATATCAATAGTGCAACTGTAACGGCAAACACCATATAAACGTATAAATTCTAATGTTTGAGAGAATGCTGGTAATTCCACTGAATATTCCGAGTACAAATATATGTACAATTATTAATAATTATTAATAACGGATTTCTGTAATAACACGCACAACAAGAAAAAATAGAAACAACACGTGACCTATTGGAACATGATTCAATGTGTTTTCCAATGAAACATTTTTTAAAAACTGCCAAAGTAAACTTCAATTTTGTGTTTGGAAAATGTGAAATTTCTTTGAGTTAAGGTTTGATTGTCTAAACATAAGAAGGCATCGCTTCATTACATACATTTAATCATTAATTAACTTTAATCAAATGAATGATCCAAACAAACACATTGCGAACTGTTTCCGTCATGAAACCCTCAAGAAGAGATCATGTATAACGATATTATGACAATAGAATAGATGGTGACGTGCTCTGGAGCGACATATATTCCGAAATATTAACATTTGGTGACTTTTCATAAAGAAGAACCTTTTGAAATGGATTTTTGTTTATTGTTTATTTTTTTATTTTTCAAACTGTCCATCGGAAGGACCTTTATCTGTCTACATTATCTTCATGTAACAAGTGTTCTAACGACAGCAATATGACATATGGAAACTGATGGAGACAGTATTCTATTTCGTTATCGTTAAGGTATATGAAATGGCCTTAAGACATTCTAAATGTGTATGATTCATCTAAACTCGACGTTAACAAAGCCAAGGAGGATGTTCCAGAAAACAAAGCTATGGGGTGATTTAATGGTCTTTGATGAGTATATAGCTACTTCCAATAATATTTTCACAACCTTTTTGCCAATGGAAGAATTTCAATCTTCGAAAAATATCAGGGGAAAATATAATTGGTTTACTTTTGCAAGTATGATATTACAACTACATATACGCATATAAATATTGAAGAAATGATAGTAAAATTCATATATCTAAAATATCAACAATGAAAACTTCCATTGAAAGCAGATAAAAATATCATAGAAATAATATTCATATGTTCCGTGGCATCTACGTCGTTGTGTATGACGTCACAACCATATCTATTATTGAGTACAACCGTATTGAGTACAACCGTATTGAAGGTGTTCAGTACAACCGTATTTGACATTTCTCCCAATCCATGACCATTTGGCATACAAAGTTTGCCGTATTTCAAAATGTGCATTCAGTTCGCCTCGAAAAACACTATATTCTTTAGAAGGTTTTCATAGCCCCATTTTCTTAGACAAATGCAGTGAAAATGAACGCGTCTGCATCTAAAAGCATGCTTATCCAACTCTCTTTTAATTGAAACAAACGGAGCCTAGCATATGTAGATATGGTAACAAGAACTGAGCAGTAAATGAAAAGACAGGTTTTACATGCAGATGCAGTCTCCATATCACTGCCAGACAAAATCTTTAAAACTTTACACAGGCGTCCTAGGCCGTGTGTCCTAGACATTATGATACATGTTTGAATTTAGTTTTGCAGCTAGAATAAGAAAGTTGAAATTAGTAAACGATATTACGAAAAATCAATAAAACACAAAAAAGCAATACCTCCAGAAGTCATTACCTGATGCCCTTGGCGGTTTATACAAATGGTTATCAATATAATTGCAAAATGCAGCTTTGATATTACAGTGTAAATTCCCTGAGGTGCCCTGGGAAGTTTCATGTTAAGACCCTCTTTGCGTGCAACAGTCGACTCTCGCTATCTCGAACATTCACATTTCAAATTAATTCTCATCTCGAAATGACCTCATGTCCATGCCTCATCTGATTGCTCGATGTATTTATTTTCCCGATTTCGAGAAAACGAGAGTTCAATGTGTATAGCCTTTGTGGGAAATGACAGACTGTTATCAAAACCTGGACTGAACCTAGACTAGCCTTGCCTAGATGCATAGAAAACTAGTTGGCTTTCTCTTCTACCTCCCTGCATGATTGAGGGGATCTGGCAACAAATCATTCCGTTTACCTATCATTTAACATCGATATCCTTCGAGGGGCACTTCTTTCTGACTTTCGGCACCGCGAATAAGCAATATGTGTACGCACATGCGCACAGCAATCATCTTTCGTTTTTCGCTGCTTTCGTTTTGACAGAAGGTCAACATGGCAGTTGGAGACATTGCATATTGTTTATACGCATGCGGTGCGTGACGTCACTTCCTTTACACAGCAGTCATGGCGTTGCCCTCGTGGCCGTTGGGAACCTTCTCGGGGTTGGTGTCGAACATCTCGTGCTCTAAGGGAGGTAACTCGTCTTTGGATAGATGGTAGACCAGGCCCGCACCAAGACTGTCTCCCATTACGTTGATCATTGTCCTAAACCGGTCCCTGTAAGATTAACACAGACACTTATCAAAATGCTTGTTCTTCTTTTGAAAGGACACTGTCTTAGGATGCAGACGCGACGAGGTAGACTGTTTTCATTAATCGATTAATATTCCAGTTGGTAAAAGAATACATAATTTAAAAACATAATAAAAATCCAGTTGGTAATTTGATTCCAGACCAGACCTTCTGCAACATAAACCTTACTTCTATAGGTAGGTATTACAAGCATGTTGTCACTGAACACGAAGTTGAAAAGTTTATTCATTCAGCATTATTTCAGCTAGGCATTATCATAGACTTGCAGACAGTCCCTGGACCAGGCGAATATGTGACTGACAACATGAAGGCGGATCACCACCAAAGACACAACAATCAATCCGATCCCTGTATTAGGTCGTTTGTTTTGTTTTGTTTGTTGGTTGGTTAACGACGCTCACAGCAATATTACAGATATAAAATGTCTGTACATAATCGAGTCTGGACCAGACAATCCAGGCATTAAAACCCAAGGCATCGGCCTACGCAATTGGGATCGATGATATGCATCAACCAAGACAGGGAGCTTTACCACCGATCCCGTTAGACGCCTCTTACGACAAGCATAGTTCCCTTTTACGGAAAGCATGGGTTCTGAAGACCTATTCTACCCCGGATCTTCAAGGTGTGCGGGACGATGTAAATTGAATGAAAATATGTGCTTAAATCTTATTGGTTGAAATTGCTTGATGGGATCCCCTTTCACTGCGTATCAATACTAGGCATCCCCAAAATACAAAATACAAATAAGCCTGGTCCTGTAACACGGAATCCCGTGATGTCATCCACCTTATCATGATGTCATCGTATTCCAGAGTGACACCATGGCATTCCAGAGTCAAGCGAGAGAAAATTGTTAACAATTGAAACCTTCGGGTGTCACTGGCATTCCGAATAAACTGTCCAGTACTCAAAATCTGAACACATAATGTGTTTATCTCCTAAGTGAGGAATTTGCATTTTTCTAAATTGACATCAGCATTTGACTTGAAAATCTAAATACGTTCAGTCGGAAGTATAGTTACTCACAAGAACCAATCAACGACAAGAATAAGAGTGATATCGTCGACAGGGAGTCCCACTGCTGATAACACAATCACCATGGTAACCAAGCCAGCCTGAGGGACCCCCGCGGCTCCAATGGATGCTGCCGTGGCTGTGATACTAAAAAAGAAAAGGACTGATATTACAACGTGTAATCAACGTGTTTCAAACTATGAATTTAAATGCATATCAACGTGATTCAAACTTTGACTTTAAATGCATATCAACGTGTCTTAAACTATGAATTTTAATGCATACAAACATGTTTAAAAAAAGAAGAATTTGATTGCATATCAACGTGTTTTCAACTATGAATCTGAATGCATATCAACGTGTTTCAAACTATGAATTTGAATGTTTATCAGCGTGTTTCAAACTATGCATTTGAATGCATATCAGCGTGTTTCAAACTATGAATTAAATGCACATCTTCGTGATTTCAACTATGAATCTGAATGCATTTTAACGTGTTTCAAACTATGAATTTGAATGTATATCAACGTGATTCAAACTTTGACTTTAAATGCATATCAACGTGTCTTAAACTATGAATTTTAATGCATACAAACATGTTTAAAAAAAGAATTTGATTGCATATCAACGTGTTTCACACTATAAATTTGTGAACGCATATCAACGTGTTTCAAATTATGAATTTGTAAACGCATATCAACGTGTTTCAAACTATGAATTTGTAAACGCATATCAACGTGTTTCAAACTATGAATTTGTGAACGCATATCCACGTGTTTCAAACTATGAATTTGTGAACGCATAACCACGTGTTTCAAACTATGAATTTGAACGCATATCAACGTGTTTCAAACTATGAATTTGTAAACGCATATCAACGTGTTTCAAACTATGAATTTGTAAACGCATATCAACGTGTTTCAAACTATGAATTTGAACGCATATCAACGTGTTTCACACTATGAATATATGAACGCATATCAACGTGTTTCAATATATAAATTTGAAAACATGTCGAGTTTGAAACCATCTCGCACGTCCAAAATACGATCATTGTTATGTGAAACCGGATGCAACTTTAATCCTCGAACATTCAGTGTTACAATTCATTTTGATACAGACCCTGGACCACACTCTCTTCATTGCGGAAGTGACGTCACCACCTCTACAGCACCCTTAACAAAGCCCCGAATTACACTCGTTTGTGAGAGTAATTTGATAAGACGGTTATTTTCAGTGTCGTGCTAATCGAATCAGCTCAAAACCCCGCTAACGCATACCAATAGGCTGATCCTTGTTAAATGACATGTTTATCTAAGCAATGTGGCATTCATGAAAATATCAACTTTTTCCTGTCCTGAATTGAGAATAACATGCTATTTGACAAGACAAAGACAATGTTCTGAGAAATCTGCGTGATCTATCTTGAAGTGAGGTGAGGTGATATTGGGTTTAACGTCGCGTCCAAGATTATTGCACGTATATAGCGACGTGCATGTACGTGTGTGTGTTTATGTGGGGCTTGTACTAGTCCGGACTGATGCCGATTTATAGTGCTAGCCCACTGAGATACCATGCCGCAGTTTTAACATTAATACCCCTCAGACACAGTATATTGACTCCGAGCCGACCAGTCCTTGTTTTAACCCCTTAATGCCGAGCGCCAGACAGGGTTACAACAAGTACCATCTTTTAACGTCTTTTGGTATGAGGCGGCTGGGGATCGAACCCGGACCTTCCGCTCTCCGGGCGGAAGCTCTACCACTAGACCACGGAGGCGGTCGATCTATCTTGAAAGCCATAGTGGCATGACTGTTGTGTTTCACTTCCACAGTCCCCCACGCCTGACGCATAGTGATATTGAGTCACCCCCTTGGAAGAACCACAGGACTACTAGTTCCCTTGACTACCTGTTAGATGACTGAGTGATTGACTATTGTTTTGTTAACTTTCATCAATACTATCCAAATTAAAAAGAGTAAAACTTTCCATATTTATTGATAAAAAGTCAATTTTTCGGTTCATAAAATGTTCATACTACACAAAAGTGTTTTATTTGATGTTATTTTTTCCATACTAAAGTATGTGCAGTTCATAACTTTGAAAACCTGCAAATAAGTCCATACAACATTCACGTATAAAATATATATTTTTGTAAAATGAATATCTGTAGCATACAAATAATGACAACAAAGGCGATAAAACCCTTTCCACAGTCCTAAGAAATATCCTCTAAAAGCAGAGACGATTGTACGAGACTGACTATGTCATGAGCATGTGTTTACGAATCAGTATCAAATAGTGATACCAGGTGTTCGCGAAACTGAGCGTATCCTGCCCCATCGGTGGCACCTGTTACAACCACACGCAAAGGCAAGTCAATTATTCACGTGGGAAAAAAACGCGGGACACATGGTACAAATCAAAATAGGACATCAGACATATTTTTTATCACCGATGCGTCAAACTGGGAATATATCGTTTCAAAACCTTTACTGATGCCTTTGATTATAGTTATTCTCATAACGTTTTAAGAAAATATCTAATGACACTTTTTGAAATTTTCGAAGAAAGAGTGTCCTCAATTGTACCTCGACAGTTGTCTTTTGGGGAGAATTGTATCACTCGGAATCTATATATCAATTTGAAACAGATGGGGCCGTTTCAGGGCTCACGTGATCAGATGAGTTAATAAGTTGAAGGGATCAGTTATTTTGACAATGTCAGATCTCTGATATACTTAGAGCTTAAGCGTCTTCGACAAATTTACTTATTTTGATTTTGGCAATCCGAGCAGAGCTTCTGACCCGTGTGCATAAGGAAACAGATCAGCCATACTGGTAATAGGGCAGAATGAAACACCAAGGGTTAACGTTACACTTATAACCCACATTGAAAGCACTAGAGACAGTTGACCTGAAATAACATCAATTTAAAGAAACAAACAGTGTATATGTTGATTTCACATATGAAATTTGTAGCGGAAATATATCATTCATTTTCAGTTATGAGGTGAGGTGAAATGGGGTTTAACGTCGCGTCCAAGATTATTGCACTTATATAGCGACGTGCATGTACGTGTGTGTGTTTGTGTGGCTGCTTGTACTAGTCCGGACTGATGCCGATTTATCGTGCTAGCTCACTGAGATACCATGCCGCAGTTTAACATGAATACCCCACTCAGACACAGTATACTGACTCTGAGCAGACCAGTCCTTGTTTTAGACCCTTAATGCCGAGTGCCAGACAGGGTAACAACAAGTACCATCTTTTAACGTCTTTTGGTATGAGGCAGCCGGGGATAGAAACCCGGACCTTCCGCTCTCCGGGCGGACGCTCTACCACTAGACCACGGAGGCGGTCGCTTTTCAGTTATATTCACCCATCAAACATTTAATTTTACAAGATAAACGTTTTCATCAAAAGGTCTAAAGTGTCACTGAAATAATTTCTTATACTAAATATTCTGATGAATCGTATGACCTATTCATAAACCTCACATGGATATTCATGTTTTCTCTTGCATATATTCTTTCAGGGATTCGTGTAAATTGAAACTATCAAATACAAATGTTAAAATTTGGCAATGAAAGATTTGAGAGTTTTTGTTTCTTTTTATCCTGAACCATACCCTTTCTTTTCAGAGCTGATACCTGACGCAGATGCATTGTAATACATGCTTAAACTCACTGATTAACAAAATCTAATGCCTTTTTGGAAGGTAGGTTTTGAAATTCACATTTTAAATGGCATTTATTCTTATCACGTTACTGTATGCTCAATTCATCTATTACATCTTGACAACGAGAACGGAATATTGATATTGATTTCTCACATGAGGTGGACAAAAAACCCAGGAAGGAGTAACCAGCATAAGCTCTGAATTCCAATGAGATAAATCTAATTTATCTTCTTCAACACAAAAGCAACCTCTGTCTCTGCGGAGTATAAACTGTTTATTGTATAAGGTGTACAGACCGTTAAAGCTAGAACGTAGGAAATTAGCTGCTGCCACCATCATCATGTTATCACTATCATATTTTTTTCATCATCATGTTATGATTAATACTCAAAACAAAACGTTAACGTTAATTCCTGTATATTCGTGGGTAAATAGCCGTGTTCTTGGAGACTTACATGAAAAATAATTTTAATAAATTAACAATTTTGGAAACAAACAAGATACATATGACGGATTACACCCAGAACTGACTGGATCTTCGTGTGATATGCAGCTGCAATGTTTCATGTATTTAGATAAACTTTTATTCTAAAAAACATGTTTCAGTACGTTCACCCGTTTCTCTGTCATTAAATTGTTTTTATTAAAAGTCAAAAATCGATTTTTAAACAGATTCCAGCTTACAAGATTGCCAGATATTGCCTTAATGAATAGATTTTATGGCTTTCATATTAGAAGTAGCAAATGGTGAACAGATTTAATAAACGGAATAACGATAATGTGAGGTTGGGTAAGGCTCAATATTCACTCGTTACGTGAGTGAGTGAGTGAGCATGGTTTTACGCCGCTTTTAGCAATATTCATGCAATATCACAGAGGGGGACACCAGAAATGGGCTTCACACATTGTACCCATGTCGGGAATCGACACTCGTTACGCGTGTACATTTTACTGATTATGATTATCATCACGACAGGCTGCTTACACCTCCCCAATGACTCAATTATTCAAGACCCATGAAGGTCAGGGGTAGAATAGGTCTTCAGCAGCCCATACTTGCTGTAAAAGACGACTAACAGGATCGGGTGGTAAGGCTCGCTCACTTGGTTGATGTATGTCATCGTATCCCATTTGCCTGGATCCATGTGTATGATGTCAATCACTGGATTGTCTGGTCCGGGCTAGATTATTAACAGACCGCCGTCATATAGCTGGAATATTGCTGAGTGCGGCGTTAAACAACAAATAAACAAACAAACAAACAAACAATTACTCAATACCAAAACTACGTTGATACAATATCTGTTACTGAATGCTCATTTCAAGAACCAGGCTTTGGAATACAATGGCAAGCTTGCAATTTATTTACAAATTATATCATTGACCTGGTTCTGAACCTCAGTGGTCCTATGTCTTCGTGAACTGCAAATGACGTTATTAGATCGGAGGAGCTATTGCAGATAGATGCTCAGGTATACCCCAACGCATCATCTCAAATACATAGCAACAAATGACCATTTAGTCTTTTCATGTTAATAATATGACATTTTATGCAGAATTGATACTTTTTGGAGTTAAAGAGAACATAAAAACAGATAAAGTGTTTAATGTACTGTTACTTATTGCAAAATTCTATTCATAGATGCAAATTCAAAAATACAAAACCTTATTTTCATGTATATAAAAAGGAAGCTTTTTCACGATACAACATTGAAAAAGATATTGCTTTCAAGACAGGTAATCAACAGAAATTCTATGGTGCTTGGATGCTGTATCATCAACTTTTCGAAAAAGAAGAGCAGCTTTCATCCTTATGTTAGTTTTATACTTCAGACTTTAATGTTTTAGACCATGTACCTTCCTACACTGCAATATGATATATGAACTTTAAAAGTTTATGCTTACTTGATATATGCAGTATGTTTGTATTACTACAGTGAATGTGTGAGTGAGAAGTGTGTTATGTTCTGTAAAAAAGTAAGATGTACTGATAAGTTGTGCTGTGTGTCATGGGCTTTCTGCTGCCCTGGGCGGAAGCACATTTTAAGTAACAGGTACATCTTTTCAAAAACAATAAAATAAAAAAGGAATTTGAAACAAAAGTTCGTATCTTGGATAATTTATGTACGTGTATGTGTATACTTTTAACTGAATCTCTGAAACTGTAGTTGAAATAGAATACAATCGAACTGAATAATTGGGATACAGTCCCCCCCCCCCCCCCCCCCCCCACACACACACACACACCCCACACACACCCCGCCCCACCCCATCACCCCCAACCTACACACAGAGACATATAATTTACTCTAACAATATAAAGCGTCATTTATTGGTGAAGGCATCTTACAAGAGCACTGTTAACATCCACTTCAAACAGTTCCGCAAACCTATGACGTCGTCCCCCTTGGTACAGTAAACTACGTTTATAACGAACACGCTTATAACGAACTGACCGATATAACGAACTTATTTTTTAGTCCCGACCATTTGTTGTATAAATGCTGTATATATGCTTATAACGAACTACGGTTATTACGAACTAAAATTAGTGGTCCCTTTGAGTTCGTTATAACCGAATATATATAGGATACATATGAGGAGGGTTTGCAGTCACGTTGATACTTCTCTGCATGGGATGGTTACACGTTGCGTTGATGGGTTGATTACATTGATTGTACCCACTCCTACCAAAGAGAGACCGCCTCCGTGGTCTTGTGGTAGAGCGTCCGCCCGGAGAGCGGAAGGTCCAGGGTTCGATCCCGGGCCGCGTCATACAAAAAGACGTTAAAAGATTGTACTTGTTGTTACCCTGTCTGGCGCTCGGCATTAAGGGGCTAAAACAAGGACTGGTCGGCTCGGAGTCAGTATACTGTGTCTGAGTGGGGTATTCATGTTAAACTGCGGCATGGTATCTCAGTGAGCTGGCACTATAAATCGGCATCAGTCCGGACTAGTACAAGCAGCCACACAGACACACGTACATGCACGTCGCTATATAAGTGCAATAATCTTGGACGCGACGTTAAACCCCATTTCACCTCACCTCACCTACCAAAGAGAGAGTTGAAAGATTTCGAAGTTTAGAGGTCATCATATCTGCACACGGCATGTTCATGAGTTGGAATAAGGACATATGTTAGAAAGGAGTACTTTGACCACAATAAAATACTAATGACATCTTTATGATGTTATCCCGTCATTTCCTTGTTAATCTAAATTTTAAATTATTCTTTTTCTATATCTTTTGAAGTGAAGACATTTCTTTGTTGGCCTATATGACATTACATCGCAGACCATAATAAATGTTTTGTCATCAAATTCTCCTGACAAAGTTATCTCATTCAAACATAATGATGCCTCTTACAAAGAAAAGCCATCCTCTGGTACCGTTATAATCACAGGTCGCCTTCTCCGTGTGAATATATATTTATACGTTTATGATGATTCCTTTATGGGACTTCACCAGCATAATTGGTTATTAACTCAGCATGAGGTTTGTATAAAAACCATTATCCACCTTTACCGTACCTCGCAACAGTGATTAGATGTAGTCGAAACAACAGAAGTAACTATAGCCATTAACAACCACAAATAGCACCCCTCAGCAGGAAGACGACCAACAAACATTGATAAATGTGACCTTTAAGAAACAAGAGACCAGTAATAGAAATCTCCTCTAAAAGGCAATTCTGAGTATCCTACACAAGCGAACATCCGGGGAAGAGCTAATGGTTTCTTTGTTCTTTGTGCTAACGACAGCGCTGGAACCACCATGATGAGTGGTGCCAGTAAAATGCAAATCATTAAACATAACGATCACTACCTAGGTTCCAAGCATCGATGACCCGATGACTACGTGGAACAAAGGCATTCTATTTACCAGTTTATATGTTTTCTTTTTAACGCAAGCCTTATTCCTTATCGTAAATTTTCCAGCGATGTATCTATTTGAAATATTCATGTAATGTAGTGACTACTTAACAAAAATGGTTTATTTGAAGTTTATTTATCAACACACAAGAACTTGCAGTTCAAAAGTTTCAATTCCTGCAAATATATGTTTATACAAAGTCTGCACAGCATTCATGTATAAAATATCTATTTTTGTAAATCAATATTTGAGGTAAAAACAACAACAATGATAATAGAAGCGACAAAACCCTTTTCACGTTCAGAAGTGATATACGCTAAAACAGATGATTGTGCCATCCGACTTCCCCATGAGCATGTGTTTAAGAATCATTATCAAATATATCAGCAATGATGGCAGGTGTTCACGAAAATGCACGTGTAACTGCGAGAAAATGTGTGAATTATATACGAATGCATTGAGAGCTACCTCCAACACGAATCAATACTCCTAGCTCCACATGGCTTTTGTACTCCAAGGGACTTAACTCCACCTCGCTGTAGATGAACGACGGAACGGTAAACACGGCGCTTCTCTCGTAAAGTTTCGCAGACACTATCCCTTATTGGATTGATTTTAGACCAATCACCATTATTCTTCAAACTAGGATCTGCAAATACTGTTTGCCCAACGAACTATCATAGCGTCCAGATTGATCGTATCGGGGCGGGGGGTTTCAGTGATAGCCCAAGGTTCTCTGGGTCTGTTCCTATCCCTGCAGATAATGGGATTTTCTGTGTAAGAGACCCAGAATGCATGTGACAGTGCTGAAATAATTGATTGTCTTTGGCATGAGTAAAACTCGACTTTTTCCCCAAGACAAGGAAAGCTTGATGATAAATGAAGTAAAACTAGTTGACAGTTTACCCTATTAGCCAAGCAAGCCCTACTCTGCAAAGGGAGATAATTGAATTTTCATGATTTGCTTTTATCGATTTTAGGAGATATCTTTCTTAATAGGCATGCAGTTCGTGAAGAAAAAAACATGCATTTTGGTGCTTTGTACAATACAAGACCAGACGAATGTGCACGTGTGATAGTATTGATTTTTCTTTTTCCAGAAACTTGAATAGACAGAGAACGGGTATAAATATTACATAGCTACGTTTATAATCTAAATGCACAATCTCAACAATCCTCACTTATTTTTGCAACTTAGAAATCAGTCACCTTTGAGAAACACCAATCGATGCTAACAGTGGTAGGATGTCTCTAATATGTGTAGCAATTCTGGTAATATTGATTTTCGTACAAAAATACAACGTACCCTCTATAACAAATCAACTTTCATGAATAAATTATCCTTAACGTCAGCACCTTCTAAAACTGTTCGCCACCAGAGAATCACTTGATAATGAGAATGCTATGAGTATGTAAACCAACACTCAAAATGATTGTTTTTGTTCATTTCCATTACGAGTGTTCCTTACACACAATAACCCGTCATATTTGGTTGTTCTTGTCACTTAAGCATAGAATAGATTACTTCTTTTTATAGATCGACTGCCTCCGTGGAAGAGTGGATTGAGCGTCTGCCCGGAGAGCGGAAGGTTGCAATTGGTGGTTCGATCCAAGGCAGCGTCATACTAAAAGACGTATGGTACTTGTTGTTACCCTGCCTGGCGCTCTGCATTAAAGGGATAAAATAAGAACTGGTCGGCTCGGAGTCAGTATGCTGTGTCAGTATTTGAGTGGAATATCCGCTAGCGCTATTGGAAACGTTTGGGATAGCACAAGAAGCCACACACACAGACACATGCATGCACGTTGCTCCTGGGGTGCAATACTATTGAACCCGGCGTTACACCCATCCACCTCCCCACCGCAAACTTTTGTAGATGAACCAACTTCATCTTGTTTTTATATATGATAATGTTATTCGTGTTGTTTTATTGTTTAACGCCGCACGCAGCATTATTTCAGGTGTATAAAGGTGGTCTGAAAATAATAGAGTCTGAACCTGACAATCCACAGTTGATATTGTGAGCGATCCACGTCGTAGGGGCTCGATGCCACCTTATAAACCAAGTCACCAAGCCTGACCACCTGATTCACTTGGTCGCCTCTTACGATATCAAAATGTTCCTTTTTATGAAAGATGAATATGGTTCTTTGTACATACTATCAACACCGCCGAACACAAAAAAATTTGCGGACTATTTTATCCAATTCTCTATGCTAAATTATACACTTTGAATTATCTGAATGTTTAACTGATCATAGAGACTAGATAATTAGATTTTTAAAGAAGAGCCAACTCCAACACTTGCAAAAACAACAAAAAGACGTCTTATGGGACACCTGGCATTAAAGGTAGATGCGTCATTGTAAGACCCGATTAATATAAGATGTAAAATGTTGTTCGTGAATAACGTTACTGTGCCTTATTAAACCCTCGGGGGATTCCCTACGCCGCGTTGGAAACCCGAATGGTTTTCACTATCACGGAGAAACCATAAGCGTCCCAAGACTCGTCCAGGCATAATGAACGTCCGCGCTTCGCCATTTTAACACCGCTTTGATAAGTACCTGGAGAGTTAGACTTCTAAGGCCAACCGAGGCATTAATCCGATCATTATTACCTTGGGGTGTCGTTATGTTGTCCATGTGATCACGGCTCGTGACTACCTTATGATAAAGAATTGGTATACACGCGATGCCATAGTTGGCGGCTTCGATAGGACTCCAACGACAGTTTGTCACATTGTCGTCACGTGATCTCTTTACCGACCCCCTGCAGATTAATAATGTTCAAAGTTGGCTAATCATGGACCATTCCAGTACCGTTAGTGAGCAATTTTTAATTAAATAGCATCTATGTCGGAGTGTCCAGCTGGGATCACACTACCTGTGACCATTAATCTGTCTCTAGGTCATTGTCCTGGCACAAATTATTTATGTGTCTCCAATATCCTTGACAGGGACGTCAGTCTCCGTACCACCGCTCTGCTGAGGAATGGCAATAAAATACAAGCACTCCATCCCGTCATTTATCTAGGGGATTGCATTTAATGTGATTGTCTTTCATGCTGAACCTCCCTAACCGCCTCAGTGGTCTAGAGGTAGAGCGTTCGCCCGGAGAGCGGAAGGTACGGGGTTCGATCCCAAATCTGCACCCAGTTCCATCTTATTTGTTTGTGTGTTGTCTAACGCCGCACTCAGCAATATTCCAGCTATATGACGGCGGTCTGTTAAATAATCGAGTCTAGACCAGACAATCCAGTGATTGACATCATGAGCATCGATCCACGCAATTGAGTGAGTGAGTGAGTGAGTGAGTGGGTTTAACGCCGCTTTTAACAGTATTCCAGTTATATCACGGCGTGTCAGCTTAATGTGGGAGGAAAGCCCGAAGTGATGCAGGTCTCAGATCCAAGCAATTGAGATCTATGACATGCACTAAACAAGTCAGCGAGCCTGACCACCCGATCCCGTTAGTCGCTTTTCACGGCAAGCATGGGTTGCTGAAGACCTATTCTACCCCGGATCTAGACCTATTCTACCCCGGATCTTCACGGATCCGTGAAGATTCCGGGGTAGAATAGGTCTTCAGCAACCCATACTTGTCGTTAGAGGCGACTAACGGGATCGGGTGGTAAGGCTCGCTGACTTGGTTTATGCACGTCATCGTATCCCAATTGCGTGGATTGATGCTCATGATGTCAATCACTGGATTGTCTGGTCCAGACTCGATTATTTACAGACCGCCGTCATATAGCTAGAATATGGCTAAGTGCGGCGTTAAACGACAAACCAACCAACCCATCTTCACGGGTCGCATCCCTTTCCATTTTGGATGGAGTACAAAACATAATGAAACAAAAACACTCAAAATGGGAGACGTCTGTAGATACAAAACGTCAATGACAGAGGACAACCAGTCTCGAGTATCTGCCGAAACAGAACAGGGAACACTGTAATGATATGTATGCATGAATCACAGAAATCAGTGCTAACACCATGTGTTCCCGACGTCATGTCGGTTGGGTCCATACTTAACATCCTCCATAAAGAATAATCTCTTCACTGCCAGATCTAGAAGAGAATACTTGTTACGTTTTCCATAGTATCCCGACTTCAAAGGTAGAAACTAAACCGCTTCTATTCAATCGATCCAAACTAATCTATTCGAAATAAAATCCGTAAACCATCCCAAAAGAAAAATGCAGAACATGACATGTTTTCAAAGTGGAAGAGTGATGCTGATGCGTGTTTCAATCCCTCTTAATACAACTAGTTGTATCTGGTAGTATCACTTGTCTCGCACTGTGAGGAAATTAGTCTGAGGAGCTTACGTTGAAAATGATGGATGTAACTAAACTTGTTTGTTCCCATTGTTATCAGATCACTGCCAAGGCTTGTTCCACGCACCTGTTTATTATATGGAACTGGTTCAAAAGCCACAGTACCCACTGACAATTGCCAGCTCAGAGAGGAAATTTCCTGCCCGACTTGTATTTAGCCACCGACCCGCAGGAAGAAATGATGGGCAAATATGATTAATATTTTAGTGTCTGTGGACAAGTGGAATATTCATAAGAATGGAATAACGTTCTCCAGATCGGTGTTATGTCAGTAACCACACTTCTTATTCCCGTGTTTATCATGCTGTGAAAGACGTCCCGGATGAGACTGTGAATGAATTATTATCTATTAAGACGGGAGGATGGAGACTTGGTCCAGATTGGACCGATTTCTGATAAATATGAAACATCAACGCCGGAGAATAATAACCACTCTCGATCTGCGGCCGATACAGATTGCGTTGGTGTAAAAGGGCAGATATCAGTGACAATTATATGACTGGGCAACCACAAATCAACGATGACACATCCTCCACGCAATGCACGGACCTATCACGGTTGTTATTGTATAGCATGGACGTGTGGCCAAATACATGTTGTTGTTTACTCCTAAACAAGAGATCATTTAAACATTCAACATTTATGTCAGTTGACTGTATGGGACGAACCTATACATGTATGCCGTGCCCCCCCCCCACCCCCACCCCCCCCTCCCATCCCTTCCCTGCCCTCCCTAACACCCATCCCCCTTGGTGTCGTAGGTTGGATGGCCTAGGCTTTGACATTTCCGTCTATGACAGTTGACATTTCTGTCTTTGACAGTTGACATTTCTATCTTTGACAGTTGACATTTCTATCTTTGACAGTTGACTTTTCTGTCCATGACAGTTGACATTTCTGTCCATGACAGTTGACATTTCTGTCTATGACAGTTGACGTGCCTTTGCGTGTGTTTGTGACGGGTGCCGTCGGCGAGGCAGGATACATTCACCATTTGGCGAACACCTGGTATCATCACTATGTGATTATGAATCATGAACGGATGTTTAGGATACAGTCGGAATTGTAAATCGACTCCGTTTTTGGCAAAGATTTCTCATAAATATGGAAAGGGATCAATCGTTCATATTAACAAATTGGAAGGGCAGCTGAAATAAGAATAATCCCATGCCCATAATAATTTACCTGATAGTGACAACCTTTCCAAAGTCCATAGACATGTGGTTGACTTGGGCAATGAAGAGTGCAGCTACAGCCTCGTAGAGCGCGGTACCATCCATGTTTATCGTGGCACCGACTGGGATGACGAAGCTGCTGACTCGAGGGTCCACGTGGTTATTGTGCTCTAAACAGTGTAATGTCACGGGCATGGTTGCCGAGCTGAAACATAAGGACAGTGTTAAGCTATGGGTGATGAGTTATAAGCTGGTTCTGAGTCATTCGGGCAGTTAGTACGTGGGTAATCAAGCGGTTCTCTAACCAGTGTAGGGCGGTCGGGTAGCCTAGTGGTTAAAGCGTTCGCTCGTCACACCGAATACCCGGGTTCGAATCCTGACATGGGTACAATGTGTGAAGCCCATTTCTGGTGTCCGCCGCCGTGATATTGCTCGAATATTGCTAAAAGCGGCGTAAAACCATACTCACTCACTCTAACCAGTGTAAGGCTAGCACCTTCTTTTGAGGTGAGGTAAGGTGAAATGGGGTTTAACGTCGCGTCCTACATTATTGCATCTATATAGCGACGTCCATGTACGTGTGTGTGTTTGTGTGGCTGCTTGTACTAGTCCGGACTGATGTTGATTTATAGTGCAAGCCCACTGAGATACCATGCCGCAGTTTAAAATGAATACCCCACTCAGACTCCCACGCGACCAGGCCTCGTTTTAGCCACTTAATGCCGAGCGCCAGACAGGGTAACATTAAGTACCATCTTTTAACGGCTTTTGGTATGACGCGGCCGGGTGTCAAGCTGGTGATCTACTGACTTACATGATCACATGGTCTGCCCTAGACTATTACTAAGTCACTGAAACTATGTCGTTAAAATATTTCTTCGAAAGAACCTTTCCTCTTCTGCTGTGTTAAGCAAACTAGACTTGGTTAGTTTGATCTAGACTTGCAGAGGCTTTTAGTAAAATAAAATACCTAAAATCATACAGGTACAGGAGTGGGTCTGCCCCTCTGGTGTAACCCTTGACTTATTTGCCTATAGTATTAGTCGCTGATATTAATTCACGTGGTCTTATTGTTTTATTTATTCGCGTGATCTGAATGCTTTTCCGTTACCGTGAACGGTCAAATGTATTGGTACTAATTTGATAAGATGAACACTTTCAATCTCAAATTGAAGTTCCCATATTGCAAATATTACACAGGAAAAGGCACCAGATATTTTTTGCGGAGCAAACTAGGGTACCAAATAGTTTTTGGTGGCGTAGGAGCACTGAACTGATTCACGATGTAATCAAACACCTACATGTATCACATGCCGACTGGCAGGCCCATTAAAAACACGAGGTAAAAATATCCTTATATCAAAGCTGATGTAAGCAGCTCATGGTATTGTCCATGTGAATTTGATTTTACGCCGCTTTTAGCAATATTCCAGCAATATCACGGCGGGGGACACCACAAATGGGCTTCACACATTGTACCCATGTCGGGAATCGAACCCGGTCGTCGGCGTGACGAGCGAACGCTTTAACCACTAG
The DNA here is from genome assembly GCF_022045235.1 of Haliotis cracherodii. Lineage (NCBI taxonomy): Eukaryota > Metazoa > Mollusca > Gastropoda > Lepetellida > Haliotidae > Haliotis > Haliotis cracherodii. The sequence continues at coordinate 9,469,911 of NW_027266276.1, read as the reverse complement.
GCTACCCGGCCGCCCCTTCATTGCACAGTGTAATAACAGAAATAGTTACACGGCTTGACAGAATGGGTAACGAACAAATAGGAAGCCCTTGTCCCCAGTACCAGCTCGGAACTAAATAGAAATATACTCCATGCCATCCAAACAATCATCGGATGTCACAGCTACAAGTATTTTGCATTAGCTCGTCGTGAGGAAGTTGTTCCCTGGCAATGTCGGATCGGACATAACCATTATACTCAGTCCTTCCTATCAGAATGAGAAAACACTCCACAGGGAACACCCTGAGATAGACTACTTTCTTGAAAACATACATGAATGTTGGGGCTTTGCGTTTGTTAAATGATTTATTTGTAAAAAAAAATTGCCATTTTTTCTCTTTCTAACTTTCTGGTTGTAACTTTGTACAAGAACGTACTCAGTAAAGACAGATATGAAATATGTGATTATGCTATATGAAAAAACTTCAACATGTTGTTGTTCATTTACATAAAAATATTCTGGAATTATGTTGCAGTACTTTACAAAAGGTGATGGATGGTCGGATAGCCTAGTGGTTAAAGCGTTGGCTCGTCACGCAGAAGACTTGGCTTCGAATTCTGACATGGGTACAATATATTAATGTGTGAAACCCATTTTTGGTGTCCCCGGCCCTGATATTGCTGGAATATTGCTAAAAGTGGCGTAAAACCATACTATCTCACTTGGTAAAATTCCAAGATACTCAGTCCTTTGTGTATACAATAGCAGTGAGTGAGTATATTTTTACGCCGCTTTTAGCAATATTCCAATTATGTCACGGCGGGTGACACCAGAAATGAGCTTCACATATTGTTCCCATGTGGGAATCGAACCCGCTTCAAGCTTCTATAGACATAATTTACAATAAATAAACATTATTGTTCTCAAATCAGTACATGTGTTATATTGTAATATGAATTTTTAGTTTTCCCAGCTTTGTTTAACAAATAGTGAGTGAGTGAGTTGTGTTTAACGCCGCTTTTAACAGTATTCCAGTTATATCACGGCGTGTCAGCTTAATGTGGGAGGAAAGCCCGAAGAGATGCAGGTCTCAGACGTTTACCACTTCGGTGAAACCCACGAGGACGGGTATGGTGCACGGGTATGGATTCGAACCCACAATCATAGGTTTCTGGCGTGCCCAAGGGACGCAACTCTTCACAGCGAATCACGGCGCCTTAGACGACTGGGACACCCGTGCCCCCTGCATACCGAATAAACCATGGGCTACTTTAGAAAGGGTAAAAGCAGCTTGGCACGTGGGGCACGACAAGAAGCTATAGTATGGATGTACACTAACGGTAATCTAACGGTAAACAAGAAGGCATGTCATACATGTATAACAACAGGGCCGAACTGTCATCAAGCCTGGCCCTAAAAGAGTATAACAAAGTGCCCCTATCAGCACGCACCTCGATGATGTCCCGAATGCAGTGGCCATAGCTTGAGATATGCCGTAAATGAACCTGTATGGGTTTTGCCGCGTACAGAGGACGTAGAGCCCAGGCAGCACCACGACGCCATGCACGGCCAGACCACACAGCACTGTGATAAAGTACAGCCCGACCTTTCCAAGCAGAACCCCGAAATCTTCCATCTCAACGATCTTAGCTGCGATGAGGAAGGCGATACCCACGGGAGAATACCTGTCCAAACATTTCAATATATATCTCTCATCCTGGTTTTAATATAAGGGTAAAGGAGAATTCTTACGGAAACCTTTTAGGACCATTTGTTTTTTCTTTTTTTCTTGAAATTTCAAGATACTAAGTTGAAATTTCAAGATACTAAGTTGAAATGTCAAGATACTAAGTTGAAATTTTAACTTAGTATCTTGAAATTTCAAGATAGTATCGAAAAAAAAAATAGAAAAAAAAAAATGGCCCTTAAAGGCTTCCGTAAATTCTAGTCAAGAAGTACAGTTATAGAAAAAAAGCCATAAAATCGCATTACTTTACCTTCCTTAGTAGGAAATAGACAATGTATACAAGGTACCCAAAGAAATGACGTGTGACGCAGCGAAAATAATAGCTATAGACTTTAGCAACATTTTGCTGTTGTACCTCGGCAGATTTGGAATTTTGAAGCAAACAAGTAAAAGTCATCATTGATTTTTCACTTTTTGTACCTTTTGGTTTAAGTTTTGAAACTGGCAATTATTTGTTATGATATCATAGCATCATCGAACAGTTAATGCCTTATTTGGTCTTCTTGCAATAATGCACCAGCATAAATTATCATGAGGTCACCAGGTGTTCACGAAACGGATGCAGACGTCCCAGTTTACCACGAGCACCTGTTTTTGCAGACTGCCAATGATGTACTCATTGTTCCTGATGCTATAGCAGATGTTGCCATTTGATGTGAACCTGCTCCTATTTCAGCAATGTTACTAAGGACCGAACATTTGATTTTATAGCGCGGAATGGCATTGAATTTTTAAATGTACAAGAAACACTACAAAAACAGCATTTTTGTTTTTCAGTGGTGAATTGTCTTTTAAATGTACAAGAAAAACTTCAAAAAACTCATTTTTGTTTTTCAGTGGTGAATTGTCTTTTAAATGTACAAGAACACTACAAAAACAGTATTTTTGTTTTTCAGTAGTATTTTTGTTTTTCAGTGGTGAATTGTCTTTTAAATGCACAAGAAACACAACAAAAACAGTATTTTTGTTTTTCAGTAGTGAATTGTCTTTTAAATGCACAAGAAACACTACAAAAACAGCATTTTTGTTTTTCAGTGGTGAATTGTCTTTTAAATGTTCAAGAAACACTACAAAAACAGCATTTTTGTTTTTCAGTGGTGAATTGTCTTTTAAATGTTCAAGAAACACTACAAAAACAGTATTTTTGTTTTTCAGTGGTGAATTGTCTTTTAAATGCACAAGAAACTCTACAAAAACAGTATTTTTGTTTTTCAGTGGTGAATTGTCTTTTAAATGTTCAAGAAACACTACAAAAACAGTATTTTTGTTTTTCAGTAGTATTTTTGTTTTTCAGTGGTGAACTGTCTTTTAAATGTTCAAGAAACACTACAAAAACAGTATTTTTGTTTTTCAGTAGTGAATTGTCTTTTAAATGCACAAGAAACACTACAAAAACAGCATTTTTGTTTTTCAGTGGTGAATTGTCTTTTAAATGTTCAAGAAACACTACAAAAACAGTATTTTTGTTTTTCAGTGGTGAATTATCTTTTAAATGTACAAGAAACACTACAAAAACAGTATTTTTGTTTTTCAGTGGTGAATTGTCTTTTAAATGTTCAAGAAACACTACAAAAACAGTATTTTTGTTTTTCAGTGGTGAATTGTCTTTTAAATGTACAAGAAACACTACAAAAACAGTATTTGTTTTTCAGTGGTGAATTGTCTTTTAAATTTACAAGAAACACTACAAAACAGCATTTTTGTTTTTCAGTGGTGAATTGTCTTTTAAATGCACAAGAAACACTACAAAAACAGTATTTTTGTTTTTTAGTGGTGAATTGTCTTTTCAATGTACAAGAAACACAACAAAAACAGCATTTTTGTTTTTTAGTGGTGACAAATATTATTCCGTCTAAAACAAACAGAACATCCTTCCCAAACCCCCAAAGTATGACACTGCCCGGGCATGGGTTAACGTTCCAGCGATTGTATCTTTCATGTGTGATATATTGGAATACAATTTTTTACAAAAATACATTCATACTTTGCACACACCATACTGACAATATTGCATACCATATAAAGATGACAAACAGCTTCATCGTGACCTCTACGAGCGTGTTGCAGAAGTCCAGGATGGGCTTCCCCCGACCCTCCATCCGTCCCAGCATCACTCCGAACAGGATGGAGAACATGACAATCCCCAACACGTTCGTCTGGCCTGTACTCCCTGGCGCCGGGACCCATTCTGTTTCTGGTTCTGGGAGCAGAAATAATGCCATTATGGTCGGAATAAACAGATCGTCCCAACTGTGTGATTGTTAATCAGTGTCAGCACAACCACTTTAAGTCACATCTGCGTCTACCAGATGTTTACCTACTTTTTACAGTCTTGTATATTTGATATTTCAGATAGGTCCCCATATCGACAAATTTCTTCTAATGCTTACGCTACTCCCACAGAATCTAATATTTGTTACTAATGTACGACTAATTTTACATTGTTAGACATTTTATATCCCTTGACAACGTGGCATCAAGTCTTTGAAAGGCATTGAGAAGTGATACACATAAGAAAGATAAATCATGGATGTCAACTCCTTTATTATGAGGAACACATTGTTTCGGAGTATAAATGTGCTTACTCCTTCACCTGATGAAGGAGTAAGCATATACTCCGAAACGTTGTGATGAAGGAGTAAGCATATACTCCGAAACGTTGTGATGAAGGAATAAGCATATACTCCGAAACGTCGTGATGAAGGAGTAAGCATATAGTCCGAAACGTTGTGATGAAGGAGTAAGTATATACTCCGAAATGTTGTGTTCCTCATGATAAAGAAGTTGACATCCATAAATTCACTTCCTGACGAGGCATTGTATCAGTGTATAGTCGAGAAATACACAAGATGACCCATTAATGTACAAAATACTTATTATCTCCCTATTCCCTTTTGAACTAATGACGGTACTAAACAATTAATACTAGAATGGACAGCATATCTCTAAATAAATGTGTACGTCATGCCGTATATATGTACTGTTGGAGACGAATTCATGGCTATTTGTCCGCCTTTGAACAACTTGTTCTACAGACAGATACATTACTAACTATACACAACTCATGCATATATATTAAAGCTGTACACGTGAACGACTCGAGTCATGTGCAATGCTCCCTCTGGATTGGCAATGCCTTTAACACTGCGACCCATTGTTAATCAGTTTGATCAAGTTGAATAATACGAAACAGGGTAGCAATGCATTTCAACATTTATTCAAGATTATATGGAATTGGTTATCCAGATGGCATTCCGTTTTTGTACAGGACTGAAAGAATGTTGAATTACTGAAACCCAACGCTTTAGCTGATATTGCTATTTTTCGAAGGACCAAGCATTAGATGTTATCGTGAGAAAGGATCTGGATTATATTTTTGAAAGGTACCAGAAAACACCAGCATTGTTTCAGTCCTGTACAATACACATAACTGTCCTCTGGATCATTAATTCTGTAGAAATTTTGAATTATCAGTTCTTTGAATTACTGCATGGTGGCATCCATTTTGATCCAAACTGACTAAATTGGTACTTTCTGGAAATGGATATGGTAAAAGAGTAGCATAGCATTCCCAGAGGATCTTGGACTAATGGTGCCATAACCTGGCAACAGGCAGACCGCCAGGGAAAGTCAAGGTCACGATATTGCATCACATTCATAGGATGTGAGTGAGTAAGTGAGTTGGTTTTAACGCCGCTTTTCGTGTCATGTGAGTATAGTTTGAGAGAAAGGTGCAGCTGGTTGTACATGTTTACCTGGGGAAATAAACAAGAATGCGACGGTGCTGACAGATTAAGTATAATGATGGAACCAAATCAATGATACATGTACGTAGGTCCTAACAAAGTAAGAGGGCGCATAGGAAATCGTGGCACCTTTATCTGTATGGTAATCTCACACACACACACACACACACACACACACACACACACACATATATATATATATATATATATATATATATTATTTCTCTACAAATGATGAAAGGTATATTTTGATTTCTAACCTCACATCCAATCGATAATGCTTGTATGTAACAGACTAATGTCCAGTAAAGCATAGGCGTACACTAAGCATTAAAATCGTTATCTCATCTTGAACCAATCATTATCTCATCTTGAACCAATCATTTTCTCATCTTGAACCAATCGCGATCTCTTCTTGAATCAATCGCGATCTCGTCTTGAACCAATGGTTATCTCATCAACCAATCACGATCTCATCTTGAACGATTCACGGTCTCATCTTGAACCAATCGTTATCTCATCTTGAACCAATCACGATCTCATCTTGAACCACTCACGATCTCATCTTCAACCAATCGTTACCTCATCAACCAATCACGATCTCATCTTGAACCAATCACGATCTCATCTTCAACCAATCGTTACCTTATCAACCAATCGCGATCTCATCTTGAACCAATCACGATCTCATCTTCAACCACTCACGATCTCATCTTGAACCAAAAGTCACGATCTCATCTTGAACCATTCACGATCTCATCTTGAACCAATCATTATCTAATCAACCAATCACGATCTCATCTTGAACCAATCGTTATCTCATCAATCAATCGCGATCTCATCTTGAACCGTCCACGATCTCATCTTGAACCAATCGTTATCTCATCAACCAATCCCGATCTCGTCTTGAACCAATCACGATCTCATCTTGAACTAATCACGATCTCGTCTTGAACCAATCACGATCTCATCTTGAACTAATCACGATCTCGTCTTGAACCAATCACGATCTCATCTTGAACCAATCGTTATCTCATCAACCAATCGCGATCTCATCTTGAACCATTCACGATCTCGGAGGTGTACACGAGACGAACACAACTAACGTTTCCCATCACGATCACGATTTTATCCTGAAACAATAGCCATTGGGTATATAGTTCTACTTACTAATGGGCTCTTGCGGTGGACATCACTATAATCAGCGACGGTATGAGTATCGTACAAGGTAATATTCTATGAATAGTTTTCGCAGCGAATCCAAATATTGCTCGTGTCTAAATAATATAACATAGAATCTGATGTTGACGAAATAACACACTCTAATCATGATTAGTTGATGGGTGCAAATACGGTAAAGTCATAATCATAAGATGTGTGTTTCCATGTCTATGAAACGCTGTAGTCCTAAAATAACCATCAATGAACCGTTGTTTGTTTGTTTGTTGTTTAATGCCGCACTCAGCAATATTCCAGCTATATGACGGCGGTCTATAAATAATCGAGTCTGGACCAGACAATCCAGTGATTGATATCACGAGAATCTATCCACACAGTTAGGATACGATGACATGCATCAACCAAGACAGCGAGTCTGACCACCCGATCCCGTTGGTCGCCTCTTACTCGCATAAATGCCTTTTATGGCAAGCATGGGTTGCTGAAGACCTATTCTACCGCGGATCTTCACGAGTCCAATAAATCGTTGAGTTTTTTAGCTAAATATTTTCACATTTAGTTCTTGTGATTACATAGTAATAGAGGCTGTAGTGGGTCGAAACATAATCATTATTATATTTTATCAGTTTGTCGGACACAAATAAACCACGCATCCTAATACAAATTAATCAACACCATCCCTGAAGGCCCAAAGCAGACAGTTAATGGAAAATAATTGCGATGAACCTCAGTAATGCATCTTTTTTTCAGCATATACAACGTCAATACACAATATGTGCGTCGTGTATTAAAAAGCCGGACTCTAATATTCACAGTATAATAATCATTTATGATGCGCAGGATTGAGAGGCGATTAACGGGATCGGGTGGTCAGCCTGGCTGAACTTGTTTGATGCATGTCATCGATCCCAAATGTGCGGATCGATGTCCATGTCGTCAATCACTGGATTTTCTGGTCCAGAGCGATTATTTACAGACCGCCGTCATATAGCTGGAATATTGCTGGTGTTAAACAACAAACAAACAAACAAAGTGAAAGATCATGATAACATTATCATTATCTCGGTCTTCGGATAAATGTGCACAATAATTGCAATCTCAGCACCCTGAGGAGTATACAAATATCTGGTCCTGAAGTGTTTGTCCTGTGCTAAATGTCAAAGCAATATGATGTGTGTTTTGTAACAGAGCTTCACAAACAAAATAATGCACTTTGTGTCTTTTATATTTTCGATAACCCGTTGAAATTCCGGATTAGAAAGGGCGTCAGGCAACAGATACTTATCTGATGAATCGGGTGGCCGACTAATGGGTTCGGGTGTTAAGGGGTCCGACTAATCGTTCTGGTGGTCTAATGGCCGACTAATCGTGTCGGGTTGTAAGATGGTCGACTAATCGGGTCGTATAGTCTGTTGGCCGACAAATAATGTAGGCTGGTCAGATGGTCGACTAATCGGGTCGGATGGTCGGGTGTTAAGGTGGCCGACAATTCGGGTCGGGTACAACGACGACGTGTAACACTGCTCGTTGGATAAACTCAAGTAGTTCCAAGCAACCGGGGCGGTCGGGTAGCCCAGTGATTAAAGCGTTCGCTCGACACGCCGAAGACCCGGGTTCGATTCCCGACATGGGAATAATGTGTGAGCCCATTTCTGGTGTCCCCAGCCGTGATATTACTGGAATATTGCTAAAAGCGGGGTAAAAGTTTACTCATTCACTCACTCCAAGCAACCGTCATATAGCTTGAAAATTGTTGAAGGTTGTATTAAACATTAAACACAATATAAACCGCACGTTTACTTATGATTGACTTTATATGCTTGTACTATATTGTACAAGTGACATTGAGGTTCGCACCGAGATGTCCCGCCATACAGGGCGAATGTAGAACATATGTATAGTGGGTAACAAACTCCATCTATAAACAGGTAGTAGTGAGTTAATATGGCCATACGCTGCTTTTAGCAACATTCCAGCATCACAACGGGCCACACCTAAAAAAAGGATATCACACATCATATCGATGTTGGATTAAACCCCGGTGCTTCAGGATGACGAGCGAATGCTTCAGCAACTGCTGATAAAGCCCAACCCGTTAGTATGTTCCGGTTCGTTTGTTTGTTTGTTGTTTAACGCTGCACTCAGCAATATTCCAACTCTATGACTCGGTCTGTAAATAATCTGGACCAGACAATCATGTGATTGACATCATGAGCATCGATCCACGCAATTGGGATACGGTGACATGCATCAACCAAGTCAGCAAGCCTGACTACCCGATCCCGTTAGTCGCCTCTTACGACAAGCATAGTCGCCTTTTACGGCAAGCATTGTTTGCTAAAGACATATTCTACCCGGATCTTCACGGGTCCGCCTTTACAGCAAGTGAATACATGTCAGTTCACTCAACAAATTACTTGCTATTAGTCGTGTGATCTAGCAGACCCCCTAAAAACTCAAACAGAAAGCTTCCGGACCCAGTTTGACACTGACATCGTTTCAGCACTTTCTGCACTTCTTTATTATTAGTATATAATTCCTCTGATGTAGATATGTTAGTATGTGCGTTAGTGCAAAAGTCTACATGTGATATAAATTGTGAGCTGGGAAGCTGTGTGATATATATATATTCTAGTCTAGAAGCTCTGGGAAAACTATGGGCACATTCTGGCCCCAACTAAATCTAAGTCCTACCTTGCTAAAGGGTCCTATTGTAATTATATTAAATTGAGACATTACCAGTTTCATTTGTACCGTTCAAAGCAGCAGAGATCTCCGTTACTACATTGTATGCCGTCGACGCCTCCGTCGTCCCCGTGATGTTGGTGATGTTGATGCTGAGGACTTTCTTCTCGATGGGAACCTCAACCTCTTTTGTCCGGTACTGTAAAGAAACAGAAATCTTACTAAATAGTGCAAAGGTCATTTGTTTGTTTAAAACACCGCACTCAGCAATATGACACCAGCTTGTAATATTCGATCTTGGATCATTCAAACCAGTGCTTGATATTATGAGCAATCAATCGTGTTCCAGAAGCGACCAATTTAATCATCTCGTATGACTAGCATTCCAGTCCGCAATCCACACATAATTATATCTTTCAACACATGACAGAGGTCAACAGAAGTGTATTGAATTAAAAAAAAACATGTTAGATTTCTCTTGAACTCTGCAGGGGCAGTCGGGTAGCCTAGTGGTTAAAGCGTTCGCTCGTCACGCCGAAGACCAGGGTTCGATCCCAACATCGTACAATTTGTGAAGCCCCTGTCTTTATTTATAATTTTCCCCATTTGATTTTCGAACACAAATGAAAAACTTGCATAGAAGTGTGTCCAGTTCGTGTGGGGGTATTTCATGCTTTTTTGCGAATTTCATTTTGGGACTTTTCAAACAGTTGAAAATCGTACAAAGTTTTCTTGGCAGTGTTTTTGATTTGATTGTCTAGGATCAAACCATCGATCATGCCGTCCTCAACAGCCACAAATCTACCTTGGGCATCTTTAGGCTTTGTGTTCGTCGTCTGCTTCGCCGTGCTCGACGATGGTGTTTCGATGATGAAACTTTAGTCACAGTTAATTTTGATAATCTGCCCTCATCACTGTCAAATTTAAATTCGGTACCATCAACCTGTAACCTGTAATATACATTTGTCAACACGGATATCACTGTAGCACTTCCCTTTGATCTATTAAACCATTGTCTCCAACATCAAAGGTATCCATGTTGTTTGTAAACACCCACTCACGTGCAAAGGCGAAAAACGTCCCACTTCTGGTTATCTAATTTGCATATCTCATTTGCATACTTATGTCATTGGGGTATGACATACATGTTTGTATGTCAAAAGTTTATGTCATGGACAAATGCTTCAGTTAAATGATAAACGATTTTATTGAACAGTATTTCAATTATTCCACGGGGTGGCAGGTTGGTGTGACAGGTAGGTTCGAAATGGTTCCGGTCTTAGAGGCTTACCACTTTGGTAAAACCCATCACTGATAAACCCAGAAACACAATCTGGGCGAGTCTGGATAACGTCATTAGTCCGGTGGTTTTCATCACTTCAAGCATTCCTTCCACATTAGTGATTGAGTGAGTGAGTATAGTTTTACGTCGTTTCAGCAATATTCCAGCAATATCACGGCGGGGGACACCAGAAATGGGCTTCACACATTGTACCCATGTCGGGATTCGAACCCGGGAAACGCGTGACGAGCGAACGCTTTAACCACTAGGCTATATGCCTTACACATTAAGCTGACACGCCGTAATCTAACTGAAATACTGTTCAAAGCGGTGTAAAATCCAACTCACTCACTCACTTCAAGCGGTACAAGTCTACGACTTGCGTTAAATCCTATACCATGTGTTGACATTATAGTAGCAGACAGACCTAAGATCAGTCGGCCCCGCATCTGGGAGTGTTGTACTCTGTGAAGGAGAATGTCTATAACATTCTTCCTGCTTGCCAAAATAGCGCAATACCCTATCATGGCTTTGATATCTTGCCTCCGGCTCGCAGCTTATTTGAAAGAATGTCGATGTAAGACGTGGTGTTAGAAATGTTAACATATCTTTCTTTCAAACGGCTGTGAATCCACAACCAACGTCTTGAAGAACAAAATTTAACATTACATTTAACAATTATTTTCATTAATATATTTCATGGTGTCCATGATTTTCGGGGGTGGATGTTGTTTAACGCTTACAACTCCAATATTCCAGCTCTATCACTGCGGTTTGCAAAACATCAGGATTGAACCCGGAAAACCAATGGACGATAGCATCAACACCGGTCCATGCCGGGGTACGAAGTCACGTGGTGTTGGCTCTGGGGACAGGCATGACGTGCTTGGGATCACGATTGACTCGGTTTAGATAGTATAAGCAGTGCTGTTTGTATGACAAGATTGATGACTCTGTTTCCCTACATGTCGAGAAATATTCTAGCAGCTCCAGCCAATGGCGTCTACATTTCACAACTTGTGAGGTACAATCGAGCATTCTCTTTCAGCGAAGATTTTCTCTTGATAAAAAACTGCTTCATCAGTTTTAAAAGAAACAAGGCCTCAGTAAATTTTTTTAAGTTTAATGTTTGTTTGTTTGTTTGTTTGTTTGTTGTTTAACACCCCACCCAACAATATTGCAGCCATATGACGACGGTCTGTAAATAATCTAGTCTGACTAACGGGATCGGGTGGTCAGGCTCGCTGACTTGGTTGATGCATGTCATCGATCCCAATTGCGTAGATCGTTGCTCATGATGTCAATCACTGAATCGTCTGGTCCAGACTCGATTATTTACAGACCGCCGTCATATAGCTGGAATATTGCTGAGTGCGGCGTTAAACAACAAACAAACAAATAAACTTATATGTGACAAGCCTTAATACCATACTAAAACCAGCAATAGAGACAATGTGCATTAGCATGTATGCGTTTGGTGTAGGTTTGAATGCCGGGAATAATGCATGTAATGAATCGTGTATCCATTTCTGAAATACACATGATTAGTATAATACACAACGAAAGTTTGGGAGCTGGACACCGGATAGTTGTGTAGTTAGACAGGTCGCGCTGACCACCAGATGTAGATCGCATCTCATGCTTGTTCATCCCAGGAGGGGGCACGGGTGGCTCAGTCGTCTAAGGCGCCGCGTTTCGCTGTGCGCCCCTTGGGCACGCCATCAACCCATCTTTTGGGGTTCGAATCCCGGTTCGCCCCGATTATTTTTCTGGGTCTGTCAGCACCATACCCGTGATCGTGGGTTTCACAGAAGTGGTAAACGTCTGAGACCTGCATGACATTGGGTTTTCCTCCCGAATTAAGTTGACACGCCGTGATATAACTGGAATACAGTTAAAAACGGCGTTAAACCCAACTCTCTCACTCATATCAGGAAGTACTCATTCTCTAAGAGTCACCCATTCCTGGAAGTATTGCCAATGTCCAAAGTGTAGGATGCACGTTTTACCCTACTACAGGTGAGGTGAAATTGGGTTTAACGTCGCGTCCAAGATTATTGCACTTATATAGCGACGGCAATGCACGTGTTTGCGTGGCTGCTTGTACTAGTCCGGACTGATGCCGATTTATAGTGCTAGCTCACTCAGATACCATGCCGCAGTTTAACATAAATACCCCACTCAGACACAGTATACTTACTCCGAGCCGACCAGTCCTTGTTTTAGCCCCTTAATGCCGAGCGCCAGACAAGGCAACAACGTTTACCGCCTTTTGGTATGACGCGGTCGGTGATCGAACCCCGGACCTTCCGCTCTCCGGGCGGACGCTCTACCACTAGACCACGGAGGCGGTTTACCCTCGTACAAGACAGAGGGCCGGGGAAACATACACCTTCACAACGTGGGAGTAGAGCTAGCATCGCACCGGGCTCTGTGATTCCACGATCCTATTTCCAGAACTAATTATCCATTGCAGCACGCCGCACATTGTCCTGGCCATCACGACCGTTTTATGAGTGTTGAGTTCCTGTTTATGACGACATTCGGTGTTGTGAGACATTTGTAGTACTGGAGCATGTAGGTTGATGGGGCAGAAGGAACAGAAGTCAGATGATCGGGTCTTGGTGTGTGTGTGTGTGTGTGTGTGTGTTTGTGCGTGCGTGCGTGTGTGTGCGTGTGTGTGTGCGCGTGTGTGTGTTCGTGCGTGTGTGTGTTTGTGTGTGTGTGCGTGTGTGTGTGTTTGTGTGTGTGTTTGTGTGTGTGTGTGCGTGCGTGCGTGCGTGTGTATGTGTGTGTTTGTGGGTGTGTGCGTGCGTGTCTGTGTGTGTGTGTGTGTGTGTGTGTGTGTGTGTGTGCGTGATTGTTGTAATAGACGACAAAATGAGGATTGGTTGGACGAGAGAGAGTATATCTACAAATGCAGTTAGAGTGAGTGAGTTGGGTTCAACGCCGGCTTTTGACGGTATTCCTGTTATATCACGGCGTGTCAGCTAAATATGGGAGTGATGCAGGTCTCGAGCACGGGTATGGTGCTGACAAAACTAGAAATATAATCGGGGCGACCCGGGATTCGAACCCACAATCACAGGTTTCTGGCGTGCCAAAGAGACGCAACTCTGCACAGCGAATCACAACGACTGGACCACCCGTGCCCCCAATAAGTGCAAAGATTACAACAGATATCCATTTACACGCTTTCAGTAATTTCCCCCTAATGCGGTTAGTTATGACATGTTATTGCGGTTAGAAAAATTGGTCTTTCTTTTCTTAAAACACGAGTGTGGGAAATGAGAGTATATGTACACGAATTTTGAAAATAAATATTCTGTGGTTACTTCTCTTTCAGACCTTCTTGATGAAACATTTGAAAAAAAAGAACTCACTTCAGAAAGATGTGAAATAAGAGTTTGATAATATCTATGACATGTTTAGAACTGTCATGTTATTTTTGTTAACTTATAAATTAATGATTAGATATTAAGATTATAAAACCCCCGAATCATTGCTATATATTGAAGTAGAGCTGATTTTCTACTTAAGAAAGTAGCGTCATTGCGTTTTTTTGTGTATTTACACAGAAGAATATTTTTGTTTTTTTATTTGTCGAACGAAATATGTTTAGTTTCGTTAACACACTGCGTTTGCAATACTTGAGATTTTGACGGATCATATCAAAAAAGACTCGTCAGAATTTGCCAATATGAGTCCATTGTACGATTCTGACTACACCATAAGAATGTGTTTGTGAATTGTCATCAAATAGTGATGATACCAGGTGTCGGAGGAATGATGCACGTATCCTGCTCCATCGGTGGTTACGTCATGATGAAATCGGTACTTGTTCAAGAAGACTGACGGAATTCTGCTGCGGGATAGCATGACGTTTCGCATCTCGTGCGCCATAAGCGACATATCACATCTGTAATGAGCCTCTGATCCCTCACCTCAAGGCAACACTTGACCGGCAGTCAAGGATTATGTCTCTGGCATCAATGCATGCCAAGAGTTTAGACCCTAAAGGAAAATAAGGTTCTAACGATACTGTCAGATTAAACAACAGAGAGAGAGAGAGAGAGAGAGAGAGAGAGAGAGAGAGAGAGAGAGCGAGAGAGAGAGAGAGATGTGTGTGTGGGGGGGGAGAAAGGACGAGAGACAGAGAGAAAGAGAGAGACTGAGAGATAGAGAGACAGATTGACACAGAGAGGGAGAGAGGGGAAGGGAAAGAGAGAGAGAGAAAGAGAGAGACTGAGAGATAGAGAGACAGATTGACACAGAGAGGGAGAGAGGGGAAGGGAAAGAGAGAGAAAGGGCGTGAGAGAGAGAAAGAGAGAGACTGAGATATAGAGAGACGGATTGCCAGAGAGAGGGGAAGGGAAAGAGAGAGGAAGGCAGAGAGACAGAGAGAAAAAGAGAGATAGAGAGACAGACTGACACACAGAGAGACAGGGGAAGGGAAAAAGAGAGAAAGGGCGAGAGACAGAGAGAAAGAGTGAGACAGAGATAGATAGACAGATTGAGAGAGAGAGAGAGAGAGAGAGAGAGAGAGAGAGAGAGAGAGAGAGAGAGAGAGAGAGAGAGAGAGATTGTATTTTTCATTTGGCCGTCTGTAAAAAATCGAATCTGGTGCAGACACCATGAACATCGATCTGCGCAGTTTGGATATGATAACATGCATCAACCAAGTCAGCGAGCCTGACCACCCGATCCCGTTAGTTGCCTCCGACAGCCATGGGTAGAAGGCCAATTATAACCCGGACCTTCACGGGTACGAGCGTAACACAATAATATCAAGTACAAACGACAAAGATAGTCTTTATATTGTTTGGCTTGGACAAACATTACGCAAACTGTGCACATGTCAACAATCAGTGAACGTATCACATTACTATATTATAACATGCTTTACAGCGCTGGAAAGGTCACTTGAAAACGCATGTACACGTATACGGTTTCAATGAGAAGAGCAAGCATCTTTCACGCATCTTATGCCTGCATCTTCACTTGATACAGCTCCGTCCGAAATGTTTGTTGCACAATATATTCACTTATTAGAATCTAACTCAGCATGAGAGTGTAGAAACTCATAACAAAAAATATATATTTGATAATTCAAATTCACTCTACTCATCACTGTGGGCTGTGACGTCATGTGCACGTCACCTGTTGTGAAGTACTCATTGATGTGATGCATGTAATATCGCCTGTGATACCCGTATCAAATACATTCCCATCGAGTAACCTTTTCCTCTTTGTTTCATTTTAGCCACAATCAAACATGGGTGCACACTTTTTTATCTTATATTGACATATGAGTGAGTTAGTTGGGTTAAGAGTTGCGTCCCTTAGGTACGCCAGAAACCTATGATTGTGGGTTCGAATCCCGGTTCGCCCCAATTATCTTTCTAGGTTTGTCAGCACCATACCTGTGCTCGTGGGTTTCACCGAAGTGGTAAACGTCTGAGACCTGCAATACTTCGGACTTTCCTCCCACATTAAGCTGACACGCCGCGATATAACAGGAATAGTGTTAAAAGCGGCGTTAAACCCAACTCACTCACTCACACTCATATATATCTGGAACTGATGTGTCCGTATTGTAAATGGATGTGTGAGTGAATCATGTTTTACGCCGCAGTTTGGAATAACCCAGCAATATCCCGCGGGAGATAAAACAAATGAGCTTCACAAATGGTACCGATGTGGGGTTCGAACCCAGCCTTCGAGCAATCGCTTTAACCACTTGGCTACTTGACCGCCCCGTAGTGTAAATGAAACAATGGGATATCATGTATACATACCGCATTATAGCAGGCAGTGATCAGGTTATCCGGGAAAAGATTCCTGAAAAGAGAAGGATATTGTGATTATGATGTCACGAGGAAGGAGTATGTAATTGAAAAATATGTCTTACGTGCTACTGATATCGCATCTCTAAATTACAAGACAATAATGTCACATTATACGTACGACTATTCCCGCACATATATTATTAGTTGTATTATTATTATTATCATTATTATTATTATTATTATTATTAGTAGTAGTAGTAGTAGTAGTAGTTGTAGTATTGTTAATATTATTATTGATCTTCATCATCATTGTCATCATCATCATCTAAAAATCCACACAATTCCCTAAACACCACCGCCATCATCATCATTCTCGTCATCATCAGAAATATATTTAATTGATAAATGCAGACAAATAGCTGACACGTTACTTCGTATGACAAAAGACGTACTGGTATCTGAAATGAATCCCTGCCTTAGAATCCGTATAAATATACATGTATGTATAAATAAAAAAACAACTAAAATATCGATACGGACCATAAGAGTCTGAGCACAATATATCTAGCACAGATTAAGGCAGAATTTGCCAAATATCCCAGTATTGAATGAGTACTGCCGTGCCTAAATATACCATCAAATAAGACAGCAATTTACATTTGCTTTGCCGTTTCAAAAGGGTTCAGTCATATAGGGCACGTTCAATTAATCCCTTCTTTCATAGCAGCTTACATAATGATACATAAGACTTAATTCAATTTAGAGACACTTAAGGCGATTGAGGAGACACACAAGGTCAATCAGCTGCCACACGTGGTCAACCCGGGGCTTTAAGTCCGCATGACCAAACCAGAATGTTGCACTGTAAGTTTCCAAAGTCGACGACTAAAGTTTGTTTCCATGGACAATAAATGACAACGAGAAAGTTGTGATAACACCCTTCAAATGCCATCTCTGGCAAACTCCGAACAGAATACATAATTGCAAAGAGTGGACATAAACCCGATCTAATTCAAAATCAATTACACGTTGTGTATAAGTAGGACTAGGAGATTGCTGGCGTGCTCAGAACCACAGTGTATAATCCTCTTATTGCTGTATAGCGTGAACGATGGGGCTTTTGTCTCTATCCCCTGTAATCATTGCGGGACATGCACGTAGCTGACGTCTTTTGCAGACCCGTTGTCCAAACTTGCCCGGATTGATCCTTCGCCGACGGTGCACCGTTCTTGAAGGACAGTGATAGGTTGGTAAGCGGTTGCCTTAGTATGAAGTGTATCTGTCTTATTTCTTCTGCCTCGCTACCCACAGCAAAGGGGGGCATACAGCTTCGCAAACCGTACGCAGGAGATTATCGTTATCTCGAACTACAGTAAATCGACATAATGATTCAGAATATGGCACTGTACTTCAATAACTCGACATATTGAGAAGACTGTACTTCAGTAACTCGACATATTGAGAAGACTGTACTTCAATACCTCGACTTATTGAGAAGACTGTACTTCAATACCTCGACATATTGAGAAGACTGTACTTCAATACCTCGACATATTGAGAAGACTGTACTTCAGTGACTCGACATATTGAGAAGACTGTACTTCAGTGACTCGACATATTGAGAAGACTGTACTTCAATACCTCGACTTATTGAGAAGACTGTACTTCAGTGACTCGACATATTGAGAAGACTGTACTTCAGTGACTCGACATATTGAGAAGACTGTACTTCAGTGACACGACATATTGAGAAGACAGTATTTCAATAACTCGACATATTGAGAAGACTGTACTTCAGTGACTCGACTTATTGAGAAGACTGTACTTCAATACCTCGACATATTGAGAAGACTGTACTTCAGTGACTCGACATATTGAGAAGACTGTACTTCAGTGACTCGACATATTGAGAGGACTGTACTTCAGTAACTCGACATATTGAGAAGACTGTACTTCAGTAACTCGACATATTGAGAAGACTGTACTTCAATACCTCGACATATTCAGAAGACTGTACTTCAATACCTCGACATATTCAGAAGATGTTACTTCAATAACTCGAAATATTGAGATGTTACTTCAATAACTCGCAAAAGACGCAGGAGATTCTCGTTATCTCGAGCTACAGTGAATCGACATACCGATTCAGAAGATGTAAGTTCAATACCTCGACATATTGAGAAGATGGTACTTCAATGACGCGAGATATTAAGAGAAGATGGCTCTTGAATAACTCGACATATTGAGATGTTACTTCAATAACCCGAAATATTGAGATGTTACTTCAATAACTCGAATATTGAGATGGTGGTATACGTACTGCAATAACTCGACATATCATGACAAGATGGTACTTCAAAACCTAGCATCTGGCTTAACGCTATGTTACCATAGGCACTGTGTGTCCGTATGCATCGATGTCATCTTAAGAAATCGAGAAGTGGTTCCGGCGTATATTTATAAAATCGCTTTTCGTTTGTCCTCCAGAAACACAAGCTGGTTGTCTCGGCGTATTGCCACACAACTGACGTTGCAATTTATGTTTTCGGCATTATCAGAATATTCTTATAAATTATTTGCCTTCTTAACTCGAGGCCGAATGTGTCCATATATCATTAAAAGTAATGTTATTTGAGTATGTCTACCATCACAATAAACCTCTTGTGTAGAAGGCTTGAGATATTCAGTGATTCATTCAGATAATTTTGCACACTGCTATTTTGTACTCACACCCAGTGGAATCTGTTTCGGCGGATAATCGAGACTGGTTATTCTCTGGCGTTTACGTTTTCTATTTGTTGATAGGAGTTGTTTTACATTCGAGCAAGTGTCAATATTTATTATATAAAATGCATATGTTAAAAGCCACATCATGCCGAACAGTAAAAGAGAGATTCTTGGCAGGTGAACCAATGGTTGATAACAAGAACGTTTATCCACGTCATCGAAGCGTGGTGACATGTAAAACACCATCATACATCGTGCCAATAATAATAATTAATAATTTTAATCGTCTCTAAGGATTTTAAAACTATTTTTTGTTTAACGCCGCACTCAGCAATATCCTAGCTATATGAAGGCGGTCGGTAAATAATCGAGTCTGGACCAGACAGTCAAGTGACTGACATCATGAGCATCGGTCCACGCAATTGGGATACGATGACATACACCAACCAAGTCAGCGAGCCTGACCACCCGATCCAGTTAGTCGTTTCTTACGACAAGCACAGTCACCTTTTACGGCAAGCATGAGTTGCTGAAGGCCTATTCTACCCCGGATCTTCACGGATCCATCTCTGAGCACATTCCAAGCATACCGAGATAACCATTGTCACTTGGTAAACAGAATCAACCTTGCAATCCACCAAAAGAGACATCATCTATGTACCTTTCTATACAGAGGACAGTGTATACTGTCAGTGCACGAAGTGCAAACAAATCGTTATATGTTCCACAGCATTTGATCGCTATAACTTTTAGTTGATGAGGTTCCAATAAATGTTTGCCACAGACTGAACTCTATACCATCACATCAAAAGAGCTGTGCAGAGTTTAGTCCCTTCGTCGAGGTAGGATTCGATGATCACGGCTTCGAATCTCAGATTTACTTTGGTTGTGATTGTTGACTGAGTGGGTTTTACCAAAGGGTAACGTCTAAAAGCTGCGACTCTTTTCGCTTTCTTCAAACAGTCATGCCTTTAAACACTGATCACAGCGGCGTACAACCCAATTCACTAACTATGAGAGTGTTACGTCCACGATGAAACAAATGCACACCGAAAATCCAATCCTCTGTTAATAAATCATAAACTTGTACAACGTGCTCATTATATAACATAATGAAGAGCTTAGAGCTTAAAAGCACTTTGGCCCTTTTTGCTTATTATTCCATAAATAACATCGATGAGTTATTGTCTACCTGTAGAAAACATATTGTATGTTTTCATTGATGCGTTTTTGAAATATAGCTACTTAAAATTCTATAACAAGGCCAAAGTCAAGTTCCGAAAGGGCCAAAGTCACTTTGCTAGATTATGGCCCTTTTAGCTCTCATTTCCGCGTGTGGTTGAGACTGGTTGTCTGAGAGAGATTTTGAAAGTTTGGACACCTTATCATTATATTTCAACTATTACAACAAAGTTGGCAACATTAGTTTAAATCGTTTAAAAGTACTTCAATAGTATGTGTTTGTACTTTCAGTAGTAGTTTATCAATCTCACATGTTAAATCCCATGCAAATGCCTGAGGGTCAAAAAGGGCCAAAATACAGCCATTGGCCTTTTCACCCTTACACAAATTAAAAACGTAACTTTATTTCCTTTTTTGAAAGTTTTTTGTAACAATTTTTATATCTCTGCTGTCAGAATGCGTTAATGTCTAGGAATTTATCGGTAGCAAAAAAGTTCATTAACATGCATAATATTATGCGTTTTCATCACTTTTCTCAAAACAGACTCCACATGACATTGGCCCTTATGGCTCTAAGCTCTTCATATTGTTCTTTTTGAAAACTGGAGTTAAGTTGCGTAATCAGTGAGATTGACACTCCTTATTTCAAGATTAGATCAAATATATATTTTTTTAGTATTACCAGACGGAACTGGGATTAAAACAAGAAAAACAACGCACAAATGAAGCAGATTCAGTAATAAAGTCAAAACAGGCACCAATGCTAAGTATGGACATGTTTACAATTCTGAGTTGGTCTCTGCGAGTCTTTACGTCTTTTACAGTCTAACCATTCTGCCCTACGCACGACACTTCATGCCAAAATTTGACCAGAGAATGAAAAACGCGTTAAACGCATGTGTTTCTTGCAGGGTGCTTTTGGCACCTATTGGAGACTTTGTGGGGATGAACCAAAGTGAACTAAGCTAAGAAGAGCGACCTCATTGCTTCTCTTGATTTGGGATCAAAACACTTGCTGGCACTGTCATGGAACATACGGACTTGGGTGTATTTATTTAAGAGTATGTCGTATTGATCATGTTGTCGTGATGGTTTACTGATTCAGAGAACAAATATCCCAAACACTGTTCAAATATTTGGTTACATTAACACGGGAAAGTCAACTGTTCTTGTGGTAATTGTTTAGTCAATAGAACCGTTCTCCTCATTCCGCCCTGTCGGGCCATTATCTACTATTGATGGCTATGAAAGCATCGGTACAGCATAGCTGTGTTTGTATTATAAAGACCTGCACCGCCCCGTCAGTTGTATTTTGTCAATAACCTGAGTTATAGTTTAGTTTCTTGTAGTATATGATTCACTGACTAGGGCTGTCGTGTAGCCTAGTGATTAACGCGTGCCCCCCCCCCCCCCCCCCTCTCGTTCTCTCTCTCCCCTCCCCTCCGTTTCTCTCTTTCTCTCTCTGTCACTCGCTCCCTCTGTCAGTCTTTCTCTCTCCCTCCCTCTGTCAGTATCTCTCTCTCTCTCTCTCTCTCTCTCTCTCTCTCTCTCTCCGTGATATTCCTGATAAATGCCGCGTAAAACCATGCTCAGGCAGGTAAAACCATGCTCAGTCACTCACTCACTCACTGACTATGCTCTCCCAAGTTTGCTACCTGTGAGCATTTGTGAATAATAAATATATATCAGTAAATATTCTTCTTTTTTATCAATTCTACACTTAAAATAATAGGAAATAATTCAATTCGATTGCAAAATATCAAACAATCCTTTGTGCAGGTCCCAATAGTTCGATTTGATCACATTTGTATTCATTTTTTTTATAAAAAATCCACTTTAAGATATATTACAATCAAGTTAGCGCCTCAATAAATATTCAAGAGATTCTAATATGGTATAAACGGTTTTATAAGAGTTGTGTAAATCAACGCCGATAAATCACTTTGATAATGCTATATTTCAATATTGTGTGGTATGACCCTGCTTGCTCCAGACTCAGTTATTTCGTACAAAGAAATGCAAATATATCTCCTCGGTTCGCGACGCTGTATATGCGATGGAACAACGTCTTGATGCACTGTCATATATCACAAGGAGGATTCCAATAAATCAACAATATATGTGAGAAATAAACACAATAAAGAAGTCATCGTTTCAGGGCGAGGTTTCAGTAACACCGACATCAGACGCTGAATCCATTTATTGCCTGCGCTAACCGAGGAAGCAGAAATGCTGAATATGACAATATGAAAATTACAATACCTAATGTACTTATCGTAAATATGTACTATCACCATCAGTTAAAATAAGACTGCGTTATGTTTAGCTTGGATAAAAAAAGCGACACTTTTTCATCGGCACTATCAAAACGAACCATCAGAATACCGACCATCAATATCCTAAGGGCAGTCGTAGAACCGCTTGTGTAATGACGCATTCGCCCATAGATCAGAGATTGCGCGGTGGCGACCCTTTCTCACGATACGACACTTCGCGAGAATCGATGAGAACTCATGAGATCCCGTGAGCCAAAGCTACAGCGCCCCCTGTCTGTCAGGCCCCGAACTATCGAGCTCTACCAACGAGACCAGATCGTCAGAGCGATCGACTGGGTAATTTAGTCGCCGAGCGGAAAGGGGGGTTTTAGTGAATTAAACAAGTGAAAGCGATAATGGTAACAAAATGAAGTGTGGGTCTGCCAAGGTCCGATTCAGTCTGCCTGTCGATATATTTAAGAGGTCGAGGTTTCGCAATGGTCGACTCTTGCATTTTGAGGAGCACCGTTAACATACGATCGCCTATCTCCTGTCAGGGAGAGAGTGAGTTTGGATTAACACCGCTTTGATCACTATTTCATTTACAGTTGACTCACGCGAAGACCGTTATCACTTTAGTGGCACCATCGAACACGAGCACACGCTCACAAACCAAGGATCCTAATAAGGTTTGAGTGAGTGAGTGTTTGAATGTTAACGCAGACAACCAGCGAAGCTACTGGGGGCCTTTTCTTCCTGAATTCGGACCAAGGATCCTGCCATGGCTAAGGGACGTAACTCTGCACAGAGAATTGCGGCGCCTTTGGCCATGGTGGACTTGTGTCCCTATCTAGTGTCAACTAGGACTGAGAATAATGACATGAATGTGATAGGATAGTCTTATTGTAATTTCTTTAACTTTATAAGAAGTATTTCTCCATACACACATTCATAAATGATGGCATGAAATGCGTTCTTCGCCTATTAACATTTATGAATGTAGAAACACATTCTAAGAGTGAGTGAGTGAGTTGGGTTTAACGCCTCTTTTAACAGTATTCCAGTTATATCACGGTGCGTCAGCTTAATGTGGGAGGAAAGCCCGAAGTGATGCAGGTCTTAGACGTTTACCACTTCGGTGAAACCCACGAGCACGGGTATGGTGCTGATAAACCTAGAACACATTCTAAGAAATATATATGAGAAATATGAAGTAATTCTCCATTGTGTATTTCATTATCAGATAATTATATTTAAGACATATTTTCCCCAAGCTGATGCTTCTCCATCAACATAACAGTCAAGTGTATAGCGTTTGAGTTGAATGCACTCGTGGCGTGGTATCGCCTTAGAAATGTGAATTTGGTTTTTATCACCTTGCAGCGAATGGGTACCCGGTAGGGTGAGGATGAGCTGCAAGTGCCAAACCTTCTTGCGCCTAAAAGGTAGCTTGGACAGTCAAACACTGGCAGGTAAACATAAACACTAACTTTTGTAAACAAATTATGTGAGTGAAGGGTGAGTTGAGGTGAAATGGGGTTTAACGTCGGGTCAAGATTATTGCACTTATATAGCGACGTGCATGCATGTGTGTGTGTGGCTGCTTGTACTAGACCGGACTGATGCCGATTTATAGTGCTGGCTCACTGAGATACCATGCCGCAGTTGAACATGAATACCCCACTCAGACACAGTATACTGACTCCGAGCCGACCAGTCCTTGTTTAAGCCCCTTAATGCCGAGCGCCAGACAGGGTAACAACAAGTACCATCTTTTAACGTCTTTTGGTATGACGCGGCCGGAGATCGAACTCCGGACCTTCCGCTCTCCGGGCGGACGCTCTACCATTAGACCACGGAGGCGGTCCTATCGATAGGGCAGAACATGCATACTCTTTTCGCGAACACCTGGTGTCATCGCTGAGTTTCAGTAATCCATTCTTAACATTTTTACCACTATTTTGCTTTTGCGCTTAGTAGAATATGTTGCGGCAGATAATCGAGACTGGTGGATGTTTTGTACTTCTCAGGGAGCTGAGAATGACATTGGAATACACACTGTCCGAGTTCAGATGCTATGCGCTTTGCACATACGCAGAGTAGCGCCTTTCATGCCTTTCAGGACACTTCTGGAGTATATTCACCTTAAGAAGGAAACGGCTCGTATGGTAGCATCTGTGGTTACAGAGGTGAAGATTGCCGACCCAATCTGCTTTATGATGAGAACACAACGTTTAGGAGTATATACTTACTCCTTCATCAGGTGAGTAAATGCTATGAAGCAGAGAACATATATATGTACATGTGAGAACAACAAAAGTATTTTTTTAAGATAACAAAAGTGGAAACATAACAAGGGAAGCCAACAGTTAGATGGCGATGATAGGGATTATTTCATGGTGGTCTGTAGATGGTCCAGATCAGACCAGTGACAGAAAGCATGAGAACCACGTCTTCGAGGTTGCCACGCTTTCAGCAAGTCGCATGACCACTCGACTCGATTGTTGTCCTCTTGTATCACAAGGATGGGATACTAAGGACCTGTGCTCGCCAGACTGATTAAAATGGGATAGTATATCATGTTTTAAACTATAACTAGTTGTAAAACTTAGTAATAATCCTGTAAATATCGATGATGTGAAGAATAGAAATACTCTAAAACAAAACTGTACCTCTGCCCCAACGGTAAGCGTGTGCTTTTTGTTCGTGTGTCGAACACTATTTCTTCGCTTGTATTGACAGTTAACGTTGTCATGAAAACTATTATTTCGCACTACATTAACCCTTGATGTATTTACCCTTGGCAAATAGTTATTGTTTTAATGTACAATATACGTCACTTCATCATCATAAATAGCTGCCACCAGTTGTCAAACCAAACAGAACAATCACATTTACATGCCTCTATCAATAAAGCCAAACTTGCAGTTTCTTTTTGTATAAAACAAACCATTCAAGGATCGTATAAGAACAATCGACAAACGCATCTCGCAAAAGAAGAAGCTGAAAGGATGGATGTCATGCGAACGGAAAAGCGATTCTGTAAACAATTCAGCAAAGGTGTGACTCTTCATGTCTAACAAGAAAACAACATTGGTTAAACAATACCTGAACACAGAGTCTATATGATTGCAAACCGCTACATGCTGCTCTATAAATATAAAACCTTCAGTAAACAAACAACGCTTCACACTCAAAGCGGTTATAGGCAGTGATCAATCCTATACATAACACAGAATCTCAACAAATGCAAATACCTTCAGAGAATGGTCATGAAACCCCTCTTAAGCTCTTGTCAACGGCCATCTATTTTCGGTGCTCTTTAACCATCATTGATAAAGACAGTCATTCAAAAAGCAAAGCTCTCCTTCCACGGACGTCAAAGACGAACGGAATCCAATGCACGATATCATGTTTGCACAACGCAGCGATCGGCAGATTTGCTTGTCTATTGCGTCATTTCCGGCGTTCAATTTCCGGTGGCTATATCGTCTTTTTAACCAGAAAACCGACGTCTAGGAACAGGCAGATACGAGCCTTGAGTAGAGAGACAAACAGTGGAATCATGTTGGGAGAGGTTGACCCTTGAATCAAAGCTAGAGCTGAGTAAACGGGAGTATTGAACGGGAGTGCAAGGTTTTAAAACTGTGTCAACGAAATACAAATGTGTCTTTTTCACCTCTGTACTGTTGAACGCTTCAGCATGACTTTCTGGTTCTCTATATGAATTGATGTACGTTCAGTATGTAATTATCGGATATTTCTGGGTAAATTATTACTTGTTCCTAGTATTAGTGCCATTTAACTACCAAGCATAATGATTAATCAATTCAGGTTACTGTTCCCGAGTCTTTATTAAGAATATATGTTATATATTAATATAAATTAATTTGTTCGTTACTTTTTTCATGTGGAGTTTATTCACCTGTCCCAATTTGTTTACAGAGTATCCCTATGTAAACAAATAGTTATACGAGTTAGATTCTTCTAGTTATTCATTACCAGATGGTTCATGCTTACTGAAAGTGTGTAAACGGATATCTGTTTTCATCTTTGCACATATTGGGGACACGGGTGGCCCAGTCGCCATGATTCGCTGTGCTGAGTTGCGTCCCTTGGGCATGCAAGAAACCTATGATTGTGGATTCGAATCCCGGTTTGCCCTGATTATGTTTCTAGGTTTGTCAGCACCATACCCGTGCTCGTGGGTTTCACCGAAGTGGTAAACGTCTGAGACCTGCATCACCTCGGTCTTTCCTCCCACATTAAGCTGACACGCCGTGATATAACTGGAATACTGACAGTTAAAAAGCGGCGTTAATCCCAACTCACTCACTCTTTGCACTTATTGGTTATTCCAACAAATGCATTAATAACGTTCTTCAATGGGTTGTTACACATGCACAAGGAAGCCATTTCAACATGGATACTTATGCCACAGTAATAAATGCAAGGTAGGCTATCAACCGATGCTGAGAGAGTATTGTCACCAACCGGTCTTTCGGTATCCACGGACGATATTATGTGCGGAGTGGCTCTCGAAGTCACGGTCACACACTGTGGTCGCAAGTACCACGACCATGATAATCACTATCACCATCCTTGTCAATTCATGCAAGAATGTTTTCATTAAAATTCACAAATCACATTGGCTTATTTCTGAACCAAGTTGTACTACAAGAGGGATGATTTCGATTTTCCAATCGTGAATTTCCCCTTCACGGTACACAATCAGCTTCAAAATATTGCGTCGTTATTCACTATTGTCATTGTACTTTAGAGCATGTCCATGATATTTAAATGCCACGGGGAAAAGTTTTGCTTACAAATAAGCCTTCAACCAAGGCTTCACGAGCAAGATATTCGAAGAAGTTACTAAATATGAACAGTCGTGATGCCATACCATGCCATGCTTGCTCACTTTCTTTGTACAAATTGTGTGGGATGAGGATGCTACAGACTCTTTGCGACACCTCATGTCATCTCTGATCATCAGTGATCCATTCATATAATTTCCATCACTATTGTTCCTTTTACGCACTACAGAATCAGCATCGGTATAACGGAGGCTGGTTCTCCTCTGGCTTTGATGTTTTGAATTCAAGATGTCAATGTCCGCTCAGGAGACTTGGCAATTAACCTAGATTCTTTTTTATTCACAAAGATCGAGTTTTCGTATACCATTGTAAGGCCACCTGTTTTCGGATAACTAGATAGCAATTGATATCATTGTCTCGAGGAGGATGTCATTAGTAGGTGAATCGTGTTACAGTCATGCCTTAAGCAAGATCTCCTGAAATGTTTTCATCAAAGAAAGGTCGAATTTCGATGGACAATGATAAGCCTAAATGCTTAATCACTTAATACAAGTACTTTAATGCACGTCCGTCAGTACAATTCACTTAATACAACTAGTGTGCAACTCAGAGATCTCAGAGGCAAACGCTTGGTTAAAGTATTGTAAGAGTAGAATATTTAAATATGATCGATGCTGCAAAATGATATAATGGATTATGAAATGCAAAAATGTCACGAAGCCTTAAATTTAGATCCCCTATTTCGTGTCTTATACTTGGACTATTAGTTAACCAAAAACAGGAATTATTTGTTGACTAAGCTCTCCAATCACGTCATTTCTTTGGCTTTGAACAAACAAAGCATCAGGAAGATCAGCGTATATTTTCATCAAGGGGAACCACTGATAAAATATAATTACGACATACAGTGATTAATACTAACCTACGGACGAAGAGCGTTACACATTTACGTCAACGTAGAGATGCAGGTATGTTGTTGGTAATGCTTAGTCATCCGTGTCAGTGAGTGAGTGAGTGTGTGAGTGAGTGAGTGAGTTAGGTTTAACGACGCTTGTAACAGTATTCCAGTTATATCGGGGCGTGTCAGCTTAATGTGGGAGGAAAGCCCGAAGTGATGCAGGTCAACTTCGGTGAAACCCACGAGAACGGGTATGGTGCTGACAAACCTAGAAACATAATCGGCGAACCGGGATTCGAACCCACAATAATCATAGTTTTCCCCGTGCCCCCCCCCCCCCCCCCATCATTCGTTTCAACACAATATGAGCACACCAAATTTGGGTACCAATATTCATATACATAAAGACTGTCTCTATATCTCCCACATTGTAACTCGTCAAAAATGTAAAAAATGTATATACGTGTGGGATTAAATTCAAACAACCATTACTTTCAACCCTTATTATTTACGGTAGCAGTAGTTAATATTTGTGATAATGAAGAGAATTTGTCATAGTTGCAGTGATATTGGCATCGTGTGGTCACGGAAGGATAAGATTAGTAGCAGAAGCTATAGTTATTGAAACGGTAATCGCGTAGTAAGCACTGTTAATAACAACACCCGATCCTGGTAGTCGCCTCTTATGGGTTGCTGAAGACCTATTCTACCCCGGATCTTCACAGGTCAAGATGGTCATAACAAAGAGGATGACTATTTACTATTATGCAACAGTAACCTTCTTAGAAAATGAAATCAAATGCCATCTGAAGTTTATTGAGAAAACAATATGTCAAATGCTGGACTTCCCATTGGTGACATATGTAAAATGTGGGGTAAGACATTTAGGCAAGACGCCGACATCCCCATGGGCACCAAACGTGCTCCCATCTTTGCGGATTGTTACAGTCAAAACAATGCATTTTGGCCAAGAAGTTTAACTTAAGCTGTAGGTATATCGATGATCTGATAACGTTCAATAACCATCAAACTGCTAATTCCCTTCTACTGATTTACCCATCTGAACTAGACATAAAGGAGGCCAGTGACACCGCCTCATCTGTTTCATATTTAGATCTATGCATAAAAACACTCTCCACAGGCCTGCATGAGTGAGTAAGTGAGTGTGGTTTTACGCCGCTCTTAGCAATATTCCAGCAATATCACGGCGGGGGACACCAGAAATGGGCTTCACACATTGTACCCATGTCGGGAATCGAACCCGGGTCTTCGGCGTGACGAGCGAACGCTTTAACCACTTGGCTACCCGACCGCATGACAAGAGGGATGACTTTAACTTTCCAATAGTCAACTATTATCTTTATATCGAGTATTATCCCTGCATCTCCTGTCATTGGTGTGTACACTTAATAACTTTTGAGATACAATCGAGCATGATCTTTCTACGACGATTTCAAAGAGCGTCAGTTGTTTAATCAAGGTTGCAGCACTCAAAGCCTCACTAAAGCTTTCAATAATTTCAAAATTTCAATAATTTGTAGACACGTGGAGGACATTTCCAAATTTGACCGTGATAAAAATGATGTCTGATGCAATTCCATATTTTGACATGTAACATATGTTTCCGTCTTTTTTAGGTGAACAATTGACTTGCCTTTGCATGTGTTTGTGACGGGTGCCACCGATGGGTCATGATACGATCACCTTTTCGCGAAACCCTGGTATCATGACTGTTTGATGGTGATTCATAAACACATGCTCATGATATAGTCGGAATCGTATAATCGACTCTGCTTTCAGAAGCGAATTCTTACTAATACGAGAATAGCTGATATTTGATGAGAAAGTTTAATGACGTTATCAAAGTAACTTCGGTCTCTTGGGCGTTCAGCAAAAATATTCAAACTTCGATATTGAGGTGGTGAGTGACGTTTTTTGGGGTGCGGTAAATGTCGGTAAGTTTGGCATAACTGAATATTCGTTACATTACGTTGTACTTTATTGTTACCTGAACAATGCCGTGCAAACCGATAAGTTTCAAACAAGTTCGTATCGACTGACATTGGTTTTGGGAAATGAGTAGTTTCGGCATTGTCAAAGACCCCTTTTAACATCTTTCGGTGAGGTGAGGTGAAATGGCGTTTAACGTCGCGTCAAAGATTATTGCACTTATATAGCGATGTGCATGCACGCGTGCGCGCGCGCGCGCGCGCGCGTGTGTGTGTGTGTGTGTGTGAGGCTGCTTGTACTACTCCGGACTGATGCCTATTTATAGTGCTAGCCCTCTGAGATATCATGCCGCAGTTTCACATAAATAAATAAACACAGTATACAGTCTCAGAGTCGACCACTCCTTGTTTTAGTCCCTTAATGCCGATCGCCAGACAGGGTAACAACAAATACCACCTATTAACGTATCTAGGTATGACGCGGCCGGGAATCGAACCCCGGACCTTCCGCTCTCCAGACGGACGCTCTACCACTAGACCACGGCGGTCGTAACATCTTGAAGGGACGTTCTTACAGGCTATAATAACCCCATTACAGTCATACCTTGAGTGTTCATCCAGCGCCACAGTCTGGTGTACATGATAAATTTCTCTAGATCCCTTGTGTATATCGATAATGGTATTCCAGTCGAGACTGCATTGCCCTGGCATTGTGGGCCTACATTTGACAAGGTACAGAGGACTGGGCGCCATCGGTTACACAGATGTCTCTGACACGACATCAATCTTAACTATCAAATCCCACACTCGCTATTGAAAGGTTCTCTGGGGCAATTGGAAATGGTAACAGTTTCTGGAAGCTTAGGCAGTGGTGTTAACATAACGTATGCGGGTCTTGAACAGAGGCCACCAAGATTCAAATAATATACATTGAAACCTGATTAGTAGACAATGAAGAGCCTCGAGTGAGTGAGTGAGGTTTAACGCCGCCTTTAACAGTATTCCAGTTATATCACGGCGTGTCAGCTTCATTTGGGAGACAAGCCCGAAGTGATGCAGGTCTCAGACGTTTACCACTTCGGTGAAACCCACCAGCACGGGTATAGACTGACAAACCTAGAAACATAATCCGGGCGAACCGGGATTCGAACCCACAATCATAGGTTTATGGCGTGCCCAAGGGACGTAACTCTGCACTGACAAACCCAGGAAGGGACCTGGAAGAAATTTCTACTTCCTAGGTTTTCTGTTTAACCAACTACGACTTGACCGCCATTATTGAATCATCTGCCGCACCTGTTCTAATCATTATGCATTTAATATTGTTACATGCACAATCGCCAAAAGCTTCTTCCCTTACCGCTTTGACATACGAAACTATAGTAGAGTATATCAAGCATCGGTATACATCTTACATGCATGTAATAAACAGAATATCACGCTAATTTGAATTTTCGGAGCAACTGCTGTCAACACAGATTTTTAGCGATCAATTCATATAAGTTCCACCGCCCTTTTGACTTTTACACCCAATGGAATTCGTTTCGGTTGGTAATCCAGACTGGTTATCTTCTGGAGTTGACGTTTTCTTACACATCGGCTAACATTGGGATGACATACTGGAACCGGGGTCACTAGTTTCACTTGTTCACGTGACTATAGCTATAAGCTACACACCCTGAAGGCAGTCCCGGCTGTAAATGTTGTTCTATATCATATTGAATACCTTGTTTCTGTTCATCAGGAAAAGGCTGCCCAATGAACCGGT
Source organism: Haliotis cracherodii (assembly GCF_022045235.1). Classification (NCBI taxonomy): domain Eukaryota; kingdom Metazoa; phylum Mollusca; class Gastropoda; order Lepetellida; family Haliotidae; genus Haliotis; species Haliotis cracherodii. Next base: position 9,437,908 of record NW_027266276.1, on the reverse strand, counting down.
CGTCATTTTGCACGGCTTATCGATAACTTCGTTGTCATCGTATCTCAATTGCATCGATCGGTGCTCATGATGTTAATCACTGGATAGTCTGGTTCGATTATTTCGAAACAGCCGGCATATAGCTCGAATACTGCTGAGTGTGGCGTTAAACAACAAATGAATAGACAAACATGTATCGTTCGGGATACAGCTTACAGTTAAAGATGCAGGATCAAAACCCAGCTGCTAAGGAATTACGTAAGTAACGGAAGACGCCGACTGGTCACGAATAACGGTTAATCATTAAATCAGACAGCTCTCTTCAACCCATGGGCGGAGAGTTCCCGTCTCCCTGCCTTCCACAAAAATGGCTCAAGGCAGATTTACATCGACAAGGCTGTTCATAGGGAACGGGACTTTTTATTACCCTTCCATCTGCCCCTCAGGAAGGAGATTAAAGCATGTCCCCAATCTGTAGTCCTAGTAACAGTCTGTCGCATCCTTCGACACTTCATTAGCACTGGGGGCACGTGCAAAGAGTGCTGCCCTCTCGTGGAGAAGCCTTTTCCGCAGTCTTTCGACTGTGAACAATGGCCGGAGCTATCTGCTTACTAAATCGATGCAAGGCTGCAGGTAATGAGGCACTGACGGAGTTCATTAATTGCCACCCTGGACCAAGAACTCGCCATGATTACCATAGTACAAATTTAATTACAAGCAATTTGGCCGCCCCTTCCTAGGATGTTGGCTCGTGTTCGGAATACCAATGGTCAATGATCACTACACTTCTGTAATTGGCCACATCGGAACACACGAGGGGAAGGAAAACAATTCATGCAAGCCAAATGTTATGACATCATAGACAGGCCTACGAGCTTTCTTTGAAAACAGCTTCTGATGTCTATCAAAACAGAATTGCTGTTATTGCTTCTGAAAGGGGGATGAGCACTGATTGTCTGGGCGATATGATTTGCTTTCTTCCACCGAACTGTAGACGGAGGACTAAATCGAAGATGTTAGGAAATCGATGTTAGGCAATACGATTATGACTTTTCGCTTCCTTGATAAATATGGATGGTAATATTTTGAATGATTATAAATATGAATATGATATAACGTTAGGCGACTGTGCGCATTGGAAAAAACTTTTCACTATTCAGCTGTCACACATCAGGTGAATGTTTTTCACGTAAATCGTCAAGCTGACTATTTCTGATAATCTGATGAGCGAAACAATGAATATTTAATTCGAAATCAACGTTTGTAGAGGGACGATAACGAAAGTTTATTTGATATAAAATATGTGTAATCTTTTTATTCAAATTTCATAATTCTGTGCCCCATAAGTGTAAATATATACTATAACTACCAGCTCTAATGCTTCACGTAGTATATGCTTGTGTGCCATGTTCTTTGACCGGCGTGTAGGAGTTGGAACTGGTTGGAGTGAGTGAGTATAGTTTTATGCCACTTTTAGCAATATTCCAGCAATATCATTTCGGGGGACACCACAAATTGGCATCAAAATGGGCATTCTGCCATCAAGCACTATGGCATTCGGCATTCTGGCATCAGGCACTCTGGCATCCGGCATTCTGGCATCCGGCACTGTTCATCCGGGCACTCTGACATCCGGCATTCTGCAGTCTGGCATCCGGCAATCTGGCATCAGGGCACTCTGGCATCCGACCCCCTGCATCCGGGCACGCAGGCATCCGGCACCCTGGCATCCGTCTCTGACATCCAGCACTCTGGCATTCGGCACACTGGCATCCGGCACTCTGGCAGATGACTCTCTGACATCCAGCACTCTGGCATTCGGCACGCAGGCATCCAGCACTCTGGCATCCGACTCTCTGACACCCAGCACTCTGGCATCCGGCACTCTGACATCCAGCACTCTGACATCCAGCACTCTGGCATCCGGCACTCTGACATCAGGCACTCTGACATCAGGCACACTGGCATCCGGCACTCTGGCATCCGACTCTCTGACATCAAGCACTCTGGCATCCGGCATTCTGGCATCAGGCACTCTGACATCAGACGCTCTTCATCCGGGCACTCTGGCATCCGGCACACTGGCATTCGGCACGCTGACATCCAGCACTCTGGCATCCGGCACTCTGACATCCAGCATTCTGGCATCAGACTGTCTGGCATCAGGCACTCTGACATCCAGCATTCTGGCATCAGACACTCTGGCATCAGGCTCTCTGACATCCAGCATTCTGGCATGAGACACTCTGGCATCAGGCACTCTGACATCCAGCATTCTGGCATCAGACGCTCTGACATCCAGCACTAAGTCACCCATTCGGGATGCACATACTGTTCCCCTCAAGATTCTACCATAGTTACCAGTGTTGTTGTCCAGATTCGTAAACATCATCGACCGAATACTAAATTAACCATTTTCAATATCGGTCAGGTCATAAGCGAACAGTCACCACGTGTAACCAGGTCAGCCTGTAAGAAGATAACTTCATTGCCATCAGCATAATCCGATACACAACTAATCGTTTTCTGTTTGATGTATGACAAATCACCTTCTCATGTCACGCTGTAATTTCATCTGTTTAAAAAGACGCAGCACAATGTGTAAATCTAATCAAGCAAATGAAGAAAGCCTACATTTCTATGATATCGAAGAAGAAATTAGATAGTGCATCATTATTCCCTCACCATTGTTTTATAATTAGGTTTCGATTGGAACCGGTTGACACAGAAGCGTCAAGGCAAAGACGAGAAAATTACGTTTTAACTGCTGCAGACGCATCTGGAAGTGATTAGTAATGGGTTTTTTCTCCATGTCAAATTTCTATTGATTAGGCACTGAGCATTTCTTGCTTATTGCGTGACACAAAATGACAAGAATTGATCAAGTTTACGTGACCACCCCGAAAAAAATTCTCTGGAGCCTAGACTGTTACAGTAGCATTTTTGAGAAATGCGTTTTTTCGGGAAATGTCTCTCAAAAAGGAAATGACTGCCATGCGGGTTGAAATTTGAGTGAAATAAAACGTGCCATAATTATTTTCAGCGACTTGGCTTGTTTCCATTGTCTTAAGAACCATGAAGTCGATGTGTATTGAGCGGCGTGTATTTTTATGAATATGTTCTAGATAAACCGTTTGAAACATTGCAACGTCAAATTATAACTGTATTTAGGTGCGCACTGCCTATTGCTTTATAAGGTTTAGCTGGTGAATCACCATAATAAAAAAACTTTAAAATGATACATGTTGTCGAGGCGGACAGACGCGCCAGCCAAAACCCAGATGGTTAGTTTCATCTCTATAATGGTGAGTGAGTGAGTGAGTTGGGTTTAACGCCGCTTTTAACAGTATTCCAGTTATATCACGGCGTGTCAGCTTAATGAGGGAGGAAAGCCCGAAGTGATGCAGGTCTCAGACGTTTACCACTTCGCTGAAACCCATGAGCACGGGTATGGTGCTGACAAACCTAGAAACATAATCGGGGCGAACCGGGATTCGAACCCACAATCATAGCTTTCTGGCGTACCGAAGGGACGCAATTCTGCACAGCGAATCGCGGCGTCTGATGCGACTGGGCCACCCGTGCCCCCAGTACCGGTATAAATGATTAAAATATATGTTTATACGATTGTTGGTGTGTTAGAGTGGTGTAGTGGTGGTGGACGGTGCATTGGTGGTATGGTGATGGTAGTACCCCCCCCCCCCCCCCCCCCCCCCCCAACCAAAGACAATGAACTAGCTGTAGTTTGGATGGGTGGATGGATGGATGGTTGGGTCAGGTTTGCGGAATAGCTATGGGGTACTGGGTGAGTGAATGTTGTTCAACGCCGCATTATTCATTTATCTTGTCTGGACAGATAAACCACGTTCTGGCAGTACAGCCAACGATCTACAACATCGATGCAGGATCTGTCATACATTCAACAGCCCTATCATCCGATCCCTAATCTGATGTACCCAACATGTACGAGGTACTAGACACCAATCTGACCACCTGATCCATGTCTTATGCACCCAACATGTACGAGGTACTAGACACCAATCTGACCACCTGATCCATGTCTTATGTACCCAACATCATGTACGAGGTACTAGGTACCAATCTGACCACCCGATCCATGTCTGATATACCCAACAACATGTACGAGGAACTAGGTACCAATCTGACCACCTGATCCCAGTCTGATGTACCCAACATGTACGAGGTACCAGGTACCAATCTGACCACCTGATCCATGTCTGATGTACCCAACATGTACGAGGTACCAGGTACCAATCTGACCACCTGATCCATGTCTTATGTACCCAACATGTACGAGGTACTAGACACCAATCTGTCCACCTGATCCATGTCTGATGCACCCAACATGTACGAGGTACTAGGTACCAATCTGACCACCTGATCCATGTCTGATGTACCCAACATCATGTACGAGGTACTAGGTACCAATCTGACCACCTGATCCATGTCTGATGTACCCAACATCATGTACGAGGTTCTAGGTACCAATCTGACCACCTGATCCATGTCTGATGTACCCAACGTGTACAAGGTACTAGGTACCAATCTTACCACCTGATCCATGTCTGATGTACCCAACGTGTACAAGGTACTAGGTACCATTCTGACCACCTGATCCATGTCTGATGTACCCAACGTGTACAAGGTACTAGGTACCAACCTGACCACCTGATCCATGTCTGATGTACCCAACATGTACGAGGTTCTAGGTACCAATCTGACCAAATACTGACAATGGTAAGGCTAACCCTACTTGCCTAGGCGTTGTGACGCGGGTACAACTGGTTGATATATGGAGCTTAAAATCATCTTGACTGACATATAATCACTTCCTCTAATAGTTATAGAATCTGTCAATTTATTCCCATAGCCAAAAACTACCGAAGAAAATCCCCTTGATATGAAATGTTCATCTCTCCGTCGCATCTTGTTATATTTCTCAACATGAATGCATACCCTCCCGATGAGAGTGATGATATTGGCAAACCCATCACTTTGAAAAGAAATGGTCCTTAAATCCTTTTTCAGATGCAGACGTTTGACAGTAATATCCAAATGAGATGAGGTAAATCCCCGACTTTCGTGACACGACGTCTCCCTCCCTGGTCGAACTAAATCGGGATCGACATCTAATTCAAAAGCTCTCATCAAAGTTTTCCAAGCCTGCGCGCGGATGTCTCTGACAACTGCTTACCAATAAAACAATGCCATCTGCCCATCTGGGAATTCTTTACACTTCAATTCTTGATCGCTCAGGTGTCAAAACTTGCCTGCTCTCTTAAACCAAAGACTATCATTTCCTTTGTCGGAATTCCACCGCAAGGTTGTTTTAGAGAGGCCATAAACCCCTCGTTAAGTCTGCTGAGGCAATCATAATTGGGTTGATCGGGAAATTACATTTTGCTCCTGATTTAAGTCGGAGTAGATGCGCTGATGGAAGTGTTGTTGTGCGATTACTGCCAAACATGTTGCCGTTGTCCTCCTTGTACGGCAGGTCTATTGTGTGAACGCCATTTTTTAAAAGCGCCCCTTAAAAGACACTGGTAAATGTGCTCTTAGGGGTAGGTGAAATGATTCAGGCTAAAGTCACTTGACTTAGTGTTTCTAGTCAGCATTTTTTCAGCTGTCGATTTGTATCAGTAACTTTGAGGCTGAAGAAGCACACCACAATAACTGTTCGCTAAAACATTATGCGGCAAGGCAAAGATTATAACTAAATGGCAACATGCATGGGTTGGTTGTTTGTTTGTTTGTAAGAGAGAGTTGGGTTTAATGCCGCTTTTAACAGTATTCCAGTTATATCACGGCGTGGGAGGAAAGCCAGAAGTGATGCAGGTCTCAGACGTTTACCACTTCGCTGAAACCCACGAGCACGGGCATGGTGCTGACAAACCTAGACACATAATTGGTGCGAACCGGGATTCGAACCCACAATCATAGGTTTCTGACGTGCCCAAGGGACGCAACTCTGCACAGCGATTCGCGGCGCCTCAGACGACTGGGCCACCCGTTCGAGTGTGGACCAGACAATAATCGAGTGTGGACCAGACAATCCAGTGGTTGATATCATGAGCATCGACCCAGGCTACTGGGATCAACATGCATGGGTATTGGGAAGTCCAACCACAATGGACAACCGCATTGAATGGCCAATAGCATCGGATCTCAGCTGTTGATCCGAACTGGGACCAACTTTCAAAGATAATTGGTAGTTATGAAGGAAGGAGTAACCTTTGCTAAATGGACTTATTTGGTTCTGTTTGGTTTGTTGTTTAATGCCGCACTCAGCAATATTCCAGCAATATGTCGGCGGTCTGTAAATAATCGAGTCTGGACCAGACATCCCAGTGATTGATATAATGAGCATCGATCCACGCAATTGGATTGATGACATGCATCAACCAAGTCAGCGGGCCTGACCACCCGAACCCGCTAGTCGCCTTTTACGACAAGCATAGTCGCCTTTAACGGCAAGTATGGGTTGCTGAAGACCTATTCTACCCCGGATCTTCAGGGGTCAATTGGACTAGGCATATGCAATTAGGCCAAATCTAAGACCAGTTGGCTAGTGGCTTGTGAACATCTGAGTTAGAATTGGTTTTCAGCAACCCATGTTTCTCGTAAGACGCGACTAAAGACATCGGGTTGCCAGGCTTGTCTTGGTTGATCCCAAATGCGTAGGTCGATGTTTATGATGTCAATCACTGGATTGTCTGGTCATGATTTAATTGTTTACAGACCGCCGTCATATAACTGGAATATTGCTGATAGCGGATGGAAAAACAAACCACCTTACTTGGGACAATTAGAAGACGAATTTAGCAGTGTGCAGTTAGGCTCAAACTAGGGCCAAATAGCATCAATGTTGGAGCGACAGAAGACGACTTTGACATTATTCAGCTAGACCCAAAATGAAACCAAATGGTAAGTGGTATTACACGGGAGACGCCGTTGGCAATAAAAAGTCTTTCTACGACTTAGCCTAAATGTCAAATACCTGTGGACAATGATCACAATGTCCTGTCGTTGCGAAATATGCCAGCCGATTTTAACAAGAAAACTTTGCCACTAAAATCTCGTCTATTTGATGAGCTTGTGGAGTGACCATCTAATCCGGGCATTTGCGGTGATCATCCGGGTGATCACCTTCTGGTAATGTCTACTGTTCCCCAGTGGCAGTTTAAAACTTTTCTTGGTCTTAAGGACTACTTAATGTCCAAATACCCAAATTTAGAGGTCTGTCCTTTAAACTAAAAGACTTACAACATTCAGAAAGGTCGAGATCTCCAAATAACTCTCAAGTAGAAATTATTACCGAGTCGAAAACTTCTTCAAGGAAGAAATGTATTGCGAAATCTTTTAGTTTGGTAGTTTGTTTGTGGTTCAACGCCGCAACTCAGTGATATTCCAGTTGTATGACGGCGGTCTCCAAATGATGGATTCTGAGGCAGACAACCCATTAACATCAACATCTTTTAGTACCAAAGAATAGTATTATATTGGCAGATTATTCACTTCTTTAGGCTTTAAGTGTTGACGTGTTAAAGGTATGCACACGGTGATTTTGTTTTAGACGCAATTAGTGCCTATTGCACAGATACTGTTTTAACCCGTGAAGATCCGGGGTAAAATAGGTCTTCAGCAACCCATGCTTGCTGTAAAAGGCGACTATGCTTGTCGTAAGAGGCGACTAACGAGATCGGTGGTCAGGTCAGCTTGGTTGATGCATGTCATCTTATCCAAATTGCCAGGATCGATGCTCATGATGTCCATCACTGAATTGTCTGGTCCCGACTCGATTATTTACAGAACGCTGCCATATTGCTAAGTGCGGGGTTAAACAACAAATAAACAAACAAACAGACACAGTAATCACGTATTATCACTCTTATATTTCTAGGTGTAAGTGAAGGTCTTCTTGTGAACATTAATAATAACCGAGTGTTCGAAAGTGCTAATAAGCACAGTTTAGTCCCGTGAAGTAGGCACACTTGTGACATCACAATGTTCGCATCAGTGCAATTCCTTCGATTGTCACACTCACCAATATTCCTGCTATATGACTACAGCCTGTAAATAACCAGACAATCTGGTGATTAAAGCACGAGGTTCGAAGACATGTAATGCACCAAGTCACCGAGCCTGACCACCTGTTCCACAAAGTCGACTCGTACAACCACAGTGAGTGAGTTCGGATTAACGCCACTTTTAACAGTATTCCAGTTATATCGCGGCTTAATGTGGGAGGAAAGTCTGAAGTGATGCAGGCCCCAGACGTTTACCACTTCGGTGAAACCCACGATCACGGGCATGGTGCTGACATACCTAGAAAAATAATCGGGGAGAACCGGGATTCGAACCCACAATCATAGGTTTCTTTCGTGCCCAAGGGACGCAACTCTGCACAGCGAATCGCGGTGCCTCAGACGACTGGGCCACCCGCGCCCTCCGTACAACCACAGGATGATGGAGGGTCTCTTCTAACAAGGAATCGCCACGTGGTATGCCGAGCGAACAACCTATACGGACACACTCCACTATAACGTGAAGTCCCAGACACATTTAAGTTCACATACCGTTATAAAACATTGCCAAAAATGCATGCTCGAAACGGTCAATGCATCAGCGTACAATGGATTTTCATTCTCAGCTCCCTGGAGAGTATACAACAATGCTGTCTTATGAGGCGCTAGTTTAAGTTACCATCATTACCATCTCAATCTACCGGGTACCCATGCACTGCTGGATGACGAGAGACATTTTTTGAACACTGCCCTTGCTTAAGGACACCCCACATGTAACATGTGTTTCTGTGTGGACCAGGAACGATACCCTAGAAACTCTCAGTTGTCAAGCTGGCAAATACGGTCACTCATCAATCTACACTCCGCGACCAGCAGTGCCTAATTCCGTCTGGTTTTCGGTCCGTACACTGCACCAATGTGATTCGAAGGTATAGTAATATGGTTCCTTCTGTTGATGAAGGGGGCGCGGATGGCCCAGTCGTCTAAGGCGCCGCGATTCGCTGTGCAGAGTTGCCTCCCTCCAGAAACCTTTGATTGTGGGTTCGAATCCCGGTTCGCCCCGATTATGTTTCTGGGTTTGTCAGCACCATACCCGTGCTGGTGGGTTTGACCGAAGTGGTAAACGTCTGAGACCTGCATCCCTTCGGGCTTTCCTACCACATTAAGCGTTAAGCTGCCACGCCGCAATATAACTGGAATACTGTTAAAAGCGGCGTTAAACACAACTCACTCACTCTGTTGATGAAAGACAATGTTCCTGCCAAGAAGGCAAAGTCCCATCACGCTGACGACTAGGGCTCGATACGTCACAGTGTCCGATGATCACCCAGGGACGTCAGGGTTATCATGCTACTCACTCACTCACTCACTCACACTACACGATGGAGGCCATGGTTTAATTCCCCACCTGGGTACAATGTGCCCCCCCCCCCCCCCCCCCCCCACACACACACACACTCCCCCCGTCGTGGTATTGCTGGAATATTGCTAAAAGCGGCGTAAAACCACTCACATTTAACTTTGAATGACATCATGTTGTATTTAAACTTCCTCATGAATAATAAACGTAGTTCATAAAGAAAGGTCGTGTTGGGGACGAAATGAGTGAATTTGGATTAACACACATTGAACACTACTGAATAACAGAACAGCCAGGAAAATGAATACACCAATGTTTGATAATGGCTAAAATGAAACAAACAAAACATTAATTGTCAAAGCTAAAGAATATCCGCCGATACATATTCCATTGAGCGTAAAGGGCGAATAGCTGTGAAAAATACATGAATTGACCACTGCTAATCAGTAATGACACAAGGTCTTCGTGAAACGAAATAGGTATCCGATGGCGGTTTGTTTCATACGGGTAACAGAATTGTTTTGGACCTTCGTGTGCAATGTTTCGGCGACTGATTTAGCCTTGTAACGTTTCGATAACATTTGCAATGTGTTTGTAAAATCAAACTTTCAAGTTTATACTTTTTTTGTCCAGTAGTTTTGCAAACACGTATCTGGTAGGTAGTGTTTGTTCTCGCTTCTATCTATGTTCAGCATACGCTTTCCTTGCGCATATGAGCATCAAGTTAGATCGATTAGGTGGTACGCAATTTTCAAAACTACAGGTTAATATGGACCATAAGCTGTGAAACCATGTTTGATTGTATGTTAAGTCGAAGCAACCATCTAGCCCACGAGTCTAGCAGCCATCCTTCTTAATTGTTAGGTGTGTACCTTAAGTTCAAATCTACAATGATATTTCGTCTTTCGCATTACTAAGAATAACTAGCGACACAAGAGTGAGTGAGTATGGTTTTAAGCCGCTTTTAGCAATATGCCAGCAATATCACGGCGCGGACCCCAGAAATGTGTTTCACACATTGTACCCATGTCGGGAATCGAACCGGGTTTTCGGCGTGATGAGCGAACGCTTTACCCACTATAGCCTACCCGACCGCCCAAGATAAACGTTGTAGCATAGGCTGTCCTGTTATGAGCCGAAGCAAGCTTTTCGTATAAACCACTTCAGTAAATGTAGATGACCTGATAAAGTGTGTTGTTTCTCAATTACAGATAAATCATCTGAAGCCCAGCCATACGGAAACAAAGGAAATTAAAAGAGCATCCACGTGTTAATAATTGAATATTAAAAATCAATTTTACCGAAGCAATAATTTTAACACGCAATTGGTCCGACGTTGTCACGGGTAGAAATGATCAGTTCTTCCGAGACAGTGATCGAAGACTGTCAACAGACGGAAAGAACAAATCAAAAATGTCAACCTTTCTACTGGGATTAACACAAGAGTAAAGGCTGTCTTTGAAAGCAGTTAAGTGGTACGCTACAGAGACACCGCGGACTTCAGCTCTGCATCTTAGAAAATCCCCCGTAAGCTTCTTAGCCGAAAGAAGTGCCAGCTCGCATGGGTTTGGTCTGCCTGCTGCGATTTCTTAGGTCCATCAAAAGGTCCAGAGAAGCGGCACAATCAATTGTTTCCCATGCAGTCGTTTCCCTGAGTTCGTGTGCTGCAAACTGACGGAGAATGACAATCCAATTATGTGATCCAGTAGTCAGCCAGGCTCTCTGCCCTTTTATTATTTCAACGTCGCCCGCATCGGTGGATAACATTTCTGGGTAGCGCCAGACTAGGGAACATTCACCAGCATTTTTAAATACATTTTTTACCAAAATGTCAAAGCCAGTTCACCGATGGGGCTTGACGAATGAGAAAATTATTAAAAAGTTTGCCTTTTTTTGTAGTAACGCTTTTACAGGTATTTGATTTGGCTTAGGTTCAGAGTGAAAATTTCATTTGCTTTGGACTTCTTATCGAGAAGATTTCTATCAATCAAACTAGACAGGAATTAAACCGAGATGAAATTATTTTCGCTCTCTGAGAAGATTTCAAATAGACAGCAAACTAAAAGGTTTTGTTTCACTCGTCGCTGCATGTTTGCTGTCGAGCGAAGCATGGTCGCGAAGGACGAATTCGACAGACAGCTATAGGACGTGTCAACAAGCAGGTGATGAGCCGAATGTAAACCCGCACCGTCCTCAACTAGATGACTATGAATATCAGGGTGTTATGAATCCAAACAGCAAATTAAGACTAGTTTTCATCACAACACCAGGTGTTACTATTGCTAACTACTATATCGTGTGATGAACATGAAATATATACATAATTATATATTTTCTTCATCATGTTTATACATTTGTTTGTGAAGAAGTCAACACGGTGTGTGGACCAGCATGTTCCCTGGTACACACGATATGCTTGTTAAATCCCACTAATTGGGATGTGTGTTGATTAACCTGGCTTGTTTTGGGTCATAGTGCCCTAATGGCATGGTTCTTTGTTCACACTATTATCGACTAGTTTGTGTTCTATTTTCACCTTCAAAGGAAACGGTTGTATCAAATCTCGGAATTATGTTATTTGTTTGTTATTTTACGCCGCACTTAATATATTCCAACTACAGTAAAATACGTTTATAACGAACACGTTTATAACGAACTGACGGATATAACGTTCTGTTTTCTTCCCTGGGCATTTGCTGTATATATCCTGTATATATGCTGATAATACGGTTAAAACGAACTGAAATTTGAGTTCGGTATAACCGTAGTTTACTGTATATCTAGTAGTCCGGATCACCACCAAAGCGTCCCAGACGTACCAAGGTCTAAAAGCATAAGAAACGTCTCACGCCGTCGGGAACAATGGCTCATTCAACCTTCTCCACCAAAGACACTCGATGCTCTTTGGACCGCACTTACGCTAACCCCGACCAGCCTGCCACCAACTCTGACCAGGTGTCTCCATAGAGGGAGGAGGAGCGGCTGTATGAGTATTCTCCGAATCTGACAATGCTGGGAATCGAACCCGTGTCTTCAGCCTAACTAGCCTTCGTTAAACCATTTTGCTATACAACCGTGTCTAATGGCACCTAACGCCTGTCCTTAGTGTATTTAACAGAAGCTGGACGGCTGTATTCGTCTCTGTCCAATACGAGTGGACGTCTAGACATTGCCATTAGTACCTCCTGTGCACCTGGGCTGTGGTTACTTACGAGACAGAGTAACAGTTGTTTGAAGTTGAGTGGGCAGGTATGCAAACTTTGAGACTTCAATCAAGCTTTTGTGGTGAATCAATCTTGTAAGACTGCCAATTTACATGAGCTTCATTTTTCAGTTGCAAGACGCTATTTTCAACCGTGAATATTATTACCCCGAGAGTACAACCATAACATGCAAGATATCGCAACGCTCGGTCACTAAGACATTATTCAAATGCTCAAAGGTTCATGAGAGGACGACGTTAATGTTCTGAATCCAAAGAGGTGGACTCGCTGAAGGTGACGAAAAGTCAAGAAAAATATCGCTGGCCTTCGCTTGGCTTGTCGTGCCTCTTGATGTCACGCTTCCATCGAATAAAAAGTCTGAAAAGTGGCACGTCTGGAAGTCTGTCATCCCGGGTTCATCTCGGGGGTTCTTCAGACGTGACTATGCAAGACTATCATGCTTGATAACCGAATCTGTGGCACCAACATGGTCACATCGGCAGCGGCAGTGTTATCCTGTCTCATTAACGGCATTTCCATATATAGATCTGCTCTGCACTTTCTGTTATAGGTTCTGTTCGCACACAATAGAGCCGGATTGACCATTGTCAGATGTGAGTCCTCTTCTGTACAAAAAACAATCTCTAAGGAAGCATTAGTGATCCATACCCGTTCTTTTGTAGGCAGAACAATCTTTTTTGAAAATCACAAGAATGCATTGTATTAATCTCTCTCTCTCCTTCTATCTCTCTCTCTCTCTCTCTCTAATTATCTCATGTCTCTCTCTCCCTCTGTTTCTGTTTCTCTTATTGTCTATCCTTCTTTTTCTTCTATCTCCCTCCATCCTCCCTCTCTCTATGTATATCTTTCTCTCTATCTGTTTCCCCTACTTTCTCTTTCAGAGCCCTTCTCTCACTTACTCTCGTTGTCTCATGTCTCCCTCTCTCTGTTTCTCTCATTGTCTCATGTCCCTCTCTCTGTTTTTCTCACTGTCTATCCCTCTTAATCTTCTCTCCCTCCCCGACATCCCCCCCTCTCTCTCTCTAACTCTCTCCTTCCCCTACTTTCTTTCTTAGAACCCTTCTCTCACTTACTCTCGTTGTCTCATGTCTCCCTCTCCCTCTCTCTGTTTCTCTCATTGTCTCATGTCCCTCTCTTTGTTTTTCTCACTGTCCATCCCTCTTAATCTTCTCTCTCTCCCCGACATCCCCCCTCCTCTCTCTCTAACTCTGTTTCCCCTTCTTTCTTTCTTAGAGCCCTTCTCTCACTTTCTCTCTTTGCCTCATGTCTCTCTCCCCTCTCTCTGTTTCTCCCATTGTCTAGTTCTCTTTATCTCCCCTACCCTACCCCCTCCCTCTCTTTCACTTAAGTTAGAAGGAATTGGTATTTGGTTACAAAGTGATCACTGAATTGGATGACGATCCTACTGTAACATATATTTAAAAGTCATCCTCATCTATGCATACATTGATTATGTTCAGTACCAATGGTGAGACCGATCTGAAGAATCTACGCCACCCTACACTGTCCACAAAGCTGGATAAGTGAAAGTAGGTTAGCAGGTCATCCGCATACAATCAGAAGAGTCTGCAATCCCCCATTTTCCACATGGCCAAATGGAGCATGGTGTCTTGAAGAAATCTCTCATTGGAACCGCAGTGTGCTTTCAATCTAATTAAATTACTGCACAAGAGAAATACTATTAAGTAAGAATGCTTTCGACCGCGGGCCTTTCGTACCGTATTGATCTGGGCCAAAAAACTCCAGCGAGACGCCAAGGAAAGGAGACTTAGGGTAAAATATTGTGCATTTGCGTCTCTGATTATCATTGAATAGTTTTCACAGGAAATATGAATTTTTATTCGCTTACAGCTTAAACCATTTCATTACTCAGGAGAATATGGGATTGGGAAGAATTTTCTACAGGAATTTGCTTTGGGATTACCATGTGGTTTTAAGTCCCCGTGCCAATTTATTTAATTCTGAAAATAGCTGTACTAAAATCACAATGGAACGAATTTTAAGTTCAGTTAATTCAAATATATCAAAATATGTCCTTTGAAGAATATCGCCATTTTAAGTATTTCTGTCAAATATGTCAATCACCATTGGTGTGAAAGCCTAAGTTCTGTATGTCTAAGTCATCACAGTAAAACGTAACAAATGGCGCCTTGTGACGAAATGTTATTTTTCTGACTTCATTCTGGGAATCTAATCAGACTAAGATGAATCTTAGGGTACATGTAACTCTATGCTTATGTTTTGAGTGAGTTGAGTTTAACGCCGCTTGTACAGAATTCCTGTTATGTCACAGCTTGTCGGCAAAATGTGGAATGGACGCCCGAATTGATGCAGGTATATGACCTTTACCACTTTACTGAAACCCATGAAAGCGGGTCAGGTGTAGAGGACAGAGAACCATAATCGGGGCAAAACCTATTCGGAAAAAAATTCGAACCTATAATCATAGGATTCTGGCGTGCCCAAGGGACGCAACTCTTCACATCGAATTGCGGCGCCTTAGACGACTGGGCCACTCGTGCCCCTATAGATTTAGATTACGGATCAACCGCCTGAACAATGACATGAAAACATGACATTAGAAGCAACGTTGGAAATATTGACGGTCTGTCCATTATTGTAAGTTATGAGCGTCCAGTCCAAGATCCCGTCGGCTTGGTAAGAAGATGAGTTTCTTTCAGGGCTACTTTGTATAGGCCACTATATAACAGAGACAGACCCGTGAAGATCCGGGGTAAAATATGACTTCAGCAACCCATGCTTGTCGTAAGAGGCGACAAACGGGATCAGGTGGTCAGCCTCGCTGACTTGGTTGATGCGTGTCATCGTGTACCAATTGTGCTGATCGATGCTTGTGATGTCAATCAATGGACTGTTTGGTCCAGATTCAATTATTTATGGACCGTTATATAGCTGGAATATTACAACAAATAAACAAACTAACTTTCATAAAGAAGGCGTTAGTTGGTTGCCTAACGCCGCACCCAGCCACACTCCTGTCATACGATAGCGCACGTCTTGTATAAATGACAATTATATTCAAAAGCAATTTGCCATCCACACTTTTGCATAGCAATAATATTCATAAGTGTCATAAACGTGTTAAAAACAAAGACAGGTCGACCTACAGGGAATTAGTGGGAATTCAAGCTTCACGCGCCATGCCAAAAATATTCATGACTTGTGGTCAGTACAAACCAATATCAGTAAATGCTCGGTAATTGAGTTTCGCTAAAACACTGGTTGATGGTCGTTACATTGATAATGATAGGAATTACGTGTCACACAGCATTCTAAGACCATCTGATTCTAGCAGCCATTGAAGCAGCTTTGCACAGTCACCTTTCTAATAGAGGACAATGGGGTAGCCTAGCGGTTAAAGCGTTCGCCCGTTACGCCGATGACCTGGGTTCGATTCCAATATGGGTACAATGTGTGAAGCCCTCGTCGTGATATTGCTGGAATATTGCTAAAAGCGGCGTAAAACCATACTCACTTACTTACTTCCCAATATTTGACCATCTGTAATCTCTGTACATAAAAATGAACTCATCAATTATTTTTGAACAAAAGCGTTATCAGAAGTACAGTATATCATTACATATTTACAAACCATCTTCTGAGCGATAATGGACGTACGCCTAATTGTTTCTGGTGACATTAGAGCTCAACGCGGAAAGATTTTACAGTGATACTTTTAGTATTGATTTCACTTGGGAGTAATAACCCGCACATGATATATGTGTGTGATCACAAGTACCCGTTGTCATTATCTGAAATGTAGAAGTGATCAGACCCCCTAGTGAGTCCAGGTTGAATAGGTATCCACAAACCTATGGAAATCAAGGGCGGTTCTTTGAGAGTTGGGTTTAACGCCGCTTGTAACAGTATTCCAGTTATATCACGGCGTGTCAGCTTAATATGGGAGGAAAGCCCGAAGTGATGCAGGTCTCAGACGTTTACCACTTCGGTGAAACCCACGAGCACGGGTATGGTGCTGACAGACCTAGAAACATAATCGGGGAGAACCGGGATTCGAACCCACAGCCATAGGTTTCTGACGTTTCTAAGAGAACTCTGCACAGCGAATCGCGGCGCCTTAGACGACTGGGCCACCCGTTCCCCCTGGTGATCAGGGAAAGCGACCGCATCCCTAGTATATTAATACACATCACAAAAGAATGTCCAGATTCGGATTGTGTTTAAGGTTAGGTGGGGTGAAATGGGGTTTAACGTCGCGTCCAAGATTATTGCACTTATATAGCGACGTGCATGTACGTGTGTGTGTGTGGCTGCTTGTACTAGTCCGGACTGATGCCGACTTATAGTGCTAGCCCACTGATATACCAAGCCGCAGTTTAACATGAATACCCCACTCAGACACAGTTTTCTGACTCCGAGCCCACCAGTTCTTGTTTTAGCCCCATAATGCCGAGCGTCAGGCAGGGTAACAACAAGTACCATCATTAAAAGTATTTTGGTAGGACTAGGCCGGGGATCGAACCCCGGACCTTCCGCTCCCCAGGCGAACGGTCTACCACGGAGGCGGTCTGATTGTTTTCAAAGGGGATGACAATCAAAGCTGTTTTGAAGAAAAAGTTTGAAACGCAAATAAAAAATACGCAAAAAGGGGCATCAGTGAATATGATAGATTTCACGGTGTTGTAAAAACTTATTCAGTCAGTGTGAGCAGTGTGTGAGAGGTAAACCAAGAGTCACAGAAAGTCGTTCAGCTCATGATCGTTCGATCGAATCCCAGTTTCGCTCTGATGGAGTTGCACCATACCAGTGTTCGTAGGTTTCACCAAAGTCGCTAACGTCAAAAAAACAGTCAAAAAACGCCTTCCATATTAAGCCGACATGCCCCCAAAGCATGCAATAGCAATAACATTATTATATCATAAACAACTTCGGAATACTTCACAAATAGTATTGTTGTTATTCATCCTGGCCACACGGTGGAACAATACAGGTTCAAGTAATACAGGATGGAAAATCATCTACGGATATTAACTTGCAATGTGGAATCATGTGTTTTGTTGGCAAATGGTGTCCATGACATTATTGGCAAACCACAGCCAACAAGCACATTGTAGAAATTCAGACGCAATTCATTCTGCAGTGGGCTGTTTCTCGTTACGAAATCGGGTGCATACACAGAATAGGTGATCGGCACTGTCACGCAAGTTTTATTTAGGTGGTGTTCCTTCCAGACATTGGATCGATACTGTCACCATCGCTCCCTGACTGCTTGTGCACTCCATCAACACACGTTGCCTGCAGTATGTGTGAATACATGATTTGTGAGAACTGTTTGAAGACATCCACGTGTAATTACAGTAAACTACGGTTAAAACAAACTCAAAGAGACCAGTGATTATAGTACGTTATAACCGTAGTTCATTATAAGCATATATAAGCATTTATACAGCAAATGGACGAGATCAAAAGACATTTCGTTATATCCATCACTTCGTTATAAGAGTGTTCGTTATAAAAGTAGTTTACTGTAGTTCTGAATATCATGAAGTTGTGCCAAATGGTTGAACATGACATTTGAAAACGTCAACGCCAGAGAATATTAAGCCTGGAATTTATGCTGGAACAGATTCCATAGGGCGGGAAAGGCCAATTAGTGATGTGATTAGGCAAGTACAAGGAAGCATATCGCTGTAAATAAGATTTTGTTTTGGTCTAACGCCGCACTCAGCAATATTCCAGCTATATGACGGCGGTCTGTAATAACCAAGTCTGAACCAGACTGACATCATGAACATCGATGCACGCAGCTGGGATACGATGTCATCAACAAAGTCAGCGAGTCTATAGTCGCCTCTTACGACAAGCATAGTCGCTTAAGTGGTGACACAGAGTGTTCCCGAAAAGCAACGTAGAATATTTAATAACTTCCTCTAAATGTTTGTCATAAAATACCAAGTCAAGTTGGTGAAATCACTCTCAATAAAGTTAGTTGTAAACAAACCGTCTCTTTTCGTTTAATTTGAATTCATTGGACATAGGGTAGTGTATCAAACCAATTGAAAACTGTCGAGGTAGGAAGCTGGTGCGGATGAATATTGCTCGACATGAAGGGGAAAGTCAAGATTGGAAAATCGAAATCACCCCTTTTGTCGTACAACCTTGTCATTTCATTCGTAAATAGGTTTTTTTTTTTCCAAAAGAGTAACATTAATTCTAACGCCAATGATGGTTACAAACATATAACCACGAATACACAAAAACATGTTTTTTTTAAATTTTTAACTGTACTGACAATCAAAATCACCCCTTTTGTCGTACAACGTTGTCATTTCATCAGAAAATAGTTTTTTTTCTACAAAAGAGTAACATTGATTCCAACGCCAATGATGGTTACATAAACCTATAACCACGAATACACAAAAAACATGTTTCTTAATTTTTAACTGTACTGACAAGAAGGCACCAGAAGCATCCCGGTTGTGCGTTGATGAATCAGTGAGTTAATACTGTCATCCTGCAGTCAGCAATATTCCGTAACAACGACCGGCAACTAATTGACTTTTGATTTGGTAAACCGGTGAGTGAAGCCATGAGCAACGCTCCACGCCATCAGGATACGATGAGTCAAGACACAGACCCTGACCAACTGACTCTTTCCTTAACTTATTAAGTAAAAGGTACTTGATAACTTGATCCGGAGTTTCCGCGGGACAGATAAGTCAGAAACAGCATTCATTGTATAGGGTTGTTTTCGATCACAACCCAGTATAAGTAATAATTATTCATTCAGACCGATCCTCCTCTTCCATGGCAGGTAAAAGGAGCTGTTCAGAGACATCGGCAAGCTGCACCATTCAATATATTTGCTTTCTAAACTTGAGTTAAGCTAAAATACCCCAAGGAATTTAGCCTGGCTTGCTGTGTCAAACACAACTCTTGTCATGTGTATAAAGTGAAAGTTTAAATTAACCGAAGCAAAGGCATCAGTACCTTCGCCATATACACACGTATAACGGAATCATTGGTGACATAGCAGAAACAACCTACATCGAAAAACACAAAAAAATATCTTTTTGAAAGAGCAGATTGATTTTTCAGAGTGAGGTTGGCAAAAAATGTAAAGGTTTCTCGTAAAGAATCACACAGAGAATTAAGTGCATCAGCTTTATTGTGCCTGCAGGCAATACCCAGTCGACTCTAATTTCCGGTTTCAAATCTCGCGATATTTTATTTGCTAAAGCTCCTTACTCCGACTAGTAGGTCTCGCTGTTAGGGCAATATCATGATCTCTTTGAAAACCTCTCATCTCACAGATTGACGGGGCGTCTGATAATTCTCGAAAGGTTTGAAAGCATGTATCAGAAGACAAAATTAAAAGGCTGCAATTCAAAATCCACTAATTTTCAAACACTGTTAAAACGCTGTGTTGCTGGAGTGAAATCGTCGACGTTTGTTCAGCTTACAAACAAGGGTACGGGAGATGGCACCTACGGACCACTTGTAATCGTTCACCGAGACCATACACCCTGGGGGACATTGTACACGGCGCAAACTGAAGACTTCAACTGAAATTAATCTTTAGGCAGGAGATTTGTTGTTAAAAGGGAACAGAAGACATCACCTAGTCCCCGTTGTATCATGTACTTCAATCTATGTCAGCATCATTGACCAGGACATCCCAGTCGGACAATAAAGTAAGCTAAAGTTTAACAAATACGAGCCTTAAGCAATGAGCTCAATGTGTTCAGCCTCCCGAGACTATTTAAAAGATGCAATGTGAGGTTATGGCTACGGAAATGTAAACTGGAATGCCTTTAGGGATAGACATCGAAAAGCAATCATGTCCCACACAAAATGAAAGATACATATAAATATCGTACAAGAACAACAACATTAACATGTGTCGTACAATGTCTTTCTGATGGGAAGTACTGGAAAAAGAACTTGCCCTTAGAGTCTAACCACCACTTCCAACCCCCAACCCAAGACAAAATACAAAATGAATCGTTCACTGGATATATTGTTTGTGTGCTTTTTTTTAACGCTGCACTCAGGAATATTCCAGTTATATGACGGCAATGTGTAATTAATCTAGTATGGACCAGACAATCCAGTGAGTGACGTCATGAGCCTAGATCTACGCAATTGGGACACGATGACATGCATCAACAAAGTCAGCGAGTCTGACGACCCCAACCTCTTACGACAAGCATAGGTTGCGGAAGACCAATGCTCACCAAGATCTTATCGTTCTCTGGACAAATTACTTTTTTGTGAGTCAGTCCGGGGCTTGTTACAGATATACGTATATGTATTTTTTTATACGTTTTCAAGTTTCACAAATAACCATTCTGTCTAGTACAAATATTCTGGGTCCAGGGACAAGAATATTCCATAAGTGTATGGAGATTGCTGATATTACAAACCTAAATGGCACAAGACATTATGACCAATTCCTCGTCGATCATGTAAGAAAGGTGCAATTTCTGAACGTTTTAACACATTAACCAAGGCTTCAGCTATGTTCACAGGACTTCAATTATGGACACATTTAGACACGCACTTCATCCACATGCAATGAATGTTGTTGTCAATGCCCTTTTTAGTTTCGTGGCCAGCATTCCGCTAACTGCCAGTCTGCTGTACAGTATACTAGATAATGACACACGTCGCCATCTCCGATGCATGAATCAATGTTACTCTACCGTTCTTGTTGTGAGTTTGGCCGCAGTAAGTGTCAGGTTTGGTAAGCTTTACCACCAGTTCCATACTATTCTGTCAGACTTGGAACCTAACTTCTTCATTGTGGGACTTTTGTAATATTCCCGAGGCAATAGAGTTAACTGACTATAAAATTCCAGTTTCCACCCTTGCCGAACTAGGCTGGTATTTTGTTACATTTTGGCTGGACTAACGAGTCTATGCATAGTCCAATCAAAATCGCGTAAACTGCAGTGCAGATTTCGGTCGATTGCAGGATTTGCAAAGCATGTGCACCGCCAACTCGTTTTCAACAGATATTTTCCAAATCTGTTCATGTTATTAATCAAGGTGCTCACGTGATTTGAAGCATTTCGCGATGTAAGTACCGCTTCATCACAATATAGATCTTGATTATCCATCAGATCGTCTGGGAGCCACTGTTTTGTTTGAAGCAAATGCAAGTGATACGAGAGGTGGAATCTGATTGGTCCATAGGAGAGGCTTAGAAGGGACATAACTCGTAATAGCCACTGGTGGCGCTACGATAGAGCCCAGGAATTCCAGCTTTGTTCGGCAAGGGTGGAAACTGGACTTTTAAAGTCAGTTAACTCTCTTGCCTCGGGAAGATGGACTTTTGTATGCACAAGCACATGCTGATGTGTCGTGAAGCCTTTATAACAATTCTGCATATTTACCAAAGGTAGGACACTTGTTTCCCATACCACAATCTGGGGACAGTGTCCACGTAATGACTGGAATAGACCAAGACTGTTATTTTGGATATCCCGATCCTTGAGGTCTCTGAAATCTTGTCTCTTAATGGTTAAACGAGTTTTATCAGGGGCAATGTACTAAAAAAATACCTTTTTAAAACACCTTTTTCTTGTTCTAGTTGGATAAGAATAATCTATTGTATTCCAAGCTGTGTTAAAGCATTTCATTCACCGAGTACCTTCAAACAAACTTCATTTTCACTACGATAACAACAGTTTTAGGTTTCGGTATTTTACCTCTGAACAAACTGTTTTTGTTTCACCAGTGCAAATAAAGTGTTCACGTACCTTACCTCCGCACACACACGCACGCACGCACGCACACACACACACACACACACACACAGAAATAAAATGGAAGCTCTGTTAATTTAGATTATTAGAATCTGTAGATGAACGAGAAAGTGTGTGAGAGAATAAAAAACGATTATTCCCCCAGAGAAGGTCGTGGTGAAAACGATCCCTTCTGTCATGTCCTGTTTAACGGATAAAGGATGAAGGATTCAACCTCGCACCATCATTTAAACACTGACCCAGTGACACAGTTACCTCGAGGTAATGTGTAATTATTTAATAAGTATCGATTCCAGCGTATCGGAGTTCTCAAACATTCTTTGATATCAGTGTCAGCAAAACAATGGGACGTTGTAGCATTTGTTCGGTGAAATGTTTAGACACGATCTTAAATAGGAAATTTACATTCATGTCAATTCTATTGCAAATATAGGTTTGAAATCCCTTATTAAAAGATGTTCAGCATGAATATTTGATAAACGTAGGGTTTGGAAATAAAACAACATAATGGATGATAATCAGTTCACATTGTTCTCTCAGGTGAACAATTGACTTGCCTTTGCATGTGTTTGTGATGGGTGCCACCGGTTGGGCAGGATACGATAATCTTTTCGCGAACAATGGTACCATCACTATTTGACAGTGATTCGTAAACACTTGATCATGAAGTTGACGGAATCGTACAATCGCCTATGCTTTCTTCAGAGGTTTCTATGGGATGTGGAAAGGGTTTTGACGCTTCATTTCCATACCTTGTTCACGGTATACACACCCTTTATCTTTGTGGTGGAACGTGATCGTGGGACCCGTTTTCTTCAAAGCGAACCTATCGATTACGATCGTTTAAGCTCTTGGTTCCTTCAGTCGGACTTGCCCCTGACCTGGCGTTAAGAATTGGCGCCCAAACCGTATGACCGCTAGGTACTCCATTATTTACATTAAGGGGCGTCGGGTAGCCTAGTGGATAAAGCGTTTGCTTGTCACGCCGAAGACCCGGGTTCGATTCCCGACATGGGTTAATTGTGTGAAGCCCATTCCGGGGACCTCCTCCGTGATATTGCTGGAATATTGCTAAACGCGGCGTAAAACATCACTCACTCACTCATTAGTTACATTAATATCGTCCCAGGGGAGACAATGACGCCTTGTGAAACGGATAACTGAAGATACGATAAATTTTCCGTTGACACACATTATCGTTTTTTGTCAAAGCGACCCTGTCATTATGCTAAGATGCCAGGTTCCGTTCAAATCTTATCAGCTTCCTTCATGAAGTGCACAAAGCCGTTGATCTGTCAGGTTCATTTCATACTGGTAAAAACTGTCAATGTGAATTTGACGGATTGCGATAAAATTAATATTGTGAGACAAGTGTCACCAACGAGTGATCTGTGCTTGTTTCAAGGATATGAAGACAAAGAGGTATTTGTTGTGTGTTTCGGAGACATGTCAAATTGTATGAATATCAGAATAAGCATCATAACTATGTGACTGAAACATGCCTGGATGTCAGTTCTACATTACATATCCGGCTCATTCGTCACCACTCGCCCCTTTCCGTAACTTGTCCCGGAATAACACGAGTTGGTCACGAATGATGTCCGGCTGTCGAATACTCCATAACATCCGCCATGCGAAAACACATAATTATCACCTTGATTAAATACTCCTAAAAGTGTTCAAATCCGACCATTCATTGACGGAATTCGTGGTCGAAAATTGAGGCCTTTAAAATATAGTCCACACGCCCTTTTCAATGATATTCGCATAAAGTTAACAAATCCTATATAATGTATTGCCCTTTGATTTCTATTTTTTCTAAATTTAAACCATTACGATGACGTCACGCTATTGCTTTTGCTTTTCTGAGAAAAGAATTCAGTTGCCATTCTGAACGTGTACTTTAGACAAGCTAAATTGACGCAACTGTTGGTCATTATGGAAAATGATAGAGACAGGATAATCTGTTGATTCCGGAGCTCGCTGATTCTACTGTCTGAATCAACATATGTCTTCATTCATGAGTGAGTTATGAATACATGTCAGCTAAAATAGAGGCACCGCGGCGAAAAGCCAAAGGGATAAAAATCAAAACCTTTAGCCGTTATTGGTACAAACAGAATCAGTAATATACTGACGGTCCAAGGATCATAAACGAGGTGAAGGGATTGTGAAGAGATATGAGACAAACTGTTCTTTGTTTTCATGGCTTAAAAGCGATGGTTGGTCCGACCATGGCTACACATGATGTCCTATTTAACTTGTATCCTATGTGTCTTTTTCCCAGGTCAACATTTGACTCGCCTTTGCATGTGTTTGTGTCTGGGCAGCTATTCGGCTTTTCGGGAACAGCAGTTATCACAATTTCATAGTGAATTTTAAACACATGCTCAAAAGAAAGTGGAAATCGTACAATCGACTATGGTGTTTGTACGGATTTATTATGATAATAGAGAGAAGTTTTTGGCATATATTTCCATATATAACCTTAGTAGTTTTATTAAAAATATACTGACATTATTAGCTTCTAATTGACTATCTAGATAACTATGACTTACATCGCGGGCATCACCAGTGTGTCTTATCTTTCTCATTGCTGTACAATCATCAATATTTGGACTCCTGTCGCAGTGATTTATACACCTCAAAAGATCAATACAGGCGTTTAAATAATAGATGTCCCTTCGGTTTAATTAGCAATGTTCGTTGGGAGAAGGCCAACGTTGTACATTTAGCCTGACCTACATTTTTCAAATTAGGTTTACATGAAAATTTCCTGCTTAATTATTGAAGCGCTGCTATTGATATTCCCAAATTACAACAATCGTATCTTATTCTTCTTTCAGTTTCAACGTAAGGGTGATCTCATGACAAAGGTGATCATATGACAGATGATCATATGATACGGGTGATCACATGACATGGGTGATCATGTTTCGGGTGAACTCTTTACCGAGTTAACCACGGGTGTTACATGTACATGACACTGGTTAATTAACTTAGTTCCCAATCACCTGGCCAAATCTTTTTAAAATATTTGGACATTATGTAAATTATTTAACGTCATAGACTTAAAAAAATGTTAAATATAATAAAAAAAATCAAAAGAACATTTTGCATTTCTTCCATCTAAATATACATATCGTATTTGTTTTGTATGAGTATATATTCACGAACGACGTCGTGTTTTGTTATTACGGATTTTTTTGGTTTGGTTTGTTGTTTAACACCGCACTCAGCAATATTACAGCTATATGACGGCGGTCTGTAAAGAATCGAGTCTGGACCAATCAATCCAGTAATTGATTTCAGGAGCATCGATCCACGCAATTGGGATCTGTATTTACGTAACATTGTTGATAACATGATAGAGTTGATCACATGCCACGGGTGATCACATGACATGCTTTATTGTGGGTGGACATGAGAACGATTGTTCTGCATAGGTATGTGGTGCTTTTGAGTTCCAGACTCCATGGCGCTAATTCACACGCACCTGTGCCCGTCACAACATAATTCCACTCAATTAAGTTCAGTTTACAAACAATTTCACCAAACGCACCACATTAAGTGTAACAGTGTCTGCACATCGATATATACTATCAATGTACTGCAAATGTCAAAGTAACCACTCTAAAAACACAGCACCAGCATCACTGATTCATATTCAGCAACTCCTAAACAGAGATAAAATCCTTGAAATTTTTCAACGATAAATACTTAATTCACTTATACAATTCATTTGGCATACGTGTTGTTTATAATTTAAATAATGTAAAATGAACCGTAATCAGTGTCAAGGTGGAGAATACAGATGGTGGTGGGATGAAGAGGACGCAGTTGCTTTAGGATGCAATGATATTCCACCTGTTTCAGCACCTCTTGTAAGTACTCATTTACTGGTGGGTTCGGAAGCTGGAACCCTAAGAGTTTTAGGACTTCAGTCCTGTCGAACACGGAAGCACATAGAGGATATCGACGAGGAGCTATATTTCTCATAGTCGGTACATAACGGCGGGGGACACCAGAGTGAGTGAGTTGGGTTTAACGCCGCTTTTAACAATATTCCAGTTATATCACGGCGTGTCAGCTTAATGTGGGAGGAAAGCCTGAAGTGATGCAGGTCTCAGATGTTTACCACTTCGGTGAAACCCACGAGCACGGGTATGGTGTTGACAAACCTAGAAACATAATTTGGGCGAACCGGGATTCGAACCCACAATCATAGGTTTCTGGCGTGCCCAAGGGACGCAACTCTGCACAGCGAATCGGGGCGCCTTGGACGACTGGGCCACCCGTCCCCCCGGGGGACACCAGAAATGGGCTTGACACATTGTACCCATGTCGGGAATCGAACCCGGGTCTTTGGCGTGAATGTTGCTCCAGTAAATATGTACCATATAAAAAAGCATGTATTTACCTGATAATTGTAAAACATATGATCATTAACACAGAACATATTCATCGATTCAATAATCTGTCATCCCTCATTTTCCAAATGCATCATTTTAATACTAATTTCAAAAAATATCGAATAAAATTCAAATAGTTATAAATTCTCAACAAAATAATTCCCTCTACCCTCTTCCCCAGCAGAGATTTACAATGGTTTTTTGAGTCAGCGGAGGCCTCAGAGCGTATTGTCAAATCACTGAACAAAGCTTTCATGTGTATTTAAGTCCAGTCATTGCTCGTGAGTGCTTCGATCGTCAATTTACCGTATACGAACTTGCCATAGAGCTAAGTGATCGACGCAAGCCTCCATTGGTTAAAGTGGGTCAGATGGTCGCTGAGAGCAAATAGGAGCAGAATCTCTAAAGAGACGGATTTAAGTGTTTCAGGAGCATGCGGATGAAAGTGGGGATGCTTCGGTAGTCAGCCTCAACTGTCCTTGACAGTATGTGTACGCAGGGAAGGTAATACAGAAGTATTTCACATAACAATAGAGGGGTGTTTAATTCCGGGTGCAAACAAGCCAACGGAGGAACATTGTCCTCGTACATACTCATACAATTAGAATATTACACAAAAAAGAGTAACTTACGCCATTAACACGACCGACATAATTTCCAATCGGAGGTGTTCAATCACCAATATGATTGATAATGTCGGTAACTGTTTGGGTCATGATAGGTTTTTGTCAAATTGTGTTCCTCTTAATGCACGTACCTCCTTTCAGAATGGTAAGGTTTTGATTTTTTGGAAAAAAAATTACTGTTGCTTTTTTTCTCTTTTTTTTTTTTGTGTGTGTGTGTGTGTGTGTGCGTGCGTGTGTGTGCGTGTGCATGTGCGTGCGTGCGCGTGTGTGTGCCCTATTCCAGCCGGATGTAGAGTGGGTTGGTCTGGTGTTCTTAAAGCTTCCTTGATTAACGGTAATTATATGCGGTATGTCGGTGAAAACCTACGTTTAAATGACAATTAGGTGCCGCAATGTTGCAGACAATGACTGGACAGAGATCTATTCAAACAGTTCTCGACGCTTTTTGCCTTTGGCGCTCAACTGAACCTGTTTCGGCAGCTAAATGAAAGTTGTTTTCTGGTGTTGACGTTGTATTTTGTATATTTGTAGTTAAGCGCAACAAATGTACGTAAGTGGCATAAAATACGGAATAGCAATGGTGCAATTCGAGAAAAATAGAAAACAAGTTCAGGATTGAGAGCCACAGATAAGAGTACGGTAATTCACATATTTTTGGCCTTACGCGTCCCGCATTTATAAAATACGAACAGATGGTTGGGAATTGTCGAAACTGAAGGCAATTGTTAAGCCAGGTTGATGCATAACTTATAAATAACTACATGGTGAATGGCTTGACAGATATAAATTATGATGTCTTCGAGAACCCAGGCAGGCAGCAACAGCACGTGACTACCACATATGTGTACAGTAAAATCCCGTTAATCCAGACAATAGCAAATAAGTGAAATCATATAAAACCTTACATGAATGGATAAATGAAAATCAGTGATGACACCAGGTGTTCGAGGGGCCTGCTTCTTTGCTTAACGCCGAATCCCGGTTGGCCCCGATTGTGTTTCTTGGTTTGTAAGCACCATACCCGTGCTCGTGGGTTTCACCGAAGTAGTAAACGTCTGAGACCTGCATTACTTCGGGCTGTCCTCCAACATTAAGCTTGCACGCCGCGATATAACTGGAATATTGTTAAAAACGGCGTAAAACCCAACATTTAACGTTTGTGATGTTCTTATTTATTTGCATGTGTCTTTATCAATAAGCCGAGACCTTGTGATGATGTAACCCAGATTTCCCCCGAGATAACAACGTGTTATCTTATCGTATCTTCTCACACGATGGTGTCCCATTCGAGTCACATTAGCTCATTATTGAATGGTGAGTGAATATACGTTTTATCGTCCCTATATATAATTCCGTATTATAATCTTACAGAAGGCGCAGTGTCCGGAATAACGGAGTCCGGACTAATGGAGTTTATCTGTCTGTGGTGGGTACTTACGTATATTGTCTGTGGCAGATATGGTAAGGGTGTAAAAAAGAAAATGGGAATTTTCCGCATTTTTAGCATATTCCTCTTTGTTTGTTTGTTGTTTAACGCCGCACTCAGCAATATTCCAGCACTATGACGGCGGTCTGTAAATAATCGAGTCTGGACCAGACAATCCAGTGATTGATATCATGAGCATCAATCCACGCAATTGGGATCGATGACATGCATCAGCCAAGTCAATATTCCTGTAAGATCATGGCACAAATAGGTTTCAGACATTGTTACCATGCGGGAATTTGAACTCAGGCCTTCGGCGTTGCGAGCGAACGCATTAACAACTGGGCTACCCTATTGTCTCAAGCTAACGAAGAGAGACAGGTTACATATTGATTTCTCGTACGAAATTCCCATGCTCCCAGCAACTTCAGTGTTACTTTGTTGGTCATCTCGTCACGGGAATCAATCGGGAAACTGTCCAAGACAGTATTCTAATGAATAATGTAGCACAGTTTCCAGATAATGTAGAACAGTTTTACTCTACTCTCATCCCAACCCAAGAAAGACCAGGCGGCCATTGTAGGCATGGAGTCGGGTTCATGACAAAGTATTTCTCTCGGGGGTTCTTTGTGTCTGATAGAGAAAGACTTGTCCTCGAAATCATGAAACTGTCATGATCAAGGTGATAACAAGCCTGCGTGATGGCCCATCTGGGAGAAAAACACTGTAGATTAACTACCGGAAGTGGAAGACCGGAAGTTGAGGTGAGGACGTGTCGTGATGGAATGATTCTCAGTCGATCCTGTCGCGATAGAGGCGTTAGAAAATAACATCTATCAGTCCTCCACCAACCACAATGCATGTAGTTTCTTCTTCTATTCCCTTGTTGATTGAATATCGGAATAGATAGCATAGCCCTCGGCATTAGCCCAGAAAAATGAAATTCTCGGTTTTTTCGACCCTCCCGCTGTCAATCCAAAGTGATTGTGATGCCTCGTTTCCATGCAAAATTCACAGTCGTTTAGATAACCGAAAAAGGTTTTAACAAAATGTAAAGTCCATCCAACGACAATTTAATATCTTTTTTTCTTGTCAATGAAGCGGCGTGGCATTTGTTTTGTTGCGTTTCTTTGTAAACGTATTTATGAAAATTCTCATTGCAGATGTAAGCTAAGGATAATAAGACTTCTCTAGCGTCAGTTTGTTTATGCAGAGTTCGAATCTAAGTTGGTTGGTTGGTTTGTTGCTTTACGCCGCATTAAGCAATATTCCAGCTATATTACGGTGGTCTGTAAATAATCGAGTCTGGACCACACAATCCAGTGATTGACATCATGAGCATCGATCCACTCAATTGGGATCGATGACATTCTTCAACCAAGTCAGCGAGCCTGACCACCCGATCCCGTCAGTCGCCTCTTACGACAAGCATAGTCGCCTTTTACAGCAAGCATGGGTTTCTGAAGACCTATTCTACCCCGGACCTTCACGGTAGATACTGACGCACCTAGAAACACCAAACAAACAAACAAACAAACGGAAGCATATCACAATCCGAAAGCTGCCTCACGTGGGCTATCCAACACCAAGCTGACACGCCTTGGTATAACTGAAACACTGTTCAGGGCAGCGTTATACCAAACTCACTCTAAACATTCGGGGAACGGTTGAGTGAGTGAGTGAGTATGATTTTACGCCGCTTTTAGCAATATTCCAGCAATATCACGGCGGGGGACACCAGAAGTGGGCTTCACACATTGTACTCGTGTCGGGAATCGAACCCGGGTCTTCGGCGTGACGAGCGAACGCTTTAACCACTAGGCTACCCTACCGCCCCGGGGGACGGTTGAGCAGTTTAAAGTGTTCGCACGTTATGCCAAAACTCAGGCTCGTTTTTCACAATACGTGTGTTCTGCCATGATATGGCGGTAGAAGTGTACAACTTGTACCCTCGAGTATCCAGTGTATAGTATCTCTATTCTATTATGATAGTCAGCTTGGATATACTTCTCGGGGAGCTGATAATGAAAATCGAAAATCGAATAATAATGTAGCGCCACGAGCATTCACTTGGAATTTGTGATAATAAAATGACTTATTATTTATGAAAAATACCACGGGTCAATTCGCTGCCATTGCTTCGTTTAAAAAGTGACGTCACCATCCTTGTTATCAGTAACTTCGCACAAAATGTCTCTGAGCCCTGTGATTGGACGACGGGTTTTGTTAAGCTATGGTAGCGAAGAGGTCCAAGACCCTTAATAACAGAATACAGCGGAGAATCGAAGATGCCTCAAACAGCATCACTCACGTCCTGTATGACAGTCTCAAGGCTAACACGATAAACCAAACATATTTCTTAAGTGGGATTACAGGAGCTACGCGAGGAATAGTTAATAAAAATCCGCTCAACTCATTTTAAAGGAATCGATGAATTAGATGAGTTTCCATCGACCTTTCGGCTCAGATTCCAGTGTAAGAGTAGATTCCAGGTAGATCAACATGATCATTTAAATCTATATTTAATGTACTCTGTCCAACTAACGATCCCCCGTTCTCCAGTGTGAGCCGTCTTATTCAGTTGACCAAAATGTTCATTTGAAAGGTAAATATCTCGATTAGATTGCAACTTCATATATCGGTCGTCTGTTTTGTTTGTTTGTTGGTTTGGTTGTTGTTTAACGCCGCACTCAGCAATATTCCAGCTTTATGACGGCGGTCTGTACATATTCGAGTCTGGACCACACAATCCAGTGATTGACATCATGAGCATCGATCCACGCAATTGGGGTCGATGACATGCATCAACCAACTCAGCGAGCCTGACAAGCATGGGTGGCTGAAGACCTATTCTACCCCGGAATCTTCGCGGCTCAAATGAATTTACGAGTGCCATTATATGATAGATAGGTTATCACGCTTGTGTACTTTGGGAAGGTGAATATCCTGTATTCGGAATAAACGACATATATTTAACTCGCCAAGTCTAACAATGTTTATTCTTGACACCGTACTATTTCCAAAACATCTAAAACATCGTTATTCTGACATGCAGACAATCTGAAATCATAATTAATATTCATGCGTTCGGAATAATATGCAAACGCAAATGATAGTTGTGACACTCACATTTGACCAGGCAGTACACAACTGGCCCAAGAAACCAAAACAATTTAGAAATAGATTAACCAAGACACTGTCTATCTTCAGGGACATGATGCATTTAAAGTTTTCATATTACATTCGTGTGTGAATAATTTCTTGGTCTCAAGTCAATATCGGTTTATTCACGGAAGCTTGAATGACTACATGAAATATCAGTTTGATTAAAAACGTCTTACTGTGAAATCCTAACCGATACGGATATCCCAGTAGCAATCAAAACATAATGAGCTCAACGCCTATCATAATATAATAATGTTTTGTTGCCCAGGGAATGGTGGAAATATGATAAAGATAGCTATGATATTCTGAAGCCATTTCCCAGGAGTACGCAGACAGAAAAACAATTTAATCAATGGAAATAAAAGGCATTTTTGTTTCTTTGAGGCTTCCAATTATTAAATGCCTATCAAAATACAAAGCTATCCAGGCCTTATGAATGATATATGCCAACAGTCAATAATTAACATAGACTTTTACAAAGAGCATTGTGTCAGTGAGAAGTTATTTTGTATAACATGTTTGAATTTTAGTTTGGAATATATACATGAGTGAGTGAGTGAGTGAGTGAGTGAGTATGGTTTTACGCCGCTTTTAGCAATATTACAGCAATATCACGGCGGGGGACACCAGAAATGGGCTTCACACATTGTACCCATGTCGGGAATCGAACCCGGGTCTTCGGCGTGACGAGCGAACGCTTTAACCACTAGGCTACCCGACCGCCCCGAATATATACATGAGACTTGACAGTTACTTATACTTTGTTGGAAACATTCCTGAGTGAAAGATAATTTAATATTCTATGGGAAAGAAGGATGCGTCTGGGATGTGTGTTTCAGACAAATTATGCATGCAGCTCTTCAAGAAAGACATTTTGGTGGAATACACAATATTTTTCGGAAGCTACAGCATGTCCATTGAACGATTGCTTTTTGAGGGCAAAACATCCATCCCTAAGAGGTCGGCCCTTAACGAGAACAGCTCTCTTGAGCAGTGAGCTATATGGATAAAATGCGCTATATAATCAATAATTTTTTAATTATATATTTGTCACAAAACAAAGAACAGATTCGTAACAGAGGAAACTCCCGGACCCTTCAATGAAGAATCAGTGGAAAAGGTCAAACTGATGTGGCACTGTTGCTATAGAACTGAAGAATGTATACACTTGCATATTGGATTTGATCAAATATAACAAACGTTAAGACGTTACTTGGCTGATCTGTTGTGAGATACTCATTGATGCCATGCATGTAACATCGCCTATTATACCCGTATCAAATACATCTCCGTCGAATAACCATCTCTTGTTTGTTTCATTTTTAGCTACCATCAAACATGGATGTATATTTTCTTTTGTGCGGTAGTGTAGCTTGATGTTACATCATTAATTAATGTTTAACTGATATGATCGAAACTAATGTGATGCTTTCAAAAAGAGGTCGACAATCCTTACAAATATGTTTACTGCTCAGACATGATGTCATTATAAGGGATAGTTAGTGTACACTCTCAGAGTACTGGTGAAGTGTAATATCACCCAGGCAAATAAGTACCATTTTAATGGACGCGCCCACCGTATCAGGTGAACACTGCAAACATGGCGATTTTTAGGTCGCTCTGGGGATGTTCCATGGATGGTAGTGCAATTATTAGCAGGGACAAAAAATCCCCTCACTTCAAAGCAAAACCGGACAGAGAGCTTGAGAGCACGTGTCAAAACATCAAAGACGGCATATCTGCTCACGACCATAATTATTGATGACGAATAGTTTCGTGGATTGATTTGGACAAACTAGGACCAAGGCGCCATCTATTGGGAATAAATCCCTACAACATGGAGGACGTAAAGTGGTGTTCGTGGCCAGGGCATGACTTACATTGTGGGAACAATGTTTCCCAAGGAAGTGTAGCATTATGTTGCTATTATACTTCCATTTTGACTGGCAGAAGAGCCTTACGGTAATGAGGGACTGCCTGTTTTGACTTGACTGCGTGGTCAACGGTATTGATGGTCATCTGTGCGGTCAAGAACGTGTATGACTATTTGTAGTATCGTGCAAGAATAACAATCAGACATCTTTCAGGACATTGACATCAGAACCACGATAAACATCAATTTTGAAAATGTGTCTTATAGACCAGACATATAAATATTTACGTGTTTGTTTTTGTGACAAGAAGAATACATTTTATTTTCTAAAACAGGAAACAATGGTTACTTTATTATTTACACGACACGTGTTCATCATTTTCCACGTTTAATTGTAAACGTACATCGATAAGTGACTTCACATCAGTAATATGATCCTAAACATGTTTAAGAAAACACGTTGCATTGCTACTCTTTAAACAGAAACTAGACCTAAGTAGGCACTGATGCTCACCTGTGGTTTTTTTAACATTGCTTGAGTGAGTTTAAATTAACGCTCTTATTGGCAATATTCCTGGATATTATGTTCGTCTTCACACATTGTACCGTGGGGAATCGGTTCTTTGGCTCTCTCACCGCCCATTCCTAACTATTGGCAATTTTAGATTATAGGGTGCATTATAACAGTAAATTAGAAAAGTGTAAAGACGAGATAGAGAACTTTGGATACAGCAACACAACACGTGAATGTCATAACTATACATGCAGGCGTGAGCGAGTAATGACATTTTCAATATGGCAGCCATGACTGCAATTGGATCGAGACCATATTCACGTAACTGAAGTATCATAAAGGGTTTGACAACAGATCAAGTGTTTTCTGTGAGTGGAAGATTTCTCTTTTTAGAAAATTTGAAAGTTAAGAGTAAATGAGAGAGTAGGGTTTAAAGTCGGTTTCACAATCAGTTAATCTATGTCATTTGATGTCAGCTGGATGTGGGATCAAAGTGAGTGAGTGAGTGAGGTCGGTTTAACGCCGCTTTTAACAGTATTCCAGTTATATCACGGCGTGTCAGCTTAATGTGGGAGGAAAGCCCGAAGTGATGCAGGTCTCAGACGTTTTACCACTTCGGTAAAACCCACGAGCACGGGTATGGCGCTGACAATCCTAGAAACATTATCGGGGCGAACCGGGACTCGAACCCACAATCATAGGTTTCTGGCGTGCCCAAGGGAC
This sequence comes from Haliotis cracherodii, assembly GCF_022045235.1. Taxonomy (NCBI): domain Eukaryota; kingdom Metazoa; phylum Mollusca; class Gastropoda; order Lepetellida; family Haliotidae; genus Haliotis; species Haliotis cracherodii. The sequence continues at coordinate 9,402,809 of NW_027266276.1, read as the reverse complement.
GCAACTCTGCACAGCGAATCGCGGGGCCTTAGACGACTGGGCCACCCGTGCCCCCTGTGGGATCAAAACCTGATGTGATGCAGCTTGTATACTCTTTCCACCACAAACAAAGGTTCAGGGAGAATCAAGGATGCGAACCAGACTGCGAATCCTGTACAGATAAGGGACGTAACTCTACAACATATTAATTACGGCGCCCCAGTCCACTTGTCCATCCGTAACCATCAAGGTGTACGGAGTAAGCCAAGACTTAGCTAGCGAAACGACAGGTCGTCACTATTTGAATTGAAAATAATCTTGTCATTTTGAACTTATATAGCTAACTTGTTGAACTAAATTGTAATGTGACCATGAAAATAAGAATCAGTTGATGGAAACAAACAGGAGACGGTTATTCGATGATTATTTATTTGTTGTGGGTATCATAGATGTGTCTTTGAACCTTAAATTTGTGGTGTTTAAGCGATAAAAGTAACGTTTTTTTCACGTTTATAATTTCTGTTCGTGTTAAATTTTCATGTGCATACTCTTTTTCCCCGGCAGTCTATTTATAGAATTGCAGTCTGTTGTCATCAGTGTTCAAAAGCACATCCTCACGCGTGGCAGAATTGCAGTTGCATTTTTTCTGCACTTGTGCAATATTTTTAACGACCACTGCACATGCAACACGAACCCAAAACATGCAAAGAACAAGCGACGCTGTAGTGTAATTTGCAAGCCCTAAATCAGCACTGACTCTCGACGTTCGAGCTTAATAACCTTTATTCTGGATACTTGTTTCGTGCGTCAGTTCCGAGAACCCTGAACACAGGGTGCTGAAACTTGTGATTGAATGGTATTATGAAAGAAGTTGATGTTTGAATTTATTATTCAAATTTAATCCGTTTACAAATAGAAACTGAAAAATTGAAAATATTTACTTCTGTTCAGCTCAGCTACTCCACAGAGGGTTTTAACTAGTGCCTTTTTGCGAAAAAAAAATGTCTAAGTGTGTTTTCTATCCTTAACAATATGGCAATTAATAATATAATTTATAAAACGTTAAACATAACAATATTATACACATTTAATGCAAATATTTGGTTTCGGTAACCAAAGCTAGAACGTTGTAATGAAAGACCTTCGAATTGATTAAAATGAGACATGCATGTCCTTCAGTACGTGACCTACAGTAGATTACACGTCAATCATCCTGTCATACAAGTCTCACGGGGTCGTTCGTGAACTTAAGTACATTACCGTAGGAGGACGCAGTGTCCTTGCAAGGCAACCTTAGCTAAGTACAGCTACCTCATGATCTCAGACAGGCAACTGACAAGTGCAACTGCAAGTGCTACGTTGTACTAACAAGCAGCCATCAGGCAGCAAGACCGATGTTCTCAGCAATGATAGTACCTTGTAGAATATTCCCGGAACACGTCAGCCCCTTGTGACCAGCCCTTGACCAGTACATATATTTGTGACATACCGTGTACTGGTAAATATACTTGTGACTTACCCCCGACTGGTAAATACCTTTGTGGTCAACCCTCGACTGGTAAACATACTTGTGATCAACCCTCGACAGGTACATATCCTTGTGATCAAACCTCGACTGGTAAATATCCTAGTAATCAACTCTCGACTGGTAAACATACTTGTGATCAACCCTCGACTGGTAAATATCCTTGTGATCAACCCTCGACTGGTAAACATACTTGTGATCAACCTCGACTGGTAAATATCCTTGTGATCAACCCTCGACTGGTAAATATACTTGTGATCAACTCTCGACAGGTACATATCCTTGTGATCAACCCTCGACTGGTAAACATAGTAACTGTTGTGATCAACCCTATGTTGGTAAATACCTTTGTTGTCACCTTCCTTAACAAACTTGGAATGAAACTGCCAACCTTCTGTAACATGGAATACAAGCTCATTAGCTCGAAAACACTCAGCTAGAGACACATGAACAAAGTCAAGATGTATCAGAGGTACTGGGAATAGACATATACTTTTAGATCTGATTTTCTGATTGAGTTAGTCATATGGACAGCAATACAATCTATCGTGTTGTATACAACCCTCAACCGGTTAATGGACTGGTAAATATCCTTGTGATTTACCCTCGACTGGTAAATATCCTTGTGACCAACCCTCAACTGGTAAACATACTTGTGATCAACCCTCGACTGTTTAAAATACTTGTGATCAACCTCGCCTGGTAAATATCCTTGTGATCAACCCTCGACAGGTTAATATACTTGTGATCAGCTCTCGACTGGTAAATATACTTGTGATCAACCCTCGACAGGTAAATATACATGTGATCAGCTCTCGACTGGTAACTATCCTTGTGATCAACTCTCGACTGGTAAATATCCTTGTGATCAACTCTCGACTGGTAAATATACTAGTGATCAACCCTCTGTTGGTAAATACCTGGTCAGCAATACAATCTATCGTGTTGTATTCAATATATACCTCTTATGAAGCTTGTTTCACGTTGTTGTACTGTTCATTTGTATGTTGTATGATCTTTCTTCTTTTTCTTTGGTTTGTTGTTTAACTCCGCACTTAGCAATTTTCCAGCTATATGACAACGGTCTGTAAACAATCGACACTGAACCAGACTACCCAGTGACATCAACACCTTTTAGTACCAAAGATTAATATCATATTGGCACAGCCAAAACCATGATTAGTCACTTTATATAGGCCTTAAGTTACGTGTTGTCGTGTTAAAGTTACGCACACGTTGATTTTGTTTTACGCCGCAATTAGTGCCTGTTACACAGATACTGTTTCAACCAGTAAAGATCCGGGTTAGAATAGGTCTTCTGAGCCCGTAAGTCCCGTTAGTCGCCTCTTACGACAAGCATATTCGCCTTTAACGTCAAGCATGGGTTGCTAAAGACCTATTCAAACCCGGATTTTCCCGGGGAAATATTATATGATAAAATTAATACGATGACGGAATTTCGTCAATGTAATACGTCAAGCACGTCATTTCATAATATTTCAACATTATGCGGGGACGGCGTTCCATTATATACCGGGGACACGGGTGGCCCAGTTGTCTAAGGCGTCGCGATTCGCTATGCAGATTTGCGTTCCATGGGCACGCCAGAAACCTATGATTGTGTGTTCGAATCCCGGTTCGCCACGATTATGTTTCCAGGTTTGTCAGCACCATACCCGTGCTCGTGGGTTTCGCCGAAGTGGTAAACATCTGAGACCTGCATCACCTCGGGCTTTCCTCCCACATTAAGCTGACACGCCGCGATATAACTGGAATACTGTTAAAAGCGGCGTTAAACCCAACTCACTCACTCACTCACTCCTTATGGCTAGTGGAACAACATTCGTGCTATAGTACGTCCTGCTTTGTGTGTTTATATGTAATATGTTTCATTTGGAATTGACATAATGATCCAAAAATACTTATCTCTATGTTTTATTTATAGCCCTAATATAGTGTGGACCGCGGTCATATAGTTGGAATATTTTTGAGTGCGACGTTAAACAATATACAAACTGCATAGTGTGACCTTTTGGAAAATTTTACAACATATTTTGAATCACATAGTATTCCATTTGCTGTCGGTGTGTAACATAGTTCTGCAGTACAACAAATGCAACACAAGTTCAAACATTATGCAGTTTTATAAAATTGTTTGTTTGTCGCCTTTTACGGCAAGGATGGGTTCCTGAAGACCTATTCTATCCCGGGTCTTCACGGGTCCAGTGTTATAAAAATCAAATTTTCAGCTACCTTTGTTTCCATAAATACCACCGACATGCTCTGTATTGTCTCACATACACATTCATAATAATATTATGATCAACACTTGTTTCATGATGCATTAAGTGTATTACCTCACACGGCATGTAACGGTAAAACCAACACCGACCTTAACCAGTGTTTTCTCTAAGCGCACATCAACGCACATTTTAGTCCGAGATACTGCACGAGCTGCTGATCTGCATCCTGCATTGGCTGATGGATGAGGATGTTCCATAAATCATGACTAGTAATTACGTTCTGGAAGTCAAAGGCGAGTGGTCCCGTAATACTGTAAGCTATCACGCAGACTCATGCATAATGAAAACACGTACGCGCATCTTCACCGAACAATACCTGATCTTGCACGAGATGGTCTATTGATTTAAGGCAAACTAGCCACACGGCAATGCTAAATACGGTTTGATAATGTAGATCACTCATAATCATCTGGGCGGTCGGGTAGCCTAGTGGTTAAAGCGTTCGCTCGTCGCGGCGAAGACCCGGGTTCGATTCCCGACATGGGTACAATGTGTGAAGCCCATTTCTGGTGTCCCCCGCCGTGATATTGCTGAAATATTGCTAAAAGCGGCGTAAAACCATACTCACTCACTCACTCACTCACTCACTCACACATAATCATCTACACCAGTGCCACTGGGGGCAAAGCAACCGCTCACTTGATATGCTCTCCGAGGATGACGATGCATGTAAAACATAATTCGTTTCTGGTAGGAGCTGGAGGAAGTATTTTATTTGGGTAACCGAATTATAGAAAATGTGAGATCCCATCTGCTATTATTTGATGAATATTTGACACGCTCGTGTTGTGTGAGAACAACACTCCTTTTACAAATCCGTAACGGAGAATTGATTTGCAAATAGAACACTTAAATCAAATGTTGATGATAAGGAAATCCAAGATGAAACACACCCACACATGGTGTCGTGTTGGAAGCCATTGTTGCCTCCGAGGAGCAGAGGCTAAATCAGGGAAGGAATAGTTTCATGTTAAGTAAGCCATTATCTTGCTGGAATAGTCATTGTAATATAAGGGGGCACGGGTGGCCCAGTCGTCTAAGGCGCCGCGATTCGCTGTGCAGAGTTGAAACCCATGATTGTGGGTTCGAATCCCGGTTCGCCACGATTATGTTTCTAGGTTTGTCAGCACCATACCCGTGCTCGTGGGTTTCACCGAAGTGGTAAACTTCTGAGACCTGCATCACTTCGGGCTTTCCTCCCACATTAAGCTGACACGCCGCGATATAACTGGAATACTGTTAAAAGCGGCGTTAAACCCAACTCACTCACTCACTCATTGTAATATATAAGTAGGGTCTTTCGAGAGACTCCCGATAGGGTTTTATCAATCATATGTCAATGGATTTTTTCCAATATAATGGTTGGTCGTGATAATTCATTAATGGCATCTTGTTCTAGTAAGTCTTGTGAAAACCCCACTAAACTATCAGTAATAGTAATTATTTCACGAAAGGGTAATCACATATACTGCACCAGGAGGTGATTATCCTACGATTATTCGTCATTACGCTTTTATCACAACCTATTTCAGCAAATTGTGTGAAGGTTACACTTCAACATGGCAGTAATATACTTAAGGATTAATAAAAGGAGGATTATTATCATTTTCATAGCATCAGGGGTCTTTATCCATTGTAGTTAAGCTTCACTGAAGTACCAGTACCGATTCTATTTGTCACTGTAGCACAATCATGCTATATTAGGGTAATTATCAACTCACACCTATAACGTATAAGTTGTTTTGTGATTGAGTTTAGCCTTTCCATGAAGCCACGGTAGAAATGTCTTTGCATCATAGCAAGAATGGCGTGTGTTCATCTAAATGCCAAGACTATAAAAAGTTCCCTATGCACACAAAACACCTTGTGACATTGTTTATGTTATGCAGCCAATGATGGATGTTCCTTTGACGACTGAACTGGTCAATAAGTACCACAAGAACACAAACAATACGTTGTATAATACACATACTAGACCTCGGGACCACACAAGATGAAAAAGGTATCTCGACCAACTGAAAATGAAAGGTCGAAATTACAAATGAATGTATCTAGCTCGAGACATTTCCCGATTCGAAGCCCGATCGAAAGAATTATTCGGGTTGGAACACTTTAATTGCAGATGGCAAACATACACAATAACACACCTGAAATAAATATCATTTCTATTCCTGAGTGCCCCCTCTAAAGGACGTCTTCCCCGCAAGATGATCCCTCATCTTCACAGTAATATGTTTGTCAAATATGATCCGTATTAGACCTAAGGTATAAGCTAAAGTACTCACGGAAATGAAAAAACACACTGTTTTTTCGACCTCAGATCTCTAAATAAGTGCAGTTAATATACAAAATATGTAAATATTCAAACAACTAAATTAGTACTAATTGGGCCGTGGCACAAATACAGCGTATCAAATGTTTTTATGCCTTTTTATACGTAAAAGTGTGTAAAAATCTGAATAAAACAGACTATTGTGAAACAGTACATAAGCAGGTGTAAGTAGATCAAGGTGACCTATGACACCTTGACGACAGGTGAAAACAGGTGCATAATGCCTATGGTCTGTTTCTGCTATGTCAATTTGGACTTAGTTTTATTTTTGAATGTTGAAAGTTCCAACAAATTACCTCCTGTAAAGTACATTTTGTATTGTTCACTGAGATCAAACTAGCAAATCCAGACTAGTACTTTTCGAGTTGTTTTGTTATTTCGTATTTACAGCTACGTAACACTCTGTGTCGATTTTTAAATTGAGAAATAGTTTTTTTTCATTTCCGTGAGTACTTTAGTCGGTTGATACTCGGTAGATACTCGGTAGATACTCGGTAGATACTCGGCTTCTCCGAATGCCCGTTATGACATTCCACTTAGCGTGGAATATTTTTTTCTGTTGGCAGATGCATTACTGTCCATTAGGTTTCGTATTTGAAGCATGGTCATCTACAAATCAATGGATATTTTACACCGTTATCATCGTAGGCTTTGACATTCAAAGTGATACTGGTGATTAATCAAATTAGGACAGTAGAATCAACGCCATTAGCTTTGTAGTTACCTACATGGTAATACATTTGATAATATTGAACTGTTTTCTTTTTTCATTCACCCTTAATGTCAAGTTCTGGAAGAAATTTAATTTGTATTGGAAACAGATCCCAAACACATATTTAGTCTGTCTTACAGACCCTGATACAAATATATATCAAATACAGCCCATGCAAGTCTATAATGTTTGGCAAGTCTAGATTACAGCAGTATCTGAAAATGAAGAGAGTCACTGGGCTCCCTTTTATTATATTTTTATTACGATAACTGAACAACTGTTTTTTCTGTACGAAATGTTCATTTCAGAGACTAGATGTTAGTCTAACACATATTATGCACATCGTAATAATGATGACTCGGTGCGTCTGTTATGTGTCCTTTTCTGTTTGTCTGACAACATTTAATCAAGGGTATCAGCTTTATTTTGAATGGAGCCGGTGCATGTCACATGATCCTGACACACCAAAGGGACGCAACTCGAAAATGCGATTTTTTCCGGCAACTTAGACGACTGGGCCAGCCATGCCTCCATGATATATATGGGACAAGTGGCGAAGCATGAGGTTGTAAAGGAATCCGCCCGTCATTTAGCCATGCCAAGATCGGCTAATCATGAATCCGGTTCCTATCTACAGATTTGTTAAGTTAAATTTACAGCCCCTGTGACATTAGGCAGATTCTGTGTTGGTGTAGGGTAATGGCCACACCAGTGCACGAACAGAGGTACTATCTGCACTGAGAATGTGGCACACCACGTGTGTTCTGATTGATGTGTTGACAGCTTGAAACGACCGTGTTGATTAGTGAACCTCCTAATGACAATGCCAACAAACATCAGGTGTGACCTAATTACTTGTTGTTGTTTCCACGCATTCCAACAAATAATTGATCCATTCACTACAATATCACTCAAAGGAATTCCAGTCATTAATTAGTTTCCTAAATACGATGCAAATTCACGACTGTACATTTCAGAGAGTACAGAGCGTAAAATGATACACATAAATTCAATTTCACAATTTTTGTGAATAGATTACCAATAATTATATTCAAACCACACAGACTATTTTAATATTAATTAAACGTTACGTTTCCACTGTGTTTGTTTTTAAACGCCGTTCACAATATTCCAGCTTTTATTTAGGCAGAGTAATAATCGAGACAATCCAGTGATTGATATTGTGAGCACCGACCCACCCTGTCGAAGTACGATGACACACAATCAACCATTTGGCCTTACCTGATCGCCCGTACCATTTGGTCGCCACTTACGATCAGCAGAGGCTGTCGAGGACTAATTCTAACCAGTAATGCTCACACATTAACATCACTTAGTAGACTGCACAATTGTTTCAGTAATATAAGAATTTCATTCCTACGTATCTAATGATCAAGTATTCAAACATAATTTGGAGCGTTTGCACACGTTTAGGAAGATTGCTTGATGCTGCAAATATTACCACACATTGAAAACTGAACACAATGAAGTGAGACAAACACACATGATTGTCAATGATTGTATGCACTGACACATGACTCCTAACGACTGCTTGTAAACAATGATAACAATGATTGTCACATGATTGTCAACAATTACACATGATTGTTACGTGATTGCCAACAATGACACGTGACTGCTAACGACTGTTTGTAAACAATGGTACATGACTGTAATGATTGTCACATGATTGTCAACAATTACACATGATTGTCACATGATTGCCATCAATGACACATGACCGCTAACGACTGCTTGTAAACAATGATACATGACTGTAATGATTGTCAACAATTACACATGATTGTCATATGATTGCAAACAATGACACATGACTGCAAACGACTGCTTGTAAACAATGATACATGACTGTAATGATTGTCATATGACTGTCAACAATTACACATGATTGTCACATGATTGCCAACAATGACACGTGACTCCTAACGACTGCTTGTAAACAATGATACATGACTGTAATGATTGTCATATGACTGTCAACAATTACACATGATTGTCACATGATTGCCAACAATGACACATGACTCCTAACGATTACTTGTAAACAATGATACATGACTGTAATGATTGTCACACGATTGCCAGCAATTACACATGATTGTCACATGATTGCCAGCACTTACACATGATTGTCACATGATTGCCAACAATGACACATGACTGCAAACGACTGTTTGTCAACAATGATACATGACTGTTAGGATTGTCACATGATTGCCAGCAATTACACATGATTGTCACATGATTGCCAACAATGACAAATGACTGCCAATGACCGCAAAAATGGCACGTGATTGATAATAGTAAGTAAATATAAAGCTCCAAAGCCAGAATATAACCAGTCTCGATTATATGCCGAAACATTCCATTGGGCGTAAAAGGCAAAATAGCAGGTGAAAATTTGATGAAAGGATAACTGAAAATCAGCTCTGACACCAGGCGTTCGTTAACATGGCAAATATCTTCAAATGATTCTAATGCAACCAATTACTTAATTTTTCAAATGACTGCAACATTTGACACATGGTTGACATACGACTGCCATTACTTTCAAATGACATTTGAGATTTGCTCAATCATTCATATCATCTCACTGCAACTGATGCTAACTTCCTGTATTTGTCGGTGATGATCAGTTCAGTAGTTGCAAACGTGTAACATAAATGTCAATGACACTGTTACCACAAGGAACACAACAATGGAACACAATACTGGCTTGGCTGTATTCCAATATTTGCATAGAAATGGGGCAGTTGCCAAACTGAAGTCAAGTGATTCCCCTCAGTTTATCGCTTCATTCCAAAGCATGGTGAAATTGGAGAAGGTGAAGCGAGTTTTAAAACACGCCTTTTCCCTCATTGATAGTGATCTACGACTGGCACCACAACCTGATCATGTCGTAGAACCTGGTTTTAATTCTCTTGGAATTAGAACAGTTGTACAATAGCTCATCATTGTGATTTGATTTATTTATGTGAAAACAGCCACGACACACAATTGTAAAATGTTCTGTATTTCCTTTTGTACTTGAATCGTTTTACCTTGTATAGACAAACCACTAAGTTGAACGATTAACGGGAGTATATATATATATATATATATATATATATATATATATATATATATATATATATATATATATATATACGGGTGTACGTACGAATACATTAAATTACTATTAATCTTTACTGTTCATATATAATCCATTTTAACATTTTAGTCATTTGAATCAGTCAATTTAAGATAGGTTTTGATGCTGGGAGACATGGGACAAAATTGATATTTGTCCCTTAACACAATCCGTGAATAAAATATTGATGTTCGCCTATAGTTTGAATGTTGACGTCACAGATGAATATATGACGTAGAGATTGTAATAGAGCCATATTTGGAAAACTATTTAAATAGACTTTATGTGGTCCCTAATGACGTAAACAAAGTGGCCTGGTAAAATCATGACCTGTCCCCATATTTTCTTACCCTCACTTGATTCAGACAAGCTTCAGGTTTGAGAAAATCTTTTTATAAAGATCGCATGTTGGGCAACAGAGAATGTCAGTGTCGTCTCATACAGTCAGACTGAACCAACTGTCATTCAGATTGTATGAACTAATACAATCAGATTGAACCAGTTCTCTATTTGACTGTATGAACAATAGTTAGACTTAACATTTTGTCAATTAGATTGTAAGAAGCAAACCAGACTGAACCAACTGTCATTCAGATTAAACGAATTTATTTAATCGGACTGAACAAATTGAATCGGACTGAACAAATTGTCACCCCTATTTCCGCCCACATGTCAGACTAAAAAAAGCTGTTATTTAGATCAAACGAATCTTTACAGTCCGACTCAACAAACTCGCATTTAGATTGTATTATCCAATGCACTCAATTTAAACAAAATATCTTTCAGGTTGTATTATATAATTAATTCAAACTGAATAAATCGTCATTTAGATTGCATTAACCAATAATCAAACTGAACAAAGTGCCATTAAGTCTTATCCAATGAACTCAGACCGAACGAAATTGTCTTCAGGTATATTAAAAACATGTTGACATTCAGGATTTATAAACAAATTCACGTCCAGGTAATACAAGATCCGATTGTATCCCAAATTGACAACCAACAAAGCTGGTCGACTTGCTCTGTATGCAGAATGAACGATGTAATATTCCGGCTATTTGTGCAATTTGATATTTAGGCTGATTAACAGAAATATTCAAGCAGTAATATCAAATTGTCGTTCAGACAATGCAACAAAGTTGCATTTTGACCGTTAAATGAAACTGGTTTTAAGAAACAATATCATTTGACAAATACATACAGACTGAACAAATTTTAATTCAGACTGTGAACAAACAGTAACTTAGACTACTTGAATAAATTGTCGGTCGGACATTGAAAAATGTAAATGCATCAACAATAAAGAATTCAGGTGCAAAAATAAGTGAGAATTAGAAAATTCAAACGAATTGAGAAACACATTAATTTAACTTCATGTCAGATGGTAGGAGTGGAGCGTTCGGAAAACAGGAACCAATACAGTTTAGCGTTTCACAAAACGTGTATCATTTCCTTGTCGGCCCCACAATAAATATTGTGATTACACCGTGTTGGGTGTTCTTCGTTGTAATTGCAGCATGCACGTACCAAGGTTGCTTCGTGAGCAAGGTATGGATGTATTCAGAGAAAACTGAATTGGTGAAAGAATATATATACTTGATGGAAAAAGTTGAACAGATCTTACCTCACGAGGTCCAGGAAGGTGTCGACGGAGTTCACCTTGGCCGCTGTACCATACCTCTTAAGTTTGGCCCGGTTGGCCCCGCCTCCTGGTCTTATGGCAATGGCCATAATAATACCCATAATAACGGATATGACTGTAGTTGTAGCGAAATATGCAATGGTACGAAGACCCATTTTCCCGCATGTTTTGGCGTCCAATCCAGCAATTCCGGCAATCAAACTGGAGATGATTAGCGGCAAAATCAACATTCGTAACATTCGCATTAAAATTTCACCAGGGAACATCAAATACATAATTTCTCTTTTCGTGAAATCGGGTCTTGCACTTCGAACTGCAAACCCGATCCCCACTCCGAGGAGCACGGAACACAGTAGCAAAATTAAAAGTAAATTTTCCTTGGAGCCCCTCAAGCATTTCAAGCCGCATCTTTTCACGTTCCCCAAAAGTCCAGTGGTTCCTTCAGGTTGGGGCGATACACTTACGTGAGTGTTCACTTTGGCTGTCTCTTCAGGGAAATCCATGTCGTCTGGTAAATCAAACGTTCCAAGCAGACGACAATGTGCGCGTGCACGACACAGCTAACACAAGCAGACGAATAAACCCCGTGTGAAGCAGCGATACGCCAACCCAAGCAATATGAAACCGAATGCCGACCCAAATGGAGACTGTGCCAAGACCTTCGCTGATATTTCCCGCGCTAGCTTCCTTCTCAAGCGGTGGGCCTTCCGCGGAAAAAGCATGTATAAACTGATGAACGCGATGTAGTGACGTCACAAAGGTCAAAGGTTGTCCAGAGTTTTCAAGCTTTGTAGCTTCTGTAGATATAATTCGCTATCATCCAAGCTGAGAATATGGATACGTACACTGTAAATGAACACTAAAATGTTAATGTCTTTCGTAGGCGAAATAATAGATCGATACATTATCATTACAGGCCTTCTCTTGTTTTTCCGACGAGAAGGTAGTGCACTCGCCACATCATTAACTTGTAATTAGCCAACGTTTGTGAAGAGCCCGATTGGTTTGTGAAAACACAAGGACAGTTTTGCATGCAAGAGTAAATAATACTGAAATCCTTCTCTTGAAGCGATTCACTTGGAACTCAACACTGCCAAATGCAAATATAGCACATTGATTAAATATTTAACTTCATTCATTCCGGCCTCTGTTCGCCGTTTCATCGATACTGTGTATATATGTGTGAATCGAATTGAATGTCTCATCTCTTCATATTAGCCAGTGTCATCAAGCATTGAGAGAGTTATTAGTGTAAGGGATATGGTAACGGATTCTGTTACAGATATTAATGTGACAATATGGCTACGGGGCTTATTGCTTGGATTCAAGGTATAAAAGCGGACCATGTGCTTCTGGACACAAACGACCAAGTCAAGTAGAAAGATGGCTGTCACAAATGGAAAATGAAATCCATCTGAAGCAATATCGTTGAGCAAAACTCGGCCAGTCGTGAACAATGAGTGGCGGCATTTCTGGGAACAATCACGCTTGGCTATCATTGACAACAATAGTAACGGTAAAGGCTGCAACTGCTGATGCGCTATGCGTTCGATAAATTCTATCTATTCGGATCGGCTTATCATCTGTGTTCCTGTCGTCTCTCTATTGGCGCGCCGCCTGGTGCCAACACTCTGCGACTGTTCCCTAACAAATCCTTCTAAGGGGTTAAGTGATTGTTTTCAAACCTTGACGCCATAACAAGGTTCTCGACACACGAGGCACTATTTTATTGCCTTTACATGAAAAAGTAGTTTTGGCTCAAGGCGAATGACAAAAATAATTTGACATGCTTCTGTATAAAAGAGTCAATATTTTGACATTTACATCTCTCTCTTCCGACTATATATGGTGAGTCAGATATGCAATAAAACCGTCCATTGCGGGTACTGACGTTACGGCTTTTTAATCGGGAAACGTCGAAGATACAATTTTACAATTTTAGTCTGTATTTTTTAAAATCTTTCTACTCTTTGTGTACCCAATCTTACGAGTGAGTGTGTAAGTATGGTTTTACGACGTTTTTAGCAATAATCCATCAATATCACGATGTCGGACACCAGAAATGGGCTTCACACAATGTTTTGGTTTGGTTTGGTTTGGTTAGTTGTTTAACACCGCGCCCGGTAATATTCCAGCTATATGACGGCAAATAATGTCTGTAAATAATCGAGTCTGGACCAGACAATCCAGTGATTGACGTCATGAGCATCGATCCACGCAATTGGGATCGATGACATGCATCAACCAAGTCAGCGAACCTGACCACCCGACCCCGTTAGTCGCCCCTTACGACAAGCATAGTCGCTTTTTATGACAAGCATTGGTTGCTGAAGACCTATTCTACCCAATGTACCCGTGTGAGGAATGGAACCCTCGCCTTCCCGTGACAAGTGAACGCGTTAACCATGTGGCTACCCAACGCCCCCAACCTTGCGAGTAACAAACATAATTGTTTTTATTAAAAAAACATCTTTCGTATCGTACGCAGCAATGTAAAATGTCATTTCTCCTATAGATATCTCCTACACGCCTATTAAATTTACATGTATACACTTATTTTTGTATTAATAAATAATTCATATTTTATTCACAGCTGATCATGGAAATGTCAAACAAAACCAGTAGGTACTGTTTCTATTTACTATCGGTATGCGCACAAAATGACAATGAATATTGCTAAGCAAACTATAGCGTCATTCCTTGGTGTTTTTTTGCTGTCCTGCTGTTTGCCTTGAACTTTTGAGCTAAGTTATCGCAGGAATTTTGTTCTTGAAAATCAAAGGTTTTTCTGTAACGAGATGACTATATCTCATGACCCTGTTTAAATCACTTCAACACTCTTGACACAACGAGGAATTCATGATTCCATGAATAAAATATGCCATCGGCGTGCCACTGAAAGTCCCGCTAGACTATGTTCCTGCAAACAAGCGCTACATGTACTCGCCGTCATTGTCACAATGTCAGGTTATATAAATATCACCGCGGGACAATCAATACAAACAGAGGTCCCCTTTACACTAGCATCATCCGTGCTGTGGTTGTAGAATTCTGATTGTCAACACATGCAGAAGAACGTTTTCATGTTGAATAATATTCAGGAATAGGGTCAAGCAGGCTCTCCGTTTATAATGACGAGTCCAACCACTCAAAGATTATGTTCTTCGTTCTGTTTCATGTGTTAGCGTGTGTCGACAATTCAATAGCATCCTTCAGTATAAAAGGCACAGTGTTATCATTGGGATTGATATATTCCTTCCACAGTGTTTGTTTGTTTGTTTGTTGTTTAACGCCGGACTCAGCAATATTCCACCCATATGACGACGATCTGTAAATAATCGAGTCTGGACCCGAAAATCCAGTGATTCTCATCATGATAGATCCACGCAAATGGGATACGATGCCATGCATCAACCAAGTCAGCGAGCCTGACCACCCGATCCCGTTGGTCGCCTTTTACGGCAAACATGGGATGCTGAAGACCGAGTCTACCCCGGATATTTACGGGTACCTTCCACAGTGATGACACCAGCAGTGTTTGTGGTGAGGTGAAATGGGGTGTGGCGTTGCGTCCGAGAATATTTCGTTTATATATCAACGTGTAAGCACGTGTGTGTTGTTGATTATTTTAGTCGGGACTTATAGTGCTATCGACTTAACACGTATACTGACTTCGAGCTGACCAGCACTTGTCTTTATCCACTTAATGACGAGCGCAAGGCGGGGTAACAACAAGTTCCATATTTTGGTACAACGCGTACAGGGGGGTCGAACCCCCGACCGTCCCCTCCCCGGCTCTTTGTCCGCTGCACTCACAAAATGGGTCTCAGAAACAGAAATTCAGATATCTCAAGATCAGGATATCTCAGTTCAAACCATTAGACGGAAATTATCTTTTGGTATGACGGGACCAGGAGATCGAACCCACCATTTGCTCTCCGGACGGATGCTTTATCCACTTCACCACAAGGGCGTTAGTGTCGTAACAACATTCCTAGTTAGTGTAATGCGATTTTATACATGCGTTGTTTCTATGACTATAAATAAAGTATCTATTGATTTCTCTTCAGATTAGTGTCCTAATCTTGTTGTTCGTCATTTCACGTGCATTCAACACTGGGAAAAGGCTTTAATACCATACTTCAGCACACTTTCTACCCTTGCCAGGTACGTTATTTCCGAAAGGACGTTCCTCCCAGTTCCTGATATTCAGTAAGAACATGTACAAAACATGCAACATGGAATAATTCAATCCAATCCAACACAATCCAAATGTATAGAATGGCATTTGACTGCTGGACATTTTTTAGTTAGTTCTCAATCAGCACATGGAAAGATGAGAATGTAATGTAAAATAGAATGTAGACCTTCTATCCCGGGGTAGAATAGGTCTTCAGCAACCAATGCTTGACGAAGGCGACTTTGCTTGTCGTAAGAGGCGACTAACGGGATCGGGTGGTCAGGCTTGCTGACTTAGTTGATGCATGTCATTGATCCCAATTGCGTAGATCGATGCTCATGATGTCAATCACTGGATTGTCCGGTCCAGACACTATTATTTACAGATCGCCGTCATATAGGTTGAATATCCTTGGTGCGGCGTTTAGCAACAAACAAACAAACAAAACCTTCTATACCTGCATATATTTTGACGCCTATTTGCTACATGTTCTTTCAAGCGGGTTTCCGCTGTTCCAATACGTAAGGATACACTGTAAAAATACACCGAGGTTTCACCTGCATGTGAGTAAGTGAGTTGGGTTTAACCCTGTTCTTAACATTTATCCAGTTATATCACGGCGCTGCAGGTTTAATATGGGAGAAAAGCCCGAAGTGATGCAGGTCTCAGACGTTTACCACTTCGGTGAACCCCACGAGCACGGGTATGATGCTGACAAAACTAGAAACCTTATCGGGACGAACAGGGATTCGAATCCAAAATCATAGGTTTCTGGCGTGCCAAAGGGACGAAACTCTGCACAGCAAATCGCGGCGCCTTAGACGACTGGGCCACACGTGCCCCCTTCACCTGCACGTGGGATACATTGTGGCCTCTGTGCTACACAAAATGACTGTCTGAACTCGACACCGACGGAGATCTGGTTCTGATAGCTATGTCATCTCCCATCCGTGATGTACTTTGAGTTAAACTATTGAGTCATATAGCAACGGCGCTTTGTCCAATAGGTGTAGTCAACACTCCCGTGAAGATTCCGGGGTAGAATAGGTCTTTAGCAACCCATGCTCGCCGTAAAAGGCGACTTTGCTTGTCGTAAAAGGCGACTAACGGGATCGGATGGTCAGGCTCGCTGACTTGGTTGATGCATGTCATCGATCCCAATTGCGTTGATCGATGCTCATGATATTAGTCACTGGATTGTCTGGCCCAGACTCGATTATTTTACAGACTGCCGTCATATAGCTGGAATATTGCTGCGTGCGGCGTTAAACAAACATAAAAAAACAAAAAAATATAAATCATGGTCTCACTATGAATGTATGAACAAAAGAGTGACCATGATAAGCGATTAATGTATCACGGCAATATTATGCACGTAATTGAATATCGACCTTGAATTAACGTTGAAATATACGAATCTTGGTACTGCCAAATGAAATATCTGGTTGAAGGAAACACTCGCTTTCAGTTTACAGTCTTATAATAATACAAAACATCTCACGAGACACGCGAACCACCCTAGCGAGTACCCGAGGTCTTGCTGAAAACACCCCACTCTAGGTATCTGTGACCCATATTGCAATGGGAACTGCTAGAACACGTGTTGAGAATCAATAACGATCACTGACGAAAAGTACCGAGTGAAACTTTACGTTCATAAACCGGTCCAGCACTGTGAGCACAATCATGCGTCCACACAAAGCCGGAAATACGACCATTTGCATGTTTGTAAAAATGTTTTCCGTATCGATTCCATGCTATCAATAGGGCCTATCGCCGTAGGGACACAGCCTCGGTCGTGCTAAGGCGTTGTGCATCGTCCACTTAACCCACCAGCTTTCCCGGGTGTCACGGAACGATGACGTCTAAATACAACAACGCCATCGGGGTTAACGACTGTTCTCCTTCACACCGAATGATAACGGTATTCAAACACCATCGGCCTTGTCAGAATCACTAATTCATCCAGACACCCGGTGTCAGTACATTGTCATTAAGTTACCCTGTCATATAAGTAACTGATAGTAAATAGATGCAAAAAAAACCATCCGACGTCACGTTAGTGCATGTGATTGAAGACACCCGGCGTTGTTGCAGACACCCTGTGTAGTTGCAGACACCCGGTGTTGTTCCAGTACATGAAAACCAAGACACCCGGTGTCATGATGGTGAACCCCCATGTCTTTTCGGTCCCCGGACACAAAGATATTTGAGTATGGCGTACATTTTGCGACTTGTTTTTTTGGAGGTACGGTGGTCTTAAAGCCTCAAGTCTCTGTGTAGAGTTGCGTCCCTTGGCGTTCCAGGATCAGCTGGTCGTACAATTGTATTTGTCGGTTTATCGACACCATTCCACGTCCTGTGTACATTTTGGATTTCCTCTCATATTAAACTGACTACCTTGATAGAACTGAGCTATGTTTATTGATTGAAAAATGCATTAAACCTTACGTACTCTTTTAGACTTGGGATACATCATTTGAGAATATAGCCTCATTTATCATGTAAGTTCCTCCTGAGCAACTGTCAGCAGCTGAAAGAGTACATGCACAGTCACTCAGGATTTCAGAAATACATTTGAAGAAATTAAATATCAATTATTTAAATAAACGTGGGTTCTATATATGCAGACGTCTCACATGTCTAAAAACATGGTGCTGCGTTGAATAAAACATTTTGCTTCCCTACAAGTATATAAATCCAGTTCCTTGAGAGGGAAACGCATACTGACAACGTCATAGCCATGACTCCGGGCGTAATCGGATAAGGGGGCACTGGTGGCCCAGTCGTCTAAGGCCCCGCGATTCGCTATGCAGAGTTCTCTTAGAAACGTCAGAAACCTATGATTGTGTGTTCGAATCCCGGTTCGCCCCGATTATGTATCTAGGTTTGTCAGCACCATACCCGTGCTCGTTGGTTTCACCGAAGTGGTAAACGTCTGAGACCTGCATCACTTCAGGCTTTTCTCCCACATTAAGCTGACACGCTGTGATATAACTGGAATACTGTTAAAAGCGGCGTTAAACCCAACTCACGCACTCACTCACGAATCGGATAAAGTGTTATAATTTCTTTGACGGTCTTTCAAATCCCCACCAATCCCTTTTAACAGTAAAACAAACCAAAGGAGAACTGTCCAACTTTTGCTTAAGAAAATCTATTTTCAGAATGTATTCTTTTGTTTTACGGAATAAAACATTGAATTTAATTGCTTCCTTCCTGTAAAATATTAATTCAGGTATCAAAATGAAAACAGCTGGTATGTCTCAAATTACATTGACAGCAAGCGTCTTCTGTGTGACAACCTTTATGAAGAATAGTGACATTAACCAACGTCCATTTGACATTTAAGTCTTACGGTAAAAGGAAAATTGTTCGTTTAGGAATTGATCATATTTTATATTGGGTTGGAGGTTAGATGGGTCTTGGCACTGTATCCCATATTGCAGACTTCCCATTTTTTGCCCCTCAAAAAAAAAAATGGGTATTTACTAATGTTATAACATAACAACACTGTCCCTGAAACATCCGGGTCATAACTGGTCTTCGGCAACTCTTGCCTGTTGTAAGAGGCGACTAACGGGATTAGATGGTCGGACTCGCTGACTTTGGTGATCCCATGTCGTAGATCGATGCTCATGATGTCAACCACTGGGTTGTCTGGACCAGACTCGTTTATTTACAGACCGCCGTCATATAGATGGAATATTGCCGTGTGGCGTCAAACAACAAACATACAAATAACAACACTGACTATAAATAAAAATGACTATCCAGCACACTACAAGCTAAGCAATCCTGACAGTACAGTTAAAAACAATATTGGGACGGTCGGGTAGCCTACTTGTTAAAGCTTTTGCTCGTCACGCCGAAGACCCGGGTTCGATTCCCGACATGGGTACAATGTGTGTAGCCCATTTCTGGTGTCCCCTGCCGTGATATTGCTGGAATATTGCTAAAAGAGGCGTAAAACCGAACTCACTCACTCAAAACGATATTCTTGAATAATTGCAATTACAGCAAGAGTGACAAATGCCAAAAGTTTGAAATGAACGATCATATCATATTCTTCCTGATCTGAATAAAATCTTTTTCAAGTGTAATATTTTATTTGTAGTAATTCTATACATAACATAAAACGTATTTGGAGTCAAGTAGTAGTCATATGATGAACGTTGATATTCTTTTCTTCTGGGAGAACAGTGAATAGCCTTAATCAAACGGGATCTAATTTCATTACTTTGATAGTTTCAAACAGAGACATTTGACTCCTTGATTTCTATTTTCGCCTCCAACATAATAATTTAGAACCATGTTTAAAGGTCAAGACAGCCATATTTTTGTCATCGTCATTATATTTCTTTTCTCACAATATTTGTTAAAAACACAAAAGGGTTCTCGCACTGAAGCAGGATGAGAAGCTGATTTAGAGATGCAAAACACAAAGTTGCCGTTAATAAACGTCCTTGACTAATATCCGAAACAACGTCATGGTAAAAATAAAAATTGTGTTTTGAAAGTTCCTTTCAATGTTGTTTTATTAAGTCCTTAGTGTATTTACTAATATAGTGAGTGAGTGAGTTAGTTGGGTTTAACACAGATTTTAACGGTATTAAAGTTATATCACGGCGTGTCAGCTAAATGTGGGAGGAAAGCCCGAAGTGATGCAGGTCTCAGACGTTTACCACTTCGGTGAAACCCACGAGCACGGGTACGATGCTGACAAACCTAGAAACATAATCGGGGCGAACCGGGATTCGAACCCACAATCATAGTTTCTGGCGTGCCCACAGGACGCATCTCTGCACAGCGAATCGCGGCGCCTTAGACGACTGGGCCACCCATGCCCCCAACAAATGTAGAATGAATGCGTGGAGGTTTTAATGCCGTTTCAAACAGGGTTTCACTTTCAACACGACATGTCAGCTTGACGTGGGAGGAAATGAAACCGGTCTTTACCTTCTTTAAGGTGAAACCCACGAGCACGGGCATGGTGCAAATAAACCTGGAAACATAATACATACATTGAAGCTACGAACATAGATCAAACCGTGCCTAAGGGACGCAACTCTGCTCAGCGAATTGTGGCGCCTTATTTCTAGACGATTAGGCCACCCGAGTTGTTAGTTGAACTTAATTGAATGTGCATTCCACAGAGCTACGGTTGCACTAACATTGATCCTTGGTCTGTTAAAACGGCTGCACTAAGATCGCTTCGTTGAGAGAGGCCCGTTTCCACAAAGCAATCTTTTTAGCGTAACTCCCACACCCTGACATAGATGATCCTAGGTTTATACCAGTTTCAGCATAAAGATCGGTATATGGGCCAGGGCCACACATTTTACACTTTCGTAAAACTGTGACATTTTTTAAAACAAAAGCGACAAAAGTCTGCTGTTATCATAAGTAATGGTGGCCACTAAGACGCCGCAATTCGCTGTACAGAGTTGCGTCCCTTGAGCATCGCCAGGATCCTATGATTGTGGGTTCGAATCCCGGTTTGCCCTAATTATCGTTCTATGTTTGTCAGCACCATAGTGGAAATTGTCTAAGACCTGCATCACTTCGGGCTTTCCTCCCGCATTGAGCTGACACGCCTTGATTTAACTGGAATATTGTAACAAACGGCGTTAAACACAACTAACTCACTCACTCATCCTGCTGCAGCCAACCAGATGGTCATATTACCAGAGGTGACTTCTATATTGTTGACAATAACAAACTTTGTCAGTTTTCCAAATATGAGTCATTCTAACGTGATCAGCGTTCTACCAAGAATGGGCTTTATACATTGTACCCAATTGAAAATCCCATTGCGGTTGAATAAATATTTATATGTTACCATTCCGTTTCCGCATCTATATCGTTACAGAAAAAATGTTTATGAATTGATTAATTTACAGTTGGACGTAGCATACATAAATATGCGTTATAAAATATACTGAACAAAAGTTAGGGATCCCGAATATGTTTGGTGATTTTTTTTAAGACTGAGCAGACAATTTAATTAAACTATACCCAAAATTATTCACGATCCCTAACTCTTTTTGTTCAGTGTCTTTCTGCTGTATGTGCAATGCTTACTGAATAGCAGAATAGCATTGTGGTGGTTGACACGTTTTCTCGTCAAGAAGGTAGCACTGGTAAAGAAAACTCCAGGGTTTCATTTCATTTCATACTCTGCCTTCACAATTTTAAAACTGATATTTCTTATTTAAAAACCTACAACATAGGCATTTACGACACTGAAAGCATCACGCCAACGATACGTTGTATGAAAACGCGTCTAAGCACTTACTGTACAGAGGCGAAAGAACACGTTAAGCCAAGCAAGTGAACAGCCACGATAGCTTTGAGTCTATGTATAAGACGTTCATATACATGTTATTAAGGTAATACAATATTAATAATGTACATGACAATGGCTAATGGTAGATCTTACTAGAAGATAAACAAGTTAAATATGTCTAAAGAACAGCAGCTTGAATCGCTTTAATGTTATTGGAATTAGCTCAAATTACATTGTCTGCAAGGGATCTGATATTGATCTTACACGACATTTCTCTGGGTCTTGCTTTGCGGTATTATTGGAATAAGTGCTAATTGATCTGTAGTACCGTGATGGCATCAAACGGTTCTTTCTATATATGGCGTTGTATGGAGTATGGTTCTTTCCCTACATGATGTAGTACCGACTAAGGTTCTTTTCACACATGGTGTAGTACTGTGCAACGTCCTCTCTATACATGTACATTACAAAGTACCATGCAAGGTTCTTAAAATTAGCTTTCCGAAACGTAAGTTTCTTTCTATACGAGGTGTAACGCCCTTTAAGGCACCAAAAGTATTTTTTCTATCCGAGGTGTTACGCCCTTTAAGGCACCAAAAGGTCCTTTCTATACCAGGTGTTACGCCCTTTAAGGCACCAAAAGGTCCTTTCTATAAGATGTGTTACGCCCTTTAAGGCACTAAAAGCTTCTTTCTATCCGGGGTGTTACGCTCCTTAAGGCAACAAAAAGGTTCTTTCTATCGAGGTGTTACGCCCTTTAAGGCACGAAAAGATTCTTTCAATGCACGGTGTTGCTTCCTGTAAGGCATCAAAATGTACTTTCCATGCGTGATGCTGCGCCCTATAAGGCATCAAACGGTTTGTTATCATCCTCCCGAGGCAAGGGCGTTAAAGGACTATAAACGTCCAGTTTACACCCTTGCAACTAGGTCGGTATTCCGGAATTACAATTTGGCTGGACTAACGAGTCTATGGACAGTGCAATCAAAATCGCGTAACGAACTAGACACCCGGTTTGTAAACAACATAGAGTTCAACTTGCAGATGTAGGTCGACTGAAAGATTAGTAAAGTATGTGTAACTGGGCTTCGACAGACATGTTGCAAATATATAAATGTTTTTAATCAAGGAGCTCAAGTGATATGATACGCTTTGCGAGGTAAGACACGTTTTATTACAATGTAGATCTTAATCATCGATCAGATCGTCTTGACTGGGCGCCGCCATTTCGTTTGAACCAAATGCAAGTGATATGAGAGGTGAATTCTGATTGTTCAATAGGAAGGACATAGAAGGGACATAAACTCATAATTGCCACTGGTGGCGCTACGATCGAGCTTGGAAATATCAGCCTAGTTCGGCAAGGGTGGAAACTGGACTTTTATAGTCAGTTAACGCCCTTACCTCGGGAAGATGGTTCTTTCTATACGTTCCTACTATGTGGTGAAGTACTAAAAAAAGGCACCATACAATATTGTGGTCGTTCAAACATCCACTCACCGCAAAGAAATCCGAGTTCGATTCCCCACAGCTGGAGGTCATTCGTGTCGAGTGACAATATAACATACAGTTAGAAGATGACTCAATGAGCTGGGACCGCTGTTTCAGACAAGGACTTCTCTTAGAATGTGTAACTCCGTGGAATAGATTGCATAATGTTGCTTTGGTTTGTTTGTTTGTTGTTTAACGCCGCACTCAGCAATATTCTAGCTATATGACGGCGGTCCGTCTGGACCACACAATCCAGTAATACAGTAATCCATCGATCCATGCAAATGGGGTACGACGACATGCATCAACAAAGATGGCGAGCCTGGCCACACGATCACGCTCGTCGCTTCTTACGACAAGCATTTTGTCGCCTTTTACTGCAAGCATTGATTTGCTGAAGACCTATTCTTCTCCGGATCTTCATGGGTCTGGAGTCCATACTGTGGGCTGTATTGTATGCTGGTTGCATTAGCTGGCAACACATTCTCCTGTCCAGGGAAACTATTGTACTCATTTCCTGGATACAATGATAATATTGTACTCATTCCCTGGATACAAGGTTATTATTGTACTCATTCTCTCGATACAAGGATATTATTGACTCATTCCCTCGATACAATGATATTTTTCTACTCATTCCCTGGATACAAGGGTAAAATTGTACTCATTCCCTGGATACAAGGATATTATTGTACTCATTCCCCGGATACAAATATATCATTGTACTCATTCTCTCAATACAAGGATATTATTGTACTCATTCCCTGGATACAAGGATATTATTGTACTCAATTTCTCGATACAAGGATATTATTGACCCATTTCCTCAATAAAAGGATATTATTCTACTCATTCTCTCAATACAGGGATATTATTGTACTCATTTCCGCGATACAAGGATATTATTCTACTCATTCTCTCAAGACGAGGATATCATTGTACTCATTCCCTGGATACAAGGATAGTATTGTACTCATTTCCGCGATACAAGGATATTTATTATTGTCCTCATTCTCTCGATATACGGATGAGTCGAATGATACAGAAGATGATGAGCTGCCTCAGCATTCCCGCTGCACATCAGTATCTGGGAACAACACTGCTGTGTCAGTTCGGTGGACCGAATTGTGGAAAATTTCTTATCCATTTCATGTTGAACTAAAAGTGCATCTATCAAGGTCATTGAATCAGTGCTATGTGCATATGGTATGGGGGCGGTCGGGTAGACTAGTGTTTAAAACGTTCGCTCGTCACGCCGAAGACCCGGGTTCGAATCCCGACATGGGTACAATGTGTGAAGCCCATTTCTGGTGTCCCCCACCGTGATATTGCTGGAATATTGCTCAAAGCGGCTTAAAACGAAACTCACGCACTCGCATAATGTATGATACATCTGAGTTGCACTTGTTTGTACTAGCTTTTGAAACCTTTTTCTTCTTGGTAACTACTTCCGTGCACACTGTATTAAGAATCTGTGATAGAACGACATGATACATAGTACAAACGTAAAGGCCATAAACACTTCGGTGAAACCCACGAGCACGGGTATGGTGTTGACAAGAGTTTCAAGAGTTGTAACATGTATCTTCTTGTCCGTTAAGTCTGGGTAAAATCAACAAATTGTTTTACTTTGAAAAAGCACACGTTAAGTCCCGTAGTGCTCCAGTTGTAACGTAACTATCGTGGACATTTGTTCAAACTAGCATAAAAAAGCGACAAAACCATGTTTATAAGAAATCTCTGTTGAAAACAGAGTCGAGTGTACAATTCCGAATTTATTAGGACCATGTGCAAATAGTGAGTGAGTGAGTTGGGTTTGACGTCGCTTTTAACAGTATTCCAGTTATATCACGCCGTGTCAGCTTTATGTGGGAGGAAAGCCCGAAGTGGTGCAGGTCTCAGATGTTTACCACTTCGGTGAAACCCACGAGCACGGGTACGATGCTGACAAACCTAGAAACATAATCGGGGCGAAAATGGATTCGAACCCACAATCATAGGATTCTGGCGTCCCCAAGGGACACAACTCTGCACAGCGAATTGCGGCGCCTTAGACGACTGGCCCCCCCGTGCCCCCCATGTGCAAATAGTGATGACACCAGGTGTTCGCGAAAAGACGTAGATCATCCTGCCACCCGCAAACACATGCAAAGACAAGTAAATTATTGACCTGAAAAGACGGGAACACATGGAATAAGTCAAAATAGGGAATTGCATCTGATATCAGTTTGGACCCTGATGCGTAAAATTGGAAATGGCCTCCACACGTCTTCCATAGAAATTTATGAAAGCTTTACCGAGGCTTTGAATGTTGTAACTTTGATCCAGGATGACTGAGGGATATTCCATTAGATTATTCTTATCATTGAAACTATGAACACGTATTTTCTGATCCTGGATATAAAACACTGGACGGTTGTGTCACAGTCGGGGGCCTTCTATAGCACTGGTGTTGGTTTCTTTAAATAACGCAATCGTTAGACTTTGCCAGGAGACAGGAAAAAACGTACCGGTCTGATAAGGAGTTTTATTTGTGTAGTTTGAAGGGGGAGCGTGAATCTTTTATGCCTAGTTATTGCGAATGACGGTCGATGTGCTAAGACTGGATCGCTGCAGGTACTCGAATTGATCAGGCGCCTTTAAATGTCAAACATCTCTTATAGTGTCCAGTCAAGAAGAAATAGCGAAAAGGAAAATTGCATTAAAAACAACGCTGGCTTGTATCATGGTGTTAACGGTGCCTACACATGGTGCATTTGATTTGTTAAGTCCAGTAGGTAATGACGGACAGACGATGACCACTTGAAATGAGATACACACCAAAACAGTATTTTATGTATGCAAACATGAAACCCAAAAGGAATTGATTATATCCTCACTGCTCTCAAGTAGATCTTCGCCATGTTCTGGCTTCGGGTTATGCAGTTAATTTGATTAATTTTTTTTTTCGTTAATTGAATGTCGCGCGAAGCCGGAGAACACATTCTCTCGACGATGTATTCTGTTGTAAAATGAAAACTTAAGAAAAAGTATTTTGTGCAAATATGATTAGGTTACGCATAATGCGCTTTTTCGTCCTTTGTTTTTTTTATTCATCTTATGTAACCCTTGATTTGACCTTATGCTTGAATGTTTTTTGACATTTAATGTTGAAATAGAAATAATTGATTACCCATAATAATTACGAATGGTCACAAGAGGCCACTTGGTAAGGTATAAGACATTCCACCTACACACAAATACAGATATCCTACCCATATATAATAAGCCCTTCTTTAAAGGTGAGGTGAAATGGGGATTAACGTCACGTTCAAGATTCTTGCACTTATATAGCAAGACGCATGCACGCATGTGTGTGTGTGTGTGTGTGCGTGCGTGCATGTGTGTGTGTGCGTGTGCGTTCGTGCGTGCATGCGTGCGTGCGTGTGTGTTGTGTGTGTGTGCGTGTGTGTTTGTACTAGTCCGAACTAATGTCTTATTTATAGGACAAGCCATTAAGATACCATACCACGTCAAGATTTTTGCACATATGACCAGCCCTTCTTTTATACCCATAATGCCGAACGCCAGCCAGGGTAACAATAAGTACCATCTTTCCACGTCTTTAGGTATGACGCGAACGGGGATCGAACGCCTGGCCTTCCAGATGCTCTATCAACTAGACCACAGTGAGTGACTGAGTGTGGTTTTACGCCGCTTTTAGCAATATTCCAGCAATATCACGACGGGGGACACCAGAAATGGGCTTCACACATAATATTGTACCCATGTCGGGAATTTCATCTACGTAAGGGATAATTTCATCTATGTAAGTGATACTTTCATCTACGTAAGTGATACTTTCATCTCCGTAAGTGATACTTTCATCTACGTATGTGATACTTTCATCTCCGTAAGTGACACTTTCATCTACGTAAGTGATACTTTCATCTCCGAAAGTGACACTTTCATCTACGTAAGTGATACTTTCATCTACGAAAGTGATACTTTAATCTACGTAAGTGATACTTACATCTACGTAAGTGATACTTTCATCTCCGTAAGTGACACTTTCATCTACGTAAGTGATACTTTCATCTCCGTAAGTGACACTTTCATCTACGTAAGTGATAATTCCATCTCTGTAAGTGACCCTTTCATCTACGTAAGTGATACTTTCATCTCCGTAAGAGACCCTTTCATCTACGTAAGTGATACTTTCATCTCCGTAAGTGACACTTTCATCTACGTAAGTGATACTTTCATCTACGAAAGTGATACTTTCATCTACGTAAGTGATACTTACATCTACGTAAGTGATACTTTCATCTCCGTAAGTGACACTTTCATCTACGTAAGTGATACTTTCATCTCCGTAAGTGATACTTACATCTACGTAAGTGATACTTTCATCTCCGTAAGTGACACTTTCATCTATGTAAGTGATAATTCCATCTCCGTAAGTGACCCTTTCATCTACGTAGATGATACATTCATCTGATGTCTTTTTGCTGTATATAATCCGTACATTTGCTTATAACGAACTACGGTTATAACGAATTATAATTAGTGGTCCCTTTGAGTTCGTTATAACCGTAGTTTACTGTACATAAAATTATCACCACAGATATTCATTATCCCTAATTTCGGTGTTCGGTATACACGTTTGTGATACGAACAGTACGTGGGTTGGGCGCATCCTGTTGTTGTCTCTAGTTATCTAAGTTCGTGTTAGGACAGACAGTTAATCACCCAGATCACACACAAGGTACAGAGTGCCGGTGGCAGTGTGGAGGCGATCGCCATATCCATTGTACATCTGTGACAGTTAGGTTGTCGACTAGCAAGCAACACGGCAATCAATCGTGGAAATACTAATACAACAGTGACATTCCGTTTCTTGGTTATACGTTTGACATTCCGAATTTGATCCATTCTTCGCTTAACCACTTCTACCCTACCACGCATCAACTACACGCACGCACACACAGACGCCCTCCCCACAACGCACACGCACGCACTCACACATTACGCTTTGGGTATTTTTTTAAAGTTATATTCTGACGTGTCAGCTTAATGAGTCAGTGCCACAGGTGGTCAAAAGTAATAAGAAAAAATTTCCTTCTGCGTTGCCTGGACAGCAACCTTGGTCACAGGTTATCGTTTAGTCCTGCGCCATGACTGTGGAATATATTTATTTTATGACAAAAAATGAAATCTAGATATGTATACAAAAGTTAAGTCTAGCCAGCTCTAGCTAGCTCTATTCCACATGAAATCAGCCTCAGGAAAATTATTTGTTTAATTTCAGAGGCAAGTAGAGTATTGTGTAATTTTAATTTTTAATTTAATTTTTCATGGACTAAATGATGTTACTCTAGTTATCTTATTACTGTTGTTTTTACATGTATATATGCTCTCTGCATCCTCGCATTCATTTACCTGATGAAGGAGAAAATATTCCTCATAATAAAAACGATGACATCCATAAATTCTCATGTGTATCATTTCTAATGCCATTCAAAGACATGCATTATCATAAATTGATAGGTATTCGATGGCAAGGACTTGAGTTAGTGAGTGAGTGAGCAAGTGAGCGAGTGAGTATGGTTTTACGCCGCTTTTTTGCAATATTCCAGCAATATCACGGCGGGAGACACCAGAAATGGGCTTCACACATTAAACCCATATCGGGAATCGAACCCGGGTCTTCGGCGTGACGAGCGAACGCTTGAACCACTGGGCTACCCGACCGCCCCGGTAAGGACCTGAAGCCGTTGATAATGGAAGTAAGGCGGAACAAGTACAACATCGTGGTTGTGCACTCAAAATCGCTGCCAGTCATCCCAATGTTTTCAAACTCGAAAACCTCATCAAACCCCAACAGTGTCAACAGCAACCGATCCCAATTTTGTCTGTTCGTTGTTTAACGCCACACTCACCAATATTCCAGCTATGTAACGGCAGTCTGTAAATAATCGAGTCTGGATCAGATTATCCAGTGATTGTCATCATAAGAGGTCAATGGCTCAATCAGACCTAAGAAGAAAAAGGGAGCGTCAGCGGGTGATGAGAAGTTTATTCCTATTACCTTTTAGTCGTAGTATATTTGTTTGTTTTAATTTTGGTTAAAATTCACGATAATCGCCATCTATCGCCATCTATGGGATGGTGTCAATCCATCTAGGAAACCGTACAAGAAGCAGTAGTATCGTCACCACGCTCCCAAGTATGGTGACCTGTGAAGATACGGGGTAGAATTGGTCTTCAGCAACCCATGCTTGTCGTAAGAGGCGACTAACGGGATAGGGCAATATTCCAGCTATATGACGACGGTCTGTAAATAATCGAGTCTGAACCACACAATCAAGTGATTGACATCATGAGCATCGATCTACGCAATTGGGATACGATGACGTACCTCAACCAAGTCAGCGAGCCTGACTATCCGATCCCGTTAGTCGCCTATGACAAGCATAGTCGCCTTTTACGGCAAGCATGGGTTGCTGAAGACCTATTCTACTCCGGATCTTCACGGGTTCTTAATGTGGGAGTTAAACCCGAAGTGATGCATGTGCCAGACGTTA
This sequence comes from Haliotis cracherodii, assembly GCF_022045235.1. NCBI lineage: Eukaryota > Metazoa > Mollusca > Gastropoda > Lepetellida > Haliotidae > Haliotis > Haliotis cracherodii. The sequence goes on along the minus strand of NW_027266276.1, from coordinate 9,372,639 downwards.
AACAGTTTGATGAAACCCACGAACACGTTCATGGTGTTGACTAACCTAGAAAAACAATTGGGGTGAGCCGGGATTCGAACCGATAATCATAGGTTCATGTCGTGCCCAAGGGAGGCAACTCTGCACGGCGAATCGGGGCCCCTAAGACGACTTGGCCACCCGATGTCGGATAATAAAAGCGGAGCAGGACATCCATGCTCCTTATGTTGACGGGCTAGGTTCGAACCCCAACGTCCATGCACCTGATGGAACTGTTCTTGCACAATCATAATATCATGTTGAACCCCTGTTTACCTATTCACTTTATCGATCAACCGCCACCGTGATCTAGTGGTAGAGCGTCCGCCCGGAGAGCGGAAGGTACGAGGTTCGTCATACCAAAAGACGTTAAAAGATGTTACTTGTTGTTACCCTGTCTGACGCTCGGCATTAAGGGGCTCAAACAAGGACTGGTCGGCTCGGAGTCAGTATGCTGTGTCTGAGTGGGGTATTCATGTTAAACTGCGGCATGGTATCTCAGTGCGCTAGCACTATGAATCGGCATCAGTCCGGACTAGTACAAGCAGCCACACACACACACCGCTATATAAGTGCAGTATTTTTGGACGCGACGTTAAACCCCATTTCACCTCATCCTACCTTTATTGATCAAACACAACCCGCCCTCCAATAATCGGGTTCAGCCGAGGAGCACTACAACAAGTACGGCGTTAGCGTGGATTGAACTTCCTTTGAACGATACGTCCGATATTATTATGTTAGGGAATGTCATATGCCAAATTAGTGCTGACTGTTGTGATTATAATACTTGTTTTGGACACACTGCAACACGCTGAAGGACTAATGTAATCATTCTCCATAATTTCTAAAGCAGAGGTTTCCACTGGAGATAGTTATTTGTTCGGACATTTGAGAAGAATATTTTATTGATAAATCTCGCCGTTCTCTGGAGAAGTAATCATGATACTGTTATGAGTATTGAGTTGAGAACACGACCGTCGCGGTTAGTCCAATGCTCAAACACTTAAAGGGGCAAGCAGACATTCAGTACCGGTATAGTGAGTGAGTGAGTGAGTTGGGTTTAACGCCGATTTTAACATTATTCTAGTTATACCAGCTTAATATCAGCTTAATGTGGGAGGAAAGCCCGACGTGATGGGTGGCGATGTAGTACTGTGTTAGGGTGACGATGTGTTACTGTGTTAGGGTGGCGATGTTGTACTGTGTTAGGGTGACGATGTGTTACTGTGTTAGGGTGGCGATGTGGTACTGTGTTAGGGTGGCGATGTAGTACTGTGTTAGGGTGACGATGTGTTACTGTGTTAGGGTGGAGATGTGGTACTGTGTTAGGGTGGCGATGTAGTACTGTGTTAGGGTGGCGATGTGGTGCTGTGTTAGGGTGGCGATGTGGTGCTGTGTTAGGGTGGCGATGTGGCACTGTGTTAGGGTGGCGATGTACCACTGTGTGCTGTGTTGTGGTGCTGTGTTAGGGTGGCGATGTTGTGCTGTGTTAGGGTGGCGATGTTGTACTGTGTTAGGGTGGCGATGTGGTGCTGTGTTAGGGTGGCGATGTGGCACTGTGTTAGGGTGGCGATGTTGTACTGTGTTAGGGTGGCGATGTGGTGCTGTGTTAGGGTGGCGATGTGGTATTGTGTTAGGGTGGCACTGTGGTATTGTGTTAGGGTGGCGATGTGGTACTGTGTTAGAGTGGCGATGTTGTGCTGTGTTAGGGTGGCGATGTGGCACTGTGTTAGGGTGGCGATGTTGTACTGTGTTAGGTTGGTAATGTGGTACTGTGTTAGGGTGGCGATGTGGTACTGTGTTATGGTGGCGATGTGGTACTGTGTTAGGGTGGCGATGTGGTACTGTGTTAGAGTGGCGATGTGGTACTGTGTTAGGGTGGTACTGTGGTACTGTGTTAGGGTGGCGATGTTGTACTGTGTTAGGGTGGTAATGTGGTACTGTGTTAGGGTGGCGATGTGGTACTGTGTTAGGGTGGCGATATGGTAATATGTTAGGGTGGCGATGTTGTACTATGTTAGGGTGGCGATGTTGTACTGTGTTCGGGTGGCGATGTTGTACTGTGTTAGGGTGGCGATGTGGTACTGTGTTAGGGTGGCGATGTTGTACTATGTTAGGGGTGGCGATGTGGTACTGTGTTAGGGTGGCGATGTGGTACTGTGTTAGGGTGGCGATGTGGTACTGTGTTCGGGTGGCGATGTTGTACTGTGTTAGGGTGGCGATGTTGTACTCTGTTAGGGTGGCGATGTGGTACTGTGTTAGGGTGGCGATGTGGTACTGTGTTAGGGTGGCGATGTGGTACTGTGTTAGGGTGGCGATGTAGTACTGTGTTAGGGTGGCGATGTGGTACTGTGTTAGGGTGGCGATGTGGTACTGTGTTCGGGTGGCGATGTTGTACTGTGTTAGGGTGGCGATGAGGTGGGGACGATATCGGGGTAGGTTGTGTGTTTGAGGTGGTGTAGGGGTGGTGGAAGGTGTTTTGGTGGATTGGTGATGATAGTAGGTGATGACATAGGTGGTAGTGGTGGTGATGGTGATGATAGTAGGTGATGACATAGGTGGTAGTGGGGGTGATGGTGATGATAGTAGGTGATGACGTAGGTGGTAGTGGTGGTGATGGTGATGATAGTAGGTGATGACGTAGGTGGTAGTGTAGGTGATGGTGATGATAGTAGGTGATGACGTAGGTGGTAGTGGTGGTGATGGTGATGATAGTAGGTGATGACGTAGGTGGTAGTGGTGGTGATGGTGATGATAGTAGGTGATGACGTAGGTGGTAGTGGTGGTGATGGTGATGATAGTAGGTGATGACGTAGGTGGTAGTGGTGGTGATGGTGATGATAGTAGGTGATGACGTAGGTGGTAGTGGTGGTGATGGTGATGATAGTAGGTGATGACGTAGGTGGTAGTGGTGGTGATGGTGATGATAGTAGGTGATGACGTAGGTGGTAGTGGTGGTGATGGTGATGATAGTAGGTGATGACGTAGGTGGTAGTGGTGGTGATGGTGATGATAGTAGGTGATGACGTAGGTGGTAGTGGTGGTGATGGTGATGATAGTAGGTGATGACTTAGGTGGTAGTGGTGGTGATGGTGATTGATGTGCTAAATGGTATCAGGATACTCACATCAACAGTTATTCGCCATAAAATGTTTCACTCAACATCATGAAAACTCCTATAATCTGTTACCACTGATTGAATTTGCTCATTAAAGGTCACAGCCTACGTTTTCGTGAAATGTGAAGACATTTCTTGAGTTATTTACTGTAACATATATCCTACAAATGAAATGGGGATGTTGGACTGTTTTACAGCTTACATCTTCAATGGTATTATCTTAAGACAAGATCAGTTTGTTGCAAAGCGACTGCTCAGTGATTCTCGAGCATAACGTATGCATATATACGACCACAGTTTAATTAATTTAAAAGCAATGCAATTTTCCCGAAAGCCGCATTGGCAGAATTTGTGATTGGTCGATACTTTTGTTTTAAAAGACAGCTTGTCGTGTAACTCTAACCATACAGATGTATTCCCACCATGGGTAGTGAAAGTGATCTTTATGACCTACAATCCGAGAATGCAATGTGCAAGACACTTTCTTCAGGAACGTATGACGAGAGGGATGACTTCAGGCGACAAACAAGCACTCACGTTTTAATGCAAATTGTATGAGTGGCGGGTGCTACCGGTAGGGCAGGACATGCTTACCCTTTCCGCAAGTGCCTTGTGTCATCACTGATTTTCAGTGTTCCATTCATTTACTTTTCACAGTTATTGTGCTTTTTACGTGCAATGGAATCCGTTTTGCTGAAAAGCGAGACTGAGGACGCAGTATTCTATGTCGTTGGTGTTTGATATACATCTTCAAATAGTGAACTTTCCTAAAATATTTGGACATAGAAAATGCAATATCCCAGCAGCTCCTGCCTTCGTCAACATTTCAAACCTCCTGAGGCACAATCAAGCATGCTCTTCTTACGAGGATTTCAAACAACGTCAAAAGTTTTGATCAGTTATAGCATTCAAGGCCTCAATATCTTTGGAAAATTTTCTTTAAAAATTACGTGGAGGACATTTTCAAATTTGACGTGCCTTTGCATGTGTGTGTGTCGGCTGTCACCGGTTGGGCTGCTCATCTTTTCACTGAAACCTCGTATCATCACCATGTGATAGTGATTCATAAACATTTGATCATGTAGTCGGACTTTGTAGAGTTTTCGTATTATTATGATTATCTCTCTTTTATTTGGCATCAGTTAGAGTATGAAGACACGTGCACATTCGTTTCATGATCAACGGTTATATGTGCCATGTAGACAAGCACTTGTCAGGAACCAAGTGGGAGTGTTGGTCGCCCTGGTGTATATAATTTCAGTCGCCCCCTACCTAAACATACTACTAGGTTTTCGTCTGTCGTAGCGATACAATGGTACATGAAACGAAAATCTGGTCTTACAACTCAGGGACTCAGGTAATTCAGCGGCTAAGATGCCGCAAACCACTATGCAGAACTGCGCCCCTTAAGAGTGCCAGGATCAACTGCTCGTTGCTTCGTATCCCAGATGCGTTCAAGTTATGATCCTAGAATTGTCGGTACTATGTCAGACCACGTTGGTTTAAAGTACAACCCCCTGAGTAACTTTATTTCCCCTCTGATCTGTTAATCTGGCACACTCTGATAAGCTTGTTATGCTGCTAAAAGAGGCGTTTAACAATGTGCCCCTTACTGTTGAGTATAACTTCAGGCATCCTATTTGTCAGAGATGATTGCTTAAGATATACATCGGTGTAAACGTTCCAACTATTTCAATAAGGAATAATATCATCAATATACATTGACGTACTCTAATTGTTCTTTTTTATACACTTTGATTATTTGTTGTTTTACACCGATATTATATTATTATTATATTAGGGTGGGTGGGAAGATCATTTAAATGAATAGTTAATTCCGAAATATGCGCCAAATGATTGGTTTCTTGAAAGCAGTGAAAACAATGACAAACTCAAAATGTGGAAAACCCAAACATCAAATAAAGTGTTTTCCTTGTGAAAAAGAATAGCTTGTTTGACGGTGCTCAGTAAATATATATTTTGTTGGACACAGCTGGGAAAAAAAAGATTGTCCTATCCACCTGCCCTTTTCACACACAAACATACACCTTAAAATGACTGCGGTCTGTATATAATGGAGTCTGAGCAAGATAAACCAGTCCTTATCATTATGTCGAATACCATTCGCCGTCAGGGTACAATGACAATCGACTTTTGACGTCATACAACCGAAGGAAGGGACAGACATATACTTTATAAAAATCTCACCTCAACATTTGATGCATAAAATTATACACATACATACTTAAAAATAAGTTGAACCATTCCATGCGGAATTACGAGAGACTATTATGCATACCACAAAACAATCTATGAACGAAGGGTATTAGATAAATTCGTAAACAATTACAATTAAATATATAGTACGTAGGAATATACAAATTGGCAGCACGTTTTTTTAAAGATAATATGGCAGGTTTGGGCAGTTAAAAAGGATAGTTCATGGTATGTCAGTATTAAACTAACCTCATCTTATCGTTAAAGAACATAAAACCTTCAAACTGGGAACACTTGTTAAAATGGTTAAATCGTTTAACATGATATAATGCGCATGGCAGTAAAACGAGACATTCATCTTCAATAAGTTTTTACAATAGAAACAAATTCTTTCAGATAAAGGACATCTATCATATCTTCCAGTTTCAAGTCTTAGGGAGTTATACCACATCTAAAAAGGGCCAGTATTCTAACCAGGGTCCTAACGGGGGATGAACGACGTGCGGCTGAACAATTCTAAAGGACTGGTTTATGGAGTTGGTTGCTATTTGTTTTCAACATGATACTCTCCGGGGTCCACACACTTCTCGATATGGCTGAAATATTGCCGATGTGACGTTAAACTTAAACTCACTCACTCACTCACTCCACACACTTCTGCCAGCAATGCTGGGGTGCCTGGATCGCACCGGTGAAGACTTCCTTTCGGTGGTGTAAAAAAGTCTCCGCGTCAGAAATGACGTCATCATCATCTGCATAATACATCCACGGTTACAAATATCTAAAAAAGCAGCTTGGTCTTCGTCAAAACGACGCAACATCTCACGAGAGACGATGAGCGTTTCCGATCAGAAGTCCGGAGGATTGGAGCTTCGTCATGTCGAGTTCATTTCCCATGTTCTCAGCTAACTGATATGAGACTATGTGTACTCCTGCATTGACAATTGACGCGCGGTGAGTCGTCGATCATCCATAAGTATATCATATATTTCATCAACAATTTCGTTTGTGGTGGCAGTTGAAGGGTCTTCCTGGTCTAGGATCATCTTCGATATTCTCACTTCCCCTCTTGAACTCCGCTGCCCATAGCTTAACAGTAGCACAGGAAGGAGCATCACCCCCTAAATGTAACACCAGGTCCGCAATGCCCATCTGGTGGAGTTAGCCCTTTCAGTTGGAGAAATAGTTGAATTAAGTAAAATTGAGTTACATTATGTGCCATGAAAATTGTAAGAACACCTGCATGTGTTTGCGAAATTAAACATGAGTTTTGAGCAAAGGAAAATATTCTCGCCCATGGGCGAAATATTTCAATAACGCTATAAAATCGTTGAATTAACTAAAAAATGAGTTGAAATTTGTGTCATGATACTTGAAAGAAATACATTTATGAATTTGCTAAACAAAAACATGAGTTTCAAGTAAAGGAACATATTCTCGTCCATGGGCAGGCCCATGGGCCACACTTCGCCCATGGGCCACACTTCGCGACATAGTATACATATTTATTTTTTCTTCCCTGCTGTGTTCCCATGAAAACAGCATGTTTAATTTTGTAAATAGCTTGGACCGAGACTGGGCAAACACCGTAGTGTTTCTCTACTGTTGGGTTTCCAGAACTATAATGGGACGTGTGAGATGCTTCATGTCAGGTGATACACAATCTCATTAAAAACAGAAGGTGCCGCGATTCGCTGTGCTATGATTGTTGGTTCGAATCCCGGTTCGCCCCGATTATGTTTTTAGGTTTGTCAGCACCATACCCGTGCTCGTGGGTTTCACCGAAGTGGTAAACGTCTGGGACCTGCTTCACATAGGGCTTTTCTCCCATATTAAGCTGACGCGCCGTGATATAACTGGAATACTGTTAAAAGCGGCGTTAAACCCAGCTCACTCCACTCCACATAGGTCTTAATTCTCGCTATCGCTAACCCAAGATCTGAGGACATTACGGGTCAGGTTAGAACGACCTTTCATCCGACCAATAAAAGCAAATGTGTTTTCTAATCATGCAACCTCGAAAACGTTAACACGGGGTATTCCGAACGACAGTTACGGCCCGTACGACAGATTTCGTCAAAGTTATCGTCCATCTCTCGCTTCCGTGGGATAAACATTTGAACGGAGTCGGCGTTGCACAGTACGTGGGAAGCACTGCCATACAATCTCAACCATATATTAGACATTCCGGAATGTTCGTTTGTTCAGTTTTCAAAATTTAAATCGAGAACTGTGTCAACATATTATTCAAGTGTAGTCTGAATTGTAAATCGCCAGGTTGAAACGAGTGCCGTAAAGCTCGAAAAAGCTGCTTTCTAATTGGCTGATGTCGACTTCTTGTTAGTCGTTTCAGTGGTCGGTCGAAGTTCACGAAATGTCGTTATGACGTGACTCGTAATGGATGCCCTCAGATCTTTGTTTAGCCGCAGCGAGAACTACTATCTGATTTTAATGAGACTGGGTGATACAATGCAAACAGATAATGAATCACAGGCAGAGCTTAGACAAGGCTACACAACACTTGATAACATGTTTATATTTCAGAGTATTGTACAAAGATACCTACTTGTAAAAAGGGGAAATTTCTAGGCTTTTATTTGTTGACTTCGCAAAAGCGTTTGACTATGTATAAAGAAACACGCTATGGATTCTTTCAAACTCCAGTAGGCTAAGCTATAAAATGAACAATATATTAAGTAACAAGTATGAAAATGTTGAAATCCGTGTATGGAATAACCATTATTTTTCAGAAACATTTGACATACAACTAGGAGTGAGACAAGGTTGTATACCGAGTCCCTGTTTATTTTCTTTCCTTGTACACGAAGAAACCCAAATTAAATATTATTGCTAAAATGGTGTAATGATACCAGGATAAAGTTAATTATTTTTTCTAGTACATGCAGATAACTTTGGGTTAATTACAAGTACTATTGGTGGACAACAGAAACAAATTAAGGAACTAGGAAATTATTGTGAACAGTGGAAAAGGACAAAACAAACTAAGGTTACTGTGTTAAGAACGGAGGGAAACTATCAAGACATGAAATATGGCTCTACAAAGGCTGTACTTTACTACCATAAAATACTATTTCATACAAGTATTTGGGGGGTGTATTTTTCCATGTTATTATTTATTTATTTTACCTACATGAATCTTGGGCATCACATGCAAAATATGCAGCAATTAAAAGCACAAAAGGCTTTGATAGGAATTCTAAGGAATATCCATATTCTAGGAGATTTCAACAATACTAATTTCTGTAAAATATTTGATGTTAAGATAAATAAAGCACATTTTCGATGTTTATTGCGTTACGTATAATTTTGAAAAAGGGAAATAAATAAATATTTAAAGTGAACTGAAAATTTACGAACTGTGTAATTTAAATGAAGTCGAAAATGAGTCACACTGCCCCCTTGCATGTCCAGCTTTTACAAAATTAAGAAATAGATTCAACAATTAAATTATCATGTCCATCCAAACATAAATCCAATGACGTCTTTGCTAAGCACTACAAACCATGATACACAGCAGAATATGTCCATGTTTATCTATTGAATATAAGATGGAAAATAAATAACGCTTTAGTAGATATATAGCTGTTATATTATAATGTTTGTAATGTACTCAATGCCTTTTGAGTACCGAAATATATAAATATTGGATACAGAAGCAAAACAATTACCCCTTTGAGGAAACCCACGAGCACGGATATGGTGCTGACAAACCTAGAAAGAAAATAATCGAACCCACGAGCATAGGTCAGAGAAAAGATGTAGCATAGATGTAACGAAAGACTACGATGAAAAAATACGAATCGTAGCTGAACGTTTTTCTGTTCTAATACCTGTAAACATAGACGAATAAGTACCAATATTACCCGATGAAGTCAGTACCAAGTATTCCCATGTACAGAACGGACAAAATACCTCAGGGGTTTGTTAAAATAAGCAAGCACTTAAACTGTCTGATGGCGCGTTCGTCTTGATCCAAATCTTCATCCCCATCTAACACAGAGGGCGATGATCTGCAAGACGCACCACCATCTTGTTGGTCAGTAACATACCATCAACACTGGTCGAATAATTGGATTCACTCCTTTATATTTCTTGTGGGGTTTTTGTTCTTAAAAGAATTATCAGTGAACACATAAGTGACATGTGACCTTCTTCCAAACAAACGAGACGCCTTTTGAGGTAACTAGTGCATAATCTCAACTAACTTCCGAAGAGTTGTCGCATTGCGTTAATAACTATCGATCTTTGTCGTAAAACAAAACAGTCCCACCCACTGTAGACAAGTGGCGTTTATTGCGACCAATCATTCAAACCCTGACACCAGTGATTCAGAGTGAGCAATAGTTTGTTTAGAACACACTGTGATGCAAGTCCCTATTTCTCGACTTTTACAGTTATGTTATAGCTCGATGGGACCAGAGACTTGCCCATGAAGGAATGACATGGAACCGGTGTCCAATAAAACGCTCTCCCTCTTTCATTTACGTAGTGGAAACATTGGTCTCGAATCTGCCAAAGAGAATAATGGATTTAATACAATTACGACTCCTGGCGGACAACGACCTTCTAATACTGGAAAGGGCCATTGGGACTTTGAAGTCGAGCTGGTGTTGAAACCTACAATGCAGCAATTCAGAGCCAGCATTATCCCTGAGCAATTCCTTACCTGTTCCCAAGCTAAAAGTGCTTTATGGCTCCGCGGTGTGGCATGGAAGAATAAGACATTTCATGTCTCATCTGTTTTCCTTATATTTGAAAGATCTTTTTAATCATGTTAGCTTCTCGCCAGACAGAGACCACGAGATGGCAGACTTGTTTTGATTTGTCCTCTCGTCACTCTGGTCAGAAAACCTGGTTATCATTGATTGCTTACAGGTCTGGGAAATAAGTCAGCCTTGCCGTGTATTTGATTGTGCATTAGATGGGGACAATCCTCAAACCGCTTTACGCCGTGCTATGTCGCACAGTACACAAAAGGTCGCTCGGTGTTGGATTCAGCGACAGCACACAGACCCATGAGCTCTTCGTTTCCCAGGTACCTATTGGTGGAAGCTTAATGCAATAACAAAATAGCTGGGGGACCACAGTCCCAACGGTAAAGCCGATGCCATTATTATATTAAAGTCACATAGCGTTTCACATGTGTTGCCAACTGAATGATTATTAACAAAGGAAGTTTTGTGGTGGTTTAATATACTCACAACATGGCCTATATGCAACCCTCCTAGGAGATAAGAAGAATTATAAAAGATGTTATCGTTATTACATTCAGAACAGCAGAGCGCAGTGGGAAGTGTAATTTACCCTGAACAGAATGTAATACGATTTAAGATCCAGAGTATTATATCGGTGAAGTCAGTGAAATGGTCATGTCTTTTTCTTGACTGACTCACTATTGTCACGTGAATGAAACACCGTTCATCCGATTGCTACGTTCTCATTATAGTGCAGATGTCCAGGTTAACGAATTATATGCGTGAAGTGATGTCCCTTTAATCGTGTATACATGTTCCAAACAGTATTTCCGAACTAACAGTTTCCGTACTACGCGTTCCAGACTATTGGGTTCCAGATTAAAGGGTTCCGGATTAACGGGTCCCTTACTATCTGGACCGTACTAATGGGTGGCGTACTAACGGCTTCCGGAAAACGAGTCTGTTCTAATGGGTTATGTACTAACGATTACCGTACTAACGGGTTCCGCACTAGCGGCTTCGAAACTAACGGACCGACAAACGGGTTCTAGACTCACGGGTGGTGTACTTGCGAGTACACACGAGTGGAAGGCTTCCAGACTAACGGATGGTGTACAAGCGAGTACACACAAGTGGAGAGCTTTCAGACTAACGGATGGTGTACTAAGGGTTTCCAGACTAACGAACAGACTAACGGGTGGTGTACTTGCGAGTACACACAAGAGGAGGGCTTCCAGACTAACGGGTGATGTACTAACGAGTACACACGGGTGGAGGGCTTCCAGGCTTACGGGTGATGTACTAACGAGTACACACGGGTGGAGGGCTTCCAGGCTTACGGGTGATGTACTAACGAGTACACACGGGTGGAGGGCTTCCAGGCTTACGGGTGATGTACTAACGAGTACACAGGGGTGGAGGGCTTCCAGGCTTACGGGTGATGTACTAACGAGTACACACGGGTGGAGGGCTTCCAGGCTTACGGGTGATGTACTAACGAGTGCACACGGGTGGAGGGCTTCCAGGCTTACGGGTGATGTACTAACGAGTGCACACGGGTGGAGGGCTTCCAGGCTTACGGGTGATGTACTAACGAGTGCACACGGGTGGAGGGCTTCCAGGCTTACGGGTGATGTACTAACGAGTACACACGGGTGGAGGGCTTCCAGGCTTACGGGTAATGTACTAACGAGTACACACGGGTGGAGGGCTTCCAGGCTTACGGGTGATGTACTAACGAGTACACACGGGTGGAGGGCTTCCAGGCTTACGGGTGATGTACTAACGAGTACACACGGGTTGAGGGCTTCCAGACTTACGTGTGATGTACTAACGAGTACACACGGGTTGAGGGCTTCCAGGCTTACGTGTGATGTACTAACGAGTGCACACAAGTGGAGTGCATCCAGACTAGGACTATATCTGTAAAAAAAAGAAGAAAAGTTACCGTATACTAAATTTATCATGAACACTACCACCATACTTGAACATGTACATCTACATTTTCAGATCCTTATTCCGTGCTATTTCATATATATATTTTTTAAACTTTCACCCTAGGACACATTTAATTCTTTTAATGCCCGAAGTGCAGTGAACTTATAAGAACGTTCCTCTTGATAAATTCTTCGATCGAAATCGAAGTGACATGTTTTCTATCCGTTTGAAGTGCCATGTAAGTGCTCTTCTCGCGTTGACTGTGGATCCAGGGAATGATAGGCCCTCTTGGCGGAACACATGGCGTTGGGTCACAGCTCAGAAAGACTGCTGGGGCACTTGATAAAGCGACTGCCTGGGACGGCAAACCCAACGCATCCATCTGACTGATTGTGTGACATCATATCCCCAAGGCGTTGGTCGTTACACCATTCCAGACAACGGGTTTGTCTGGACTAGTGTCGATTAGTTCACTCCAGTTTTCTTCTCTGGCATTGACGTATTTACCGCCTCGGATGTTGAGCATGCGCACAGCACAATGGTCCTACATCAAGTGAAGGGAAACAACGCTGGGAGACGAGGACGGGTAGGTTGGAGTCATGTTAGTTTCTGGGACTTCGGCCCTGCTCACAAGTTAATGATGTGTGAGTTCGTGTTCCCCCTTCCTTCAAAAGCTTCGTACCGGAAGTGACGTTACCATCTGCATCGCAAACTCAGCACAGGGTTTCTCTCGCTTATGAATGCAATACTGGAAGGGCCATACTCCCTCCACCGCACTCTTCCAATATACCTTTGGAAACAATCCAGGGTAGAATAGATCTTCAGCAACCCATGCTTGCAGTAAAAGGCGACTATGCTTGTCGTAAGAAGCGACTAACGGGATCGGGTGGTCAGACTCGCTGACTTGGTTGATGCATATCATCGTATCCAATTTGGGTGGATCGAAGCTCATTAGATCAATCCCTGGATTGTCTGGTCAAGACTCGATTATTTACAGACCGCCGTCATATAGCTGGAATATTGCTGAGTGCGGCGTTAAACAACAAATAAACAAAACAAAGAATATGCAACAAAGCAATATCACGAGAAAGCGAAAATTGGGCAAAAGGTCGCTTTTTTGCATTCTCACACTTTGTTTTCAACTCGTTTCCTAAGATTAAAAGCGTTTGTCCCCTACAGCATTCCATACTATGGTGGTGATAACGCAATGGACGACATCGACGATGGTAATACGCCTCTGATACCTGATTTCAAGGGGTTATAACTGGGTAAATAATAAATGTTTATGCGAAACGTTTATACAAACATGAGACAACACAACCGCGAATTACTTACATATATATCAATAATTCCGTCAAATACATCTATAAATTAGAACGGTTCGCCCTGATTATGTTTCTAGGTTTGTCAGCACCATACCCGTGCTCGTGGGTTTCACCGAAGTGGTAAACGTCTGAGACCTGCATCACTTCGGGCTTTCCTCCCACATTAAGCTGACACGCCGCGATATGACTGGAATATTGTTAAAAACGGCGTAAAACCCAGCCCACTCACTCACTCACTATAATTTAGAAGGACCGCCTCATTGGTCTAGCGGTATAGCGTCCACCCGGAGAGCGGAAGGTCCGGGGTTCGATCCCCGGCCGCGTCATACCAAAAGACGTTAAAAGATGGTACTTGTTGTTACCCTGTCTTGCGCCCGACATTAAGGGGCTAAAACAAGGACTGGTCGGCTCGGAGTCAGTATACTGTGTCTGAGTGGGGTATTCATGTTAAACTGCGGCATGGTATCTCAGTGAGCTAGCACTATAAATCGGCATCAGTCCGGACTAGTTCAAGCAGTCACACACACACACACACGTGCATGCACGTCGCTATGTAAGTGCAATAATCTTGGACACGACGTTAAACCCCATTTCACCTCACCTCACCTATAATTTAGAAGATGTTTTACGTCATTGCCGTGATATATAGCATTCAGAATGCGCAATTCATACATACATTTTGGACACACATATCATTGAACTGCGATGTGCACCAAGAGAAAGTAAGCATGACATAATACATTCAATCTTGATGAAATAGATGGACAATATTCATAACTCAGAATATATTTATTTAAACCCAAAATCTTACAGAACGTGCTCCAGACTGACCACTAATGATGATGCCCTTGTGAATTGTTATGGAGATGAGACAAATAGGTTAAACTGTGTTTCTGCGACGCTAGATTAGATAAGCATCAAGCTGTCATAAAGAAATATGATCTCCACAAATCAATGAAATATCTATTTCTGACATGGCACATGCCTGGCGTCTATCAGACATATGTATATATAGATACATAATAGACTAATAGATCTGCTTCTATTGTTCTTCGGGCTTCAGTATACGCAGTCGTCGGCGATGGGCACTGTTTTGTGATGGTGCTTCAGACACGTGAAGTTGGAGATACATGATGCTGTCTACATGATGCTGTCTACATGATGCTGTCTACATTATGCTGTCCACATGATGCTGGAGAGACATGATGATGTCTACATGATGCTGTCCACATGACGCTGTCTACAAGATGCTGTATAGACGATGTTGTCTACACGATGTTGTCTACATGATGATGTCTACATGATGTTGTCTACATGATGCTGTCCACATGATGCTGGAGAGACATGATGTTGTCTACATGATACTGTCCACATGATGCTGGAGAGACATGATGCTGTCTACATGACGCTGTCTACAAGATGCTGTATAGACGATGTTGTCTACACGATGTTGCCTACATGATGCTGTCTACATGATGTTGCCTACATGATGCTGTCTACATGATGCTGTCTACATGATGCTGTCTACATGATGTTGTCTACATGATGCTGTCTATATGATACTGTCTACATGATACTGTCTACATGATGCTGTCTACATGATGCTGTCTACATGATGTTGCCTACATGATGCTGTCTACATGATGCTGTCTACATGATGCTGTCTACATGATACTGTCTACATGATGTTGTCTACATGATGTTGTCTACATGATGCTGTCTACATGATGCTGTCTACATGATGCTGTCTACATGATACTGTCTACATGATGTTGTCTACATGATGCTGTCTACATGATACTGTCTACATGATACTGTCTACATGATACTGTCTACATGATGTTGTCTACATGATGCTGTCTACATGATGCTGTCTACATGATACTGTCTACATGATACTGTCTACATGATGTTGTCTACATGATACTGTCTACATGATACTGTCTACATGATATTGTCTACATGATGTTGTCTACATGATGTTGTCTACATGATACTGTCTACATGATACTGTCTGCATGATGTTGTCTACATGATGCTGTCTACATGATGTTGTCTACATGATGCTGTCTACATGATACTGTCTACATGATGCTGTCTACATGATGTTGTCTACATGATGTTGTCTACATGATGCTGTCTACATGATGTTGTCTACATGATGCTGTCTACATGATGCTGTCTACATGATACTGTCTACATGAGGTTGTCTACATGATACTGTCTACATGATACTGTCTACATGATGCTGTCTACAATATGTTGTCTATGTGATACTGTCTACATGATGTTGTAAATGGTGCTGTCTACATGATACTGTCTATATGATGTTGTACATGATGCTGTCTACAAGATGTTGTCTATATGATACTGTCTACATGATGCTGTCTACATGATACTGTATGCATGATACAGTCTATATGATGCTGTCTACATGATGCTGTCTACAATATATTGTCTATATGATGCTGTCTACATGAGGTTGTCTACATGATGTTGTTCATGATGCTGTCTACATGATGCTGTCTACATGATGCTGTCTACAATATGTTGTCTATATGATAGTGTCTACATCAGGTTGTCTACATGATGTTGTTCATGATGCTGTCTACATGATCTTGTTCATGATGTTGTCTACATGATGTTGTTCATGATGTTGTTTATATGATAGTGTCTACATGATGCTATCTACATGATACGGTATGCATGATGCTGTCTACATGATGTTGTCTACATGAGGTTGTCTACATGATACTGTCTACATGATACTGTCTACATGATACTGTCTACATGATACTGTCTACATGATGCTGTCTACATCACACATACACACACACACACACACACACACACACACACACACACACACACACACACACACACACACACACACATGCGCGACGTTCATTCGTCAAGTACTGTAGATCGCATCTAGTAGTCCGGTGTCGTTTCATCTTGAATATCTTTCAAAATCATTTATGACAGATTTGACGTCAGCGTGTCCACACCCTGAAGGAAAAGGTTTCCCGGAGCGAAAGCTTTACTGATATCAATAATATCTGTGGCTTCGTGCCTCGTGCACACTTCCTGCTGAATACCAAGATAATTACATGTGGGAATCTATGAGAAATTAATCATCTCAAATGCAACACATTTCTTCTTTCATCTCTATACAATGAAATCCATTTACTCGGGACTGATGGGTACGGAGGGGTGTCTGATTTTAATGGTCCGTTTTGAGAGGTTTCCTGGCTAAAGGGGTCTGGAATACTAAAGTCATCATTTTTAATGAACAACAAATACATGCTCAGTATCTCTCAAACCGGAACCAACGCCATGTTCTTTGAACCAATTCAGTGCACAAGAAACGATATCATGATGTGCACATTCACATCAAAACATATTCATCGGTTAGAAATATCCAAATATTCAAGACTATATCAAAAGATAACAGTTAAAGCTGGGCATTTGAAAGAAACACTATAACACCTAAATCACACCCAAAAAAATTCAGGAGGATTTAATGCAATCTTCAGACAATGCATGTCACGGAGTTTCACACTTCCTCTCACGCCATTCTTGTAGGTCAGGAGCACCGATTCTAGGTGACGTCAAATACTGTTACATAAATATCCGGTGGCAGGTCGACACACTGCAAGGAATGTTAAACTGCGAGACTTGCTCCTGCTACTTAATTACATTAAGAGGCGAACCCTGCCGCTCGCAGGCTACAACACTGGGTCTTGTTCAGAGGAAATTAATATCACTGAAACCAATCGACTTAGTGATCTATCGCTTGATAATGCAACTAATAATGCCATTGCGCATGCGCTGGATTCCGCGATGGCAAACCAGTAGCACTTCTGCTTCGGTACCACCCTACAGGCGGGAATGATGCTGAACTGAAATAAAGGCGTTGCTTGAAGACGGAAGACTACTGCATGTGAAATGTGAAATATTTGTCATGTGAAATGCGATTAAAGCACCGTTACCAATGTGCACTGTAGCTTAGATATACGGTATATCTGTCTATTGAAATATGATTTATTTATCGTAGTGTGTGTTATTAACTCGACAAAACATATATTTGATAACAAATAGATTTCCGATCGAAGGTCGTTATTATTATTATTATTATTATTATTATTATTATTATTATTATTATTATTATTTCATACCGTCAAGACTAACATGAATGGACAACTGGAACCTAAATGTATGTCTAGGAGTGATCGCGCAGGTTTGGGGATTGAGTTTGGATTAACACGACTATCTAGAGAGTCGAACTGGGCCTTCGGCCTGTCTACCTAACGCTTCAACAACTATACTCGACCCCTCCACCTCTTAAGTCCCTTCAGCCGAATCTAATTTATCGTATGATGAATTAAAATATGCAGTTGATCTTTATAATATCTTACACAAAACACGATACACGATATCACGTTCATTAGAAGCACTTGTGGTATTCCTAATGATGAAATGTTTCTTGAAAAGGTGAGGTGAGGTGAAATTGGGTTTAACGTCGCGTCCAAGATTATTGCACTTATATAGCGATGTGCATGTACGTGTGTGTGTGTTTGTGTGGCTGCTTGTACTAGTCCGGACTGATGCCGATTTATAGTGCTAGCTCACTGAGATACCATGCCGAAGTTTAACATGAATACCCCACTCAGACACAGTATACTGACTCCAAGCCGACCAGTCCTTGTTTTAGCCCCTTAATGCCGAGCGCCAGACAGGGTAACAACAAGTACCATCTTTAAAGGTCTTTTGGTATGACGCGGCCGGGGATTCAACCCCGGACCTTCCGCTCTCCTGGCGGATGCTCTACCACTAGAACACGGAGGAGGTCTTCTTGAAAAGGACAGGACGATACAGACTGCATTTGTTCGTAAACAGTGTTTTTTTAATAATTTTGTTTCATTTTTAATTACAACGTATTTTATCCATTAAATGCAAATGTGACCAACGCTAACATGATTCTGTCAAATAAAACTCATGCATAATAGTTAGCATTCCAAGAAATACATTCGGTACTTATGTAGACAGGTTTCAGGAGTTTGTAGCGCCCGCGGTAATTGTCTTAAGGTACGCCTGAGTGTTGCTGTGTAAATCCTTGTGCAAGACACAACGAAGCCGTTCAAAAATTAATCCCATTATTGGGTAGAGCGTCAGGGACCGTTAATAATATCCAGAGCAGCTGTTACTCCAGGAGTATCCAAATGGCATATACATCGTAAATAATTCAGCGGACAATCTCTAGGAGCGCTACAGCAGATACGGGCTCATGTCTGACCCGAATCCCATACTGTGCTTCTCGTTCATAATTAATAAAAAGGGTCCTTTTTTGAAAAATATTGATGTTTTGTGATTGATATTGTTGTAGCATATATGATTTCTCGAGGGACTGCTCCGGACTGGCAGGCCCATCCATCTCTGTCTGTATCGCCACTCAAACCTATTTTAGTGATGATATGTTGTGAGGATCTGATGCCTCGAACAACAACGGAAGCGCAGCCGTATTACTGACCGACGTGGTCCCTCCATCAAAAATGTTTTACAACGCCATTGTCGTCTTGAGTCATCTTTAATAAAATATTGTTAATGCTACATTTCACAATAGCACCAAATGTCAAAGTTTGCGGTGTCTGAAACAACAGAGTGAGTATGGTTTTACGCCGCTTTTAGCAATATTCCAAAAATATCACGACGTGGGATTCCAGAAATGGGCTTCACACATTGTACCCATGTCGGGAATCGAACCCGGTCTTCGGCGTGACGAGCGAAAGCTTTAAGCACTTGGCTACCCAACCATCCTCAAGCGCCGAGTTGGGTAGGCTAGTAGTGAAAGCACTGGCTCGTCACACCGAAGGTCGGGTTTGATTCCCGAACATAGCGAAGCCAATTTCTGGTGTCCCCTGCTGTGATATTGCTGGAATTTTGCTAAAAGCGCCGTAAGACCAGACTCACTAACACACTGATACAACAGAGTTGTGAGATTAAAGTTGGCTTTAATTGTACCGAGGACAGATGTTTTTATTCTACGTAGTGTATGGACCGAGCAGATGAAGATTTGATCGTTGTTCGAGGTTCGATTTAGCAGCCAAGGGAAAATATCGTAGTCGAACTTCGAGATACATGTGGGATTTCGAGGAATTATTTACTGCTGTGACGTCTTTAATTAGCACATCAAGAATGACGTCTCCATAACGCCACGTGCACAGCGCGGAAATAATATGTATTGAACGTGGGATTCGCGTGGAAGTTTATGATCTCGTTTACTTGGGACCGTAGTATCATAAACGTGCTCCGCCGGGAGTTCGATTCCCAGTCGCGTCATACCAGAAGACGTTAAAAGATGGTACTTGTTGTTACCCAGTCTGACATTTGGCATTAAGGGGCTCGGAGT
Organism: Haliotis cracherodii; assembly: GCF_022045235.1. Lineage (NCBI taxonomy): Eukaryota > Metazoa > Mollusca > Gastropoda > Lepetellida > Haliotidae > Haliotis > Haliotis cracherodii. The sequence goes on along the minus strand of NW_027266276.1, from coordinate 9,352,896 downwards.
CAGTATACTATGTATATCTGATTCATGTTAAACTGCGGCATCAGTCCGGAGTAGTTCAAGTAGCAACACACACACACACACACACACACACACACACACACACACACACACACACACACACACACACACACACACACACACACACACAAACTCACTCACACACACACACACACACACACACACACACACACACACACACACACACACTCACACACTCACTCACACACTCACTCACTCACACGCTCACTCACTCTCACACACACACTCACTCACACACTCACTCACTCACTCACACTCACACACTCACACACGCTCACACACACGCACGCACACACACACACACTCACTCACTCACACTCACTCACTCACTCTCACACACACACACTCACTCACTCACTCACACACTCACTCACTCACTCACACACACACTCACACACACACGCACGCACTCACACACACACACGCGCGCGCACGCACACACACACACACACACACACGTCTTTCCTTTATGAATGACGCTTTGTTAATTGCCTTGTGTACCTTTAATGTGCAACGCGGTAGAATCCACCTTTGCCAGCTCTGTCAAGTTAATTTCAGTAAAACGGCACCGCTCAATGTATATTACGATTGACTTAAGATATACAAGATGCACAATGCCTAAAACAGAAAAAATGTGGCAACAAACAGACAGTTCGAATTCGCATCTCAAACTCCTCTTCTTTTAAAGGTTTATTAAATTAAAAACATTTATCTGTAAGATAAATTCGTTGTAAGTTGTAAGGGGAATATTGTTTCGATGTACCCTCCACGTGGCCATGTAGCCCGAGCCGACACTCACATGTACAACGCATTAATTTCGTTCCTCGGCTCCCATCGAACCCGCCTGACCATAAACATGGATAGCGATTGGATGAAAACGCCATAAATGACGCAAGTCTCAATCTCATGAAAAACAGATGTTAGTGCTCGCTGTCCTACACAAAGATCCAAGGACATCCCATTAAATGTCACGTCGGCACGACCTTTCATCCGACCAATCAGAGCATCGCTCACGAGATCGCGATAGTGATCATGAAAGTCCGAATGTGTCCTCTAATCAATCAACCCCGAAAAGGTTAACACGAGACATTCCGAACGACTTATTCCGATTTCTAGACACGAACAAGAAGTGCCCGACATTTGAAACGGAAGAGGGTTTCCATAGGAAGCATGGCCATACAATCTCATATCATCTTTTGGACATTCCTAAATGTTTTTTTGTTCAGTTTTGAAATTTTGAATCGAGAACTTTGTTGAAATATGTTTGACAGCGAAGCCTGGAATGGAAGTCGCAATTTTGAAACTAGTGCCGTAAAAGCTCGTGAACGCTTCTTTCTGATTGGTTCATGTCGCGATCGGTGTCCTGTCATTTAATTGGTCAGTGAAAGTTCGCAAAGGTCGTTCTGACGTGACCTTAATGTGATGTCCTCAGATCTTTGTGTGGCGGTTGCGAGCACTAAGGCCTGTTTTTCATGAGAAAAGGCAAGTCCATTTCGTTCAGGATCATAAAACTTATATGTATCCTGGAGTTTCAACATGCATATGATTATTTCTTAGAAAGCCACGAATAGCATCTCCATTAACGAAGTGTTATTAACATAGGGATGCACAAAGGATCCTGTCAGTGATGCGAACGCACTGATTCACGTTTATTTGGCTCTCGATAAGTGAACGACCAAGATACATGGACTAGCTGGAGTCCACTGCTGGCTCTGCGGTCTGTGAAATATTTCCTGATGATGACCCTACTGTTATATGGTCACAGTCATGAATAAAAGGCGACTATGCTTGTCGTAAGAGGCGACTAACTGGATCGGGTGGTCAGGCTCGCTGACTTTGTTGATGAATGTCATCGACCCCAATGACGTGGATCGATGCTCATGATGTCAATCAGTCGAGTGTCTGGTCCAGACTCGATTATTTACAGACCGCCGTCATATAGCTGGAATATTGCTGAGTGCGGCGTTAAACAAGAAAACAACCAACTGATTATGAAGACGTTACATTTGGATATAAACATCTCCAGAATTACCCTAACATATATAACCCCTAAGGCTGTACAAATAAACAGATCCCAAAGAGTAAAGCTAAAAGTGTCCTTCATTGACGCCAACCATAATTATGTTATAGCAGGAATGATGTCATTTCTTTATTTCACGGGTAGGGAATCACAGTGTTAGAAATTCTGCCTAGATTTGAATCCTACACAGATGTTTGTTAGTCATCCTGACCCTCACACATCCGTTTACGAAACTAACTTCAGCAGTTTATAATTCTTATTATTTCACCCAAGCCATGGTTATTAGTAACACCGGACCGTTGCGGCTTAAAAAGAACCCCTCGGGGGAACCTCGCCTCAACGAGTAGGAGGGTCGCCGAGGTGAGCGTCGAAGCTTGGGGCGTTAGTCTGAGTGGAGCCGCCTCGGGTTCAGATCTTGGTGGTAGTATGTTGCTGGATTGGCCTACGTTATTCCCTGACTTGTACCACATGTTCCCGGGTTTTTTGGGTGAACAATTGATTTGCCTTTGCATGTGTTTGTGACGCGTGTCACCGATGGGGCATGATACGATCACCTTTTTGCGAACACCTGGTATCATCACTATTTCATAGTGATTCATTAACACATGCTCATGATATAGTCGGAATCGTAAATCGACTTTTTTGCAGAGATTTCTTATGAATATGGAAAGGGTTTTGTCGCTTTTATTCTTTATACAACACAAAGAACAAAATAATTCTAAAATGTTGTGCTCCTTAGTTGTATACAGTAAACTACGGTTATATCGACCACGCTTATAACGAACTGACGGATATAACGAACTTACTTTTTTGTCCCTAAAATGTGCTGTAGTTATGCTATATATATGCTTATAACGAACTACGGTTATAACGAACTAAAATTAGTGGTCCCTTTTAGTTCGTTATAACCGTAGTTTACTGTATATAACGTCGCAGCTAGCAATGTTCCAGCCACATGGCGAAGGTCTATAAATAGTCGAGTCTGGACCATATAATCCAGTGATTAACTTAATTAAAATCGATCTATGCAATTGGGATACGATGACTAACCACCAGACAGGGACGGGTTGCTGAAGACCCGGATCTAACCCGGATCTAACCAAGATCTAACCCGGATCTTCACGGGACAAGGTGGTGTGTAAAGTCCACAGGCGGTGTTCATAAAAAAAAGAATTAAGATTTTCCCTAAGTCAGAACCTGAAATCTCACTCAGCTGATATTAAAACTGCTATAAGATTAGTCTGAAAGTTAGCTACGTCTGCAAAAAAACCTAATTAAAACAAACAAACAAACAAGTTCGTGGGTGGTTCCGTCGGGTTACTGAGAGAACAGCATCAGAGGCAAAAAATATACCGTATTTATCAAATCTTTACCCGTGAATCAACGCTTCGTCATCTGAACGCTGTTCAAGTCTGTGGTTGAGCGCGTGATTCCTGTGTTGTATGTATTAGTCAGTGTGCTCACTAGCTTAAATCAAGCACCTTGTATTTAAACCTACGCCTAACCTGTTTAAAGAGATTTGTATTAGAAATTGTCAAAACTTCAACCTGAGCATGACTTGAGTACACTACCAAAAGAAGTTAAAAAAACCCACTATAACTGTAATCAATCCGTCATGCTATAATTGTTCTTTACGTGCTTGTGAGTTGTATAAATTCATCAATGTTCCAAAAGCGGAAGACTTAAGTAAGTAAGGATAAGATTTATGGACGAACAACTTCTTTATTACAATTAAGAGCTACGTTTCTGTGTAGGTTCTAACACCGTAATGAAACAAGTGATAAATGCCTATCAAAGAAGTTAAGACTTACGTTCTTTCTCAGACATAGCTCACTTTTGAAAAATTGACCTAGATCCTCACACCACAAGGCAATTCAAGCGCTACGACTCAACTTCAATATTCAAAGGCCATAGTACAACGCTGAGTTGGTTAAATGGAACTGGGGGTTGGGGCGGCCTTGTGGTTAGTGCGTTCGCTGGTCACGCCGAAAGCCCGGGTTCGATTCCCGACATGGGTACAGTATGTGAAGCCCGTCTCTGGTGTTCCCCGCCGTGATGTTGCTGGAAGGTTTTTAAAGTCATGCTCACTCACTCACTCACTCACTCACTCACTCACTCTGGAGAATGAGATCCTGCTTCAAACGGGCTCAGACCGCGATTTGGTCTCTACCTTCATAGGACCGCCTCCGTGGTCTAGTGGTAGAGCGTTCGCCCGGAGAGCGGAAGGTCCGGGGTTCAATCCCCGGCCGCGTCATACCAAAAAACGTTAAAAGATGGTACTTGTTGTTACCCTGTCTGGCGCTCGGCATTAAGGGGCTAAAACAAGGACTGGTCGGCTTGGAGTCAGTATACTGTGTCTGAGTGGGGTATTCATGTTAAACTTCGGCATGGTATCTCAGTGAGCTAGCACTATAAATCGGCATCGGTCCGGACTAGTACAAGCCGCCACACAAACACACACACGTACATAATCTTGGACGCGACGTTAAACCCAATTTCACCTCACCTCTACCTCCATATACCCACCAACTCAGAAATAACTTTGAATTATCTGTAATAATTTCCTAACGTTGCCCTGTGATTTTTGCTGTCATTTATGAAACACAAAAATCGACAATTTACATAATCTTATTTTATGTATCAGATCTTAGTTACCCCAGAATTGATTATGGCGTCATACGATTATCAATTGAGACGGAAGTATCATAACATTTCAAGCCCTCAAAGAGTACACAAGACGGGGACCAGTTCAAGCTTTAGAAACCATTAGTTGGTGCCATATAGCAGGCCGTTTGCTGGAACATGACTAATATTCCCAGATTGTCGATTTAGAGAGATGTTTTTGAAAGTAGAGTCGGTTTCTCGCAGTCTCAAATTACCCGCCCTTGATTTCCACTTGCCAATTTGATTGGCTACGCTCCTGGGTCTAACGTACCAATCAGAATGCGCGTTTCAAACCAGCCTCCGTATTTGGTCAGCGTGTCCCAATGATTATGATCAAGTTTGCGAGATATTTATCATTGAAAAAATGACTGACACGCAAAATAATGCCCTAAAAATCTTTTTGATGGAAAGGATGTCCAATAAAACTCGCGATGGCTTTTGTTTCTGAGTAATACGAGTTACCTTTTCCCTAATGTCAATTTTTGATTGGTCGGTGAAATGCTAATTAAAATCAAGGGCAGTTGATGTGCGACCGCAAGGACAACGGAATGGATCAGGGTTAGTGCAGGATAACCGAAATGCAAGCCTTGCATTGTGCGGGCTCGCCATTTTTCAATCCAAAATTGAACACATGTACATTTCGACGTTAAAGACTATTTTTGTGAAAAGAATACAATAGATACATATGCAATAATATGAATAAATTAATCATGATTTTCAATCGTAGGTGAATGATAATTTGACAGCTGAAGAAAGACACACAAGAAAGGCTTATATAAACTGCCGAACTAAAAAGGCTTACATTTGAAAATTGGAATTTGACCAAAAATTAGGATCGTTATCAAAACGTTACAGTCGCCGAAATATTGCAAACTTGAGGTCCAACACGCAGCTGTGATACGCGCGTCAAATATATCACTATCGAATTACCATTCCTTGTTTCATTTTTGACCACCATCATTGCGAAATGGGATCGGATCCAGAAATCCTTGGGACTCCTCCCTGATTATGGATGTTGCCTGTGATAGGTATCTTTTATTTCTGAAGCAAATATTTGAAAAGGTGCATTTCGGTTTGGCGAAAAGTACAATTATATATTTACATTTGAAATTTTACTTATTAAATAAGCTTCGAATTAGTTTATTCCTTCACACTCTGATGAGTGAGTGAGTGAGTTGGGTTTAACGCCGCTTTTAATAGTAATCCAGTTATATCACGGCGTGTCAGCTTAAAGCCCGAAGTGATGCAGGTCTCAGACGTTTACTACTACGGTGAGACCCACTAGCACGGGTATGGTGCTGACCTAGAACCTAGAAACATAATCGGGGCGAACCGGGATTCGAACCCACAATGATAGGTTTCTGGCGGCGCCTTAGACGACAGGGCCACCCGTGCCCCTTACACTCTAATGACCTGTCGGGTTCAGCTTACCGATTATGAAAATGATAATAGCTATTTATATTGCGCATATTTCCATATCACTCAGGGGCATGCTCAAAGCGCTATTATTAGCCCGGTTACTGGATCAATGTGCACTTAAGAATCACTCTCAGCTCCCTGGGGATCATACAACCCAAGCCGCCTGTTAGGTGCTGGAAGGTTTAACAACCATATTGCTATTTCATCACACTGGGTACCTATTCACTGCTAGGTGAACAGAGGCACATTTCGAACAAAGTCACTTACCGAGGGAGACGCGACACTACTACTACTACTACTACTACTACTACTACTACTACTACAACTACTACTACTACCGACCAGTGAAGATCCCGGGGTAGAATAGGTCTTCAGCAACCCTTGCTTGTCGTAAAAGGTGACTATGCTTGTCGCAAAAGGCGACTAACGGGATCGGGTGGTCAGGCTCGCTGACTTGGTTGATGCATGTCAACGTATTCCAATTGCGTGGATCGATGCTCATGATATCATTCACTGGATTGTGTGGTCCAGACTCGATAATTTACAGACCGCCGTCATATAGCTAGAATATTGCTAAGTGCGGCGTTAAACAACAAACCAACCAACCAACAACTACTACTACTACTACTACTACTACTACTACTACTACTACTACTACTACTACTTCTACTACACACCCTAGGCGATGTGTGTATGAGATCTCATGCAACTGTGGAGGCAAATACATTGGAGAGACATCACGTTCCACAGCCACAAGATAAAAAGAACTCAGTTAAAACTGACATGAAATCTGACCTTTCGGAACATCTCATCAAACGTCTTGAGCACCATATTTTCTGGCAACAAACAAAAATTCTCAATACCAACATCAGTCGCTGGAAAATGAGGAAACTTCAAGAAACTATGGAAATTCAAAGATAGAAGCAGCCATTAACAGCGACCAAGGCACCCCCCCCCCCCCCGCCCCCCAAAGCGCGTACGCCACTGAGCTTTATCATCAACAACAAATATGTTTGTTTGTTTGTTGTTTAACGCCGCACTCAACAATATTCCAGCTATATGACGGTGGTCTGTAAATAACCGAGTCTGGACCAGACAATCCAGTGATTGACATCATGAGCATCGATCCTTGCAATTGGAATACGTTGACATGCATCAACCAAGTCCGTGAGTCTGACCACCCGATCCCGTTAGTCGCATTATTAGATTGCATTATTTTTAGTGTCATCTCCTTGTCATAACACCTTCACTGTAATTATTTGGCTTCTCTCCTGTCATTCGTATTGGTATATATAAACTCCATACGTATATTCGGGGGCACGGGTGGCCCAGTCGTCTAAGGCGTTGCGTCCCTTGGGCACGCCAGAAACCTATGATTGTGGGTTCGAATCCCGGTTCGCCCTGATAATGTTTCTAGGTTTGTGAGCACCATACCTGTGCTCGTGGGTTTCACCGAAGTGGAAAACGTCTGACACCTGCATCACTTCGAGCTTTCATCCCACATTAAGCTGGCACGCCGTGATATAACTGGAAAACTGTTAAAAGCGGCGTTAAAACCAACTGACTCACTCACCATACGCATATTCAGTTTTCACCTGATGAAATGCGCAAGAAGTAGCTCCAAGATGTCGTTACAAAGAATAAAAAACTTAGTATCTAAAACAAAGGGTCATGTATTCATGTTTTTCAAACTTCTAAAACACCATCAAACACGTCAAGCTATATCATGGTGGCATTTTAATCACATGCGGAATGGCTCCCCGCTTAGAGTAGTGATACAAAAAATATCCTCAGTCTTTATCGTTTGTACCATACTTGTTGAATGAACTAGACACCTCACGTTTGTGGGCAGAAATGTGTCGGAGATGCACACACGCACGGGCCGATTCCAATATTTGTACCGTTAGTATACCTCAGCACGCAGGCCACGTGCGTAGTACACACACCCGGCTGTCACATTCACGATACCGTTATACGTGACAGCGCCACTGTCACGCGAGGACTGCTGCTGTATCTCACATCTCTCGGCATCAATTTTGCGTGCGCCATTAATTTGTCTTTAGACTGGCTTAATGTACACAGGCACTTTAAAATGGTTAATATTTATATCCCTTATGCATTTCATAAATGACTGAACATAATACAAAGACGTCCAAATTGTCTTGCCATATGAGTGTGTGAGTGAGTGAGTGAGTGGGTGAGTGGGTGAGTGAGTGAGTGAGTGAGTGAGTGAGTGAGTGAGAATTTTGGTTACTGATAAGTCAGATATAGAAATGTCCTCCACCTTACTTGGGGAAAACAAATGAATGTATGCACATGGGTGGGGGGTGATTGGTAGAGTGAGTGAGGGAGTGAGTGTTGTATAAACCTCCAAACTGTTTTGCTTCTACAGGCAGTGTAGAACCATGTCATTTATCACACTAAATAGCATTGCCTATCGCGTGAAGGAGCACAACTTGTCCTACGAAACACTCAGCTGTAACTCGGTCTGTAATTATTCTGCCAGAGCAAAACAAAACCAGTGGTTGATAGAGTGAAGACACACTGAGGCCACTATTACCGTGGGCCTACTCACCACATCGACATTCTAAGGTGTATGCGAATATGTTATTTATGGACTCATAAGGGGTTTTTTTGGGGGGTGGTGGTGTTGTTTAACGCAGCCATATTCCAGCTATATGACGGCGGTCTGTAAATAATCGAGTCATGACCAGACAATCCAGTGACTGATATCATGAGCATCGATCCACGCAATTGGGATCGATGACATGCATAACCAAGTCAGCGAGCCTGACCACCCGATCCCGTTAGTCGCCTTTTACGACAAGCATAGTCTCCTTTTTCGGCAAGCCTGGGTTGCTGAAGACCTATTCTACCCCGGATCTTCAGGGATCGGACTCATAAGGTGATGGTAGGTCATCCTTATATAGTCTATGATGAGTGTTTAAACTTGAAAGCTAGGTTTGCATACATTGCGTGATTATTGACAATATATGCGAAATATCTGTCTCTGATCATGTTTATGTATGTTATTCAGCTATTAATTCAGTCTGAGTTTGTTACTAAAATGTAGCTTTTAACACAAAATTCATTTAAGGATTGACTGTGTATTTTTTTCGGTTCATTGAGGTATGAATCGCAAAAACGATGTGCAAACTGTATGAATCCGCGCAGTAATAAAAGTAGTGCGCCTCGGTGGGCGTGGCTTAATTCTTTACATCCATTGGGAAATGAATGCAATAACACGTGACCAATTCAGCTAATCAGAATGCAGGAATGTCAATGAACACAAGGAAAATTTAATTATTATTGCTAAAATATATATAAACAAATAGGATGAAACATGTTCTCAATTTCTGTCATTTTACACGATGACAATTAGAAATGACACATCCAATGATATTCTACGTGTTTTCATACGGACCGTGCAATATAACAAGAACAGAAAAGATAATCCAATTGTGTCAACTCGCCATATAGAAATAACACCTCACTGTGATAAGGTCACAGGTTCATGAAACCGATACTAAATGTGCGAATACAACACTAGAAGATAAGGTTACTCCAAAGGACTTAACACCAAGAGGCGTTCTGTTACAGAAATATCAAATGGTCTTTGTCTACGTGAAACTCCCATTCTGAAATAGGCTCTCAAGAACGAAGACGTCAGTGCTGAATACCACAGATCGCCAGCCGCACTTGGTCCGAGTCATCAATGCCTTTGTTAATAATACAACTAGCAGTCATGGCCATGTCTGGACTCACGACCGGTCAGTACCCTGCTCTCCCCAGACTGTGTTTCCTCGATTGGGTATTGATTAGATAGCTGCCTTCTCTGGATTACCAATTTAGAAAAAAAACTGAAGAACGCTCTCAATTGTCTCTCAGACACGCGAGAAGGTGATCATGAGGACGGTTTCATGCTAGTATCACTATACTCAGAACAATGACAAATTTCCTGCATGATTTCTTCTAAAGACCTTGTGAAAGAGGGAATATACTATCAAGGGCTGGGTTAACGTGGTGCGTTGATTGCCTACCTGTCTATGCATGCAAATATGTGATGGATTTGGAAGAGAATCATTTTAGCGTGTCGTGTCGCCGATGAGTTTTTGCTAGTTCAATTCAATTTGTACATATTAACCGACAAAAAAATAAGGGATCGTTAATGTCCTATTCACTTGTTGTCACGCTGTCGCTAAACATGTAACGCTTGAAGTTTGCGAGAAGACGTGACGGTTGGTACAGAAAAGATAAGTGTGTCGGGGAATTGAAAATTTCCTCTTAGCTCCACCAATGTGATAGTCAGAACTGACGGATTATGTGAGATGGGTCAACGCCATTTTTGATATTATTTCAGTCTATTGTGTATCACGATATATCAGCTCACTGTTAGCCCAAAGTATTCTTGATACTAGAGCATGACTACTTTTGAGAATCTCGAGAGCACTGGTATTGCGCTTATAAATCAAGGATCCCTTTCGGGACATCATGAGTGTCAGACCCAACACATCTAGGGTAGGGTAGTCTAGTGGGTAAAACGTTCGCTCATCACGCCTAAGATCCGGGTTCGATTCCCCGGGTACAAAGTGTGAAGCCCATTTCTGGTTCACTCGATATGATGTTGCTGGAGTATTCCTAAAACCATACACACTCACTCACTCACTCACTCACTCTAATGGGGGCAACTCTGCCTGGTTAAAAGTGACGATAATATTAATCTAGTTTTTATGTAATGCGCGTTAAAATGAATCTGACTAATACACCATTAAGGATGAGTGAGTTGGGTTTTACGCCGCTTTTAACACTATTCCAGTTATATCACGGTGTGTCAGCTTAGTGTGGGAGGAAAGCCCGAAGTGATGCAGGTCTCAGACGTTTACCACTTCGGTGAAACCCACGAGCATGGGTATGGTGCTGACAAACCTGGAAGTATAATCGGGGCGAACCGGGTTCGAACACACAATCATAAGTTTCTGGCGTGCCCAAGGGATGCAACTCTGCACAGCGAATCGCGGCGCCTTAGACGACTGGGCCACCCGTGTCCCCCTTGTGGTGTTGTGAGGGTTGGTGATGTACGGTGGTTCCTCCGTCCCACAAATCTCTTATAAATAGATGATTAACATTTTTGAGATTTTTGTTACAAGTGATTTCAGACAATGACTGTTCAAATTACGTAAACCAGATATGCTTGGACATAAGTGAGTGAGTTAGTGAGTATGGTTTTACGCCGCTTTTAGCAATATTCCAGCAATATCACGGCGGGAGACACCAGAAATGGGCTTCACACATTGTACCCATGTCGGGAATCGAACTCGTGTCTTCGGCGTAACGAGCGAACGCTTTAACCACTAGGCTACCCGACCGCCCCCGCTTGGACATAACGATGGAAAGTTAACAACTTGCTTCTACGCCTTCAGCAACATGGACTATCCGGGTCATAATTGGTCAGACTTGATTATTTACAGACCTCCGTCACATAGTTGGAATATGGCTGGGTGCGGCGTTAAACAACAAACGAACAAACAAACCATCAACAAACAAAGAAACGTCTCCAGCCTCTCACAGACATCATTTGGTATTTAACAGTGATTACAATATTTCCCGAAACACAGAAATGTATATCAGTATTTACTTATATATAGTTATGCAGTGAAATAAACGACATTATAAATACGAAAACATATAGTGTGTACTTTGCCTATTGTAACAAATGAAGATCCAGGGTAGAATAGGTCTTCAGCAACCCATACTTGCCGTAAAAGGCGACAAACGGAAGAGGTGACAAACGGAACGGGTGGTAAGACTCGCAGACTTGGTTGAAGCACGTCATCGTATACCAGTTGCATGGATCGATGCTCATGGTATCAATCATTGGATTGTCTAGTCCAGATTGGATTATTGAAGACCGCCGTCATATAGCTGGAATATTGACGAGTGCGGCGTTAAATAACAAACAAACAAAACAGACAAACAAACAAACACAACTAATGATATTCTCATGAAAATGCCGAAGCATGGCTTGTCCATAAGTTGTCGTAATAATCCCGACTGTTATAACCACTCATATAAAACTACCAATGACATACGTGTGATGTAAGAAGTGCTAGTGCACCAGTAACATACAGGCACCTTCAAGTGTGCCATCAGAACACAATTAGCATTTACTTGTGGTGAAATTGCTATCACTTCAGAGAAACATCAATGCGCTTTTGCAGTACATTCAAATTCCTGTGAGTGCGATTAATTGTATGATGCTTTTACAAGTTCTTTCATCAAACAAGTCTGTCATTGACAAAACAACCAGACAACTGCTACACGCTGACACGTGTTTTCCCAGTATGTCTTGGGAGGATTTGAATAACTCGTTACCTTGGCATCTAGACGGTTGGGGGGCGGTCGGGTAGCCTTGTGGTTAAAGCGTTTGCTCGTCACGCCGAAGACCCGGGTTCGATTCCCAGCATGGGTACAATGTATGAAGCCTATTTCTGGTGTCCCATGCCGTGATATTGCTGGAATATTGCTAAAAGCGGCGTAAAACCATACTTATTCACTCACTCTAGACGGTAGTGTATGTAGTAGACATGTGTGTTGTGTAGACATATACATGTCTGAGGTAAGGAGAATATCCTTACAGTATGTGTCTCTGTTTGTGACAGGAGAACCGGGAGGTGTCCAAGACTATTGCACTTATATAGCGACGTGTATTCACGTGTGTGTGTGGCTGCTTGTACTAGTCCGGAATGGGGTGGGTGGGCAGATGGTCACTTGTGCGCAGAAGTAGTAGTAGCAGTAGTAGTAGTTACAGCAGCAGTAGTAGTGGTAGTGGATGTAGTTGTAGTGGTAGAAGTAGTAGTAGTAGTAATAGTAGTAGTAACAGCTGTAGTAGTTGCAGCAGTAGTAGTGATAGTAGTAGTAGAGGTAGTAGTAGAGTTGGTAGTAGTAGTAGTAGTAGTAGTAGTAGTAGTAGTAGTAGTAGTAGTAGTGTAGCTTCTCCCTCGGCAAGTCACTTTGTTCGAAATGTGCCTCTGTTCACCTAGCAGTGATTGGGTACCCAGTATGATGAGATAGCAATGTGGTTGTTAACCTTCAAGCGCATAACAGGCAGCATGGGTTGTATACTCCCCAGGGAGCTGAGAATGATTCTTGAGTGCACATTGATCCAGTGACCGGTGTATTAATAGCGCTTTGAGCATGCCCCTGGAAATATGCGCAACATAAATAAGCTATTATTAATGTTGTTGTTATTATTGTTGTTGTTGTTGTTGTTGTTGTTGTTGTTGTTATTATTATTATTATTATTATTATTATTATTATTATTATTATTGTTGTTGTTGTTGTTTTTGTTATTTTTATTATTATTGTTATTATTATTATTATTATCATTATTATTATTAGTTGATGTAGTAGTAGTAGTAGTAGGAGGAGGAGGAGGAGGAGTAGGAGGAGGAGGAGTAGTAGTGGTAGTAGCAGCAGCAGTTAAATAGTCGCGTGGACTGGTCATCGTTAGATTACATCTGTGGTGGTCAGAAGCAACGACCTGAGGTGTTTACCTTCCGCTCGGCTGCAGCAGTCAGCATGTCCAAGATGCCATGTTCAATCACAGCTTGACCGCCTCTCAAACTCACTTGACCGACGCCCTTTTGACCAAAATTGCCCTGTAGCACTGAAACGATAATTTAATTCCTTCAAACCAGGCTTCGTATTTGCTCCACGACAGATTACCTTCATGTCAGTAGCTAACGCGTTTAGCTGTGTTCGGGAATTGCTTCAAAGAAGAGAAAACTCGGCGTGAAAGAGAGCATCACTGTGACTGTATGATGGTGGTTCCAAGCGCATTCCGCCTTTAGTATGTAGTGACTGACTGAGTGTAGTGTATGTCGAGTTATACAGTACTACAACAGTGATTTCAGCGCCAAAGACGAATGGGGCACTCGTTTTTGATATATACTCTTTAAAAAAAGAAACGCAAAACCAGATTTGTGTGAGGTAGGAAAATATATTTATATGAATAACTGTACAAGGCATTGAGCCAAAATGTTGTGGAGAGAACACTTGGTGATTGTAGTCATCTCAGTTATCGGTACATAGGAAACGTCCAAGGTGAAGGTCAACTTCCATCAATAACGCGTATGTCCCCCGTTGGAATCGATAGCGGCCTGACATCTCCTGCCCATGGAAGAGACGAGTATGCGAATCACATCCTGGGGAATGGTAGCCCACTCGGCCTGCAAAGCAAAAGCCAGCTGCAGCTGCAACGTCTGGGGTTGTGGTTGACGTCGGCGTAGCCGTCTATCCAATTCGTTCCACAGGTGCTCTATCAGGTTCAAATCCGGGGATCTGGAGGGCCAAGGGAGAACATCAGCGTTGTTGTTGTGTAGACAGGCTCTTGTGATCCGTGCTGTATGCGGTCGAGCGTTTTCCTGCTGGAATACACCGTTGCCGTTGGCTGCAACTGGGAGGACGTGTGGGAGGAATATTTCGTTGATGTATCGGTTAGCCGTAAGATTGCCCTGGATATGGACCAAACCTGTCCTGCCATGATGAGAGATAGCCTTCCACATCATAACGCTACCCCCACCAAACTGTCAAATTCCTGTACGCGGTTTCCGGCGTAACGTTATCCCGGGCGTCTGTAGACCCGTGCTCTTCTATCCCCTCGAGTGAGGAGAAATCTTGATACGTCGCTGAACCAGACATCTCTCCGTTGCAGTTGAGGCCATATTCTGTTTTGACGACACCAATGCATTCGTTGTTGACGATGTTGTCGACTCATGTATGACGCGTCGAACAGGACGTCTTGCTCATAGCTAGTTTTTCTTCTGACGCACATTTTCCTAAGATCGGAAAAGTGAAGGTGTTGTGCGAGAATTGCGCTCACGCGGCACTGGATCTACCTCTGGTTATAAAATTACGCAGAGGTGGAGAATATTAAATTTCCTGTTTGATGGTGTACATTTCACTGAAAATATTAAACACTTCTAAGAATTTATTCTGCGTTGAAAAACATTGATTTTCTCCGTTTTTTATCATACACCGATAAAAGTACTGTGCGACGATTTTTTTTATTTAGACGCTCTACGGAAAGTGTGAGCGAACAAAACACTGCCTAATACCTGAACGACATAAGTCTATATCAGTTTGAGTTATATGCGTATGTATAACGACATACATTCAATGCTAAAAATAGCATGCCGTAAATAACGAAAACTGATTTTTTTCTCTGACGTCATGGGCGACAGAGAGGTTACACACGTACAAAGAAAAGGGACATAGCTCCGCTATGCTTAGCACTGGTTTATTGTAACTCATGTCACTTGGTGAGAATTAGCTGTGGGTAAGGACAATATATTTTCGCGGTGATTTTTTCACGAGGAACCAAACTATTCTAACACAAATATCCATAATGAAACTGTATACGTTTAGTTATATAAAACAACATAAGAAATGATGAAATCGTACTTCTTAAAAAGAGGTAATAGAGAAATGAATGGCCCTATCTAACATTTAACTAAGTCCTTAGATTCCAACATTCTCCTAAATGTGTGAGTGTAATCTGACTAATGTTGCACTATCATTAATTGAACACTAGCCTTATCATCAAATGTAATGAACTACCAAAAAGATAACACCATTCTATTTGACGTCATGACTGGTTTTATGTCTTTGATAACGTCGGAGAAAGACGACACTGGTATTTTGATTAATATATATCTCTCCTGGAAAATCGCGATGTGTAAAACGGAATTTGTCGTTTTTTTCGACACAACATAAAATAACTGCTTTCACCAAGTAAATAATGTCTTGAATATCTAATCAATTGGATATTTTATCGTGTATCTTAATTTGACAAGACACACACCTGTTTGTCATCAATTAACGTAATACAATACTCCAAAAGAATATTTCAAAACAACCAAAATTACATTCAGTATTGTACATATATTTGTTCATTATTATGTTATTATTTCTCATCATTTCGTCTTAGAATTACACAACAAAAGATGCAAAGAAAGCTCTATTGGTATAAAATTATCAAGATAATCGTACATGTATAAAGTTGAACCAACGGGGTACATGGCATGGGTTTTATTTTTATATTTTCTACAGTTCCTGGAGAAATAAAGTAAACAGTCTAATATCCTGTGATCACGATATTGAAAAAAGAATGAACCATTGATTATACAATGCAAAACGAGAGGAATAATTCGTAAATTGTTTGTGACTATGGCGCACCTGTCGAATCGTCAGATATCAAACGACATAAAAACAATTCCAAGACCAAGACAATTCTTTCAGAAATATGTGCATATATTTTAACGAAAAATATTATCCATTTTGTTAAAGTAAAAATTCAGTTTTAAAATGAAACGACTTTTCATGGAATTTGGTGATATGAACTTATAATATTGACTATAACACATCCCGAGAAATACGTACATGCTGCGGTTATATTTACACTTCATCTTGTAACACTTGTCCAAAGGACAGAAATATCGTATTCGACACTATATAAACCTATCAATTCTGATGTAAACAATGTTCAAACAAACAGGAGATTATCAAAGGTTCGTTCATACATATTGCGGCCTATATTTACGTATGATATCATTTTGAACATTGACAAATATCCAAAGTGAAATTAATTGTGTTAAAATATGCATATAAAAGATATGCAAAATCTACATCATAACTGAAACTGTTTACAGCATGGTACAATGATAGTGTGCACTCTCATTCAAGGACCTTCACCTCAAAGAAATTACCAGATATGTACAACAATGTTGACGTATGACTTCACGACCGGTGACCGACTTTTACAAAATAACGTTTTCACTATCAACAGTACGCGGGATTTTACGAGGGGACTTTCGTTGATTCAGGGATCGTATATACATAAGTGTGACATGTAAGTAATCAGAAACATTCTGACAATCAGTGTACTGTTATTTGTTGTTATATTTTTCATTGAAACCAACGGAAATAGTCAGAAATTACGATAAATACCATTGTCGTTGTGCGTCAGTCATGGCGTCACACAGGACGGTAACTTTGACAATTTCTGTTGCCATTTATACAAATTCTCTTTCACCTTAAATTCCACGATCAAATTTATTCAAGAACATTCAGTAATCTGTTTTGCATACACTTATTTAAACACGTACTAGTCGACTAAGAACAAATTAAGAAGAATTTAACACCACCGGGTGACATCTTACACAAAATATCCTTTATTGTTTATAAAACATTAGTTGCCTAAAAACACAACCAGGAGCTGCGCTTCTGCTCGGTCTATTTTTGTCCTTTGAAAAAACCTTGTAATCAAATAAAGCGATAAAACCCTTCAATATACAATAGCACAGTACTAGTAAGTTAAGTATTTTAATGCTTCTGTTGAGTACGAGACGCTCCCTAGTTCACAGACCCGTGAAGATTCCGGGGTAGAATAGGTCTTCATTAATGCCATGCTTGTCCCCCGTGAAGATTCCGGGGTAGAATAGGTCTTCAGCAACGTATCCTTGCCGTAAAAGGTGACTATGCTTGTCGTAAAAGGCGACTAACGGGATCGGGTGGTCAGGCTCGCTGACTTGGTTGATGAATGTAATCGATCCCAATTGGGTGGATCGATGCTCATTACATCAATCACTGGATTGTCTGGTCCAGACTCGATTATTTACAGACCGCCGTCATATAGCTGGAATATTGCTGCGTGCGGCGTTAAACAACCAACCAAACCAAACCTGTTGAGTACGAGAAGCTCCCTGGTTCACACAATGTGTTGTCATGAAAATGTGACCTGTGATTTTGCCGTGTACGTTCTGGGATCTGGGAATTTCAAACGGCCTTGTTCTCTACTCAAAAATGGGTAATAAGATTGATCTGGCTTTGATCTTTGACACAAAGAAATGTGTTAAAACGCACGTTGATGCCATCACTGGAATTTTCCTCGGGATAGAAGATGGATTTCCTTGATCCTATCAATTGATAAATTTGGTCGAATTTATAAAGCAAGTTAACTTAATTAATTGTTGAAAATCTGTTAGTTACCATTTACAGCTGACGACGCAACCCCAATTGCAATCGCAGTACATGTGCCTAATCCCATCAGTTAGCTTAACGTTGTAACGAGCAAAACGGAAACGCAGTATTTGTGTAATTACTCTGATTTTGGCCGCGGATACTTCAGCGGCATTAGTTTATAACTAAGATGTTTGATGTATATTCCAGCGACCTGGAAAGATCAACCAAAGGTTGATATTATGAACACGTAATCAATCAAGTCACCGAGTCTGACCCCTAGTTGGTACTTTGTCCCTAATTACGCCAAGCAGGGCATAAAAATGACCGAACTGATCGGGTTGGTAGTACAATTAGTAGCAGTAGTGGTAGTAGTGGTGGTGGTTGTGGTAGTAGCAGTAGTAGAAGTAGTAGCACTGATGGTAGTAGATTGAGTGACGTTTTACGCCGCTTTTAGCAATATCACAGCGGGCGACACCAGAAATAGGCTTCACACTTGTACCCATGTCGAGAATCGAACCCGGGTCTTCGGTGTGACGAGCGAACGCTTTAACCACATTGCTACCCGACCGCCCCTGATAGTAGGAGAACCAGTAGTTGTAAAAACAGTTCGATGCACCTTTAAGACCAGCAAAACATACAGAGTGTATGAATAATACACTATATCAATCCTACCGACCATGCCCTAATATATTATTGATCCCTTTAATTAAGTAAGATAAATAATGAAGGCGACGATGGTGCTGCTGCTGCTGCTGACTGCGATAATAGTTATGATACATTGATGATGAAAGTAATTGATGTTGCTGCTGTTGCTGCCGAGTGAGTGAACACGGTTTTACGCCGCTTTTAGTAATATCCAAGCAATATCACATCGGGGGACACCAAATATGGGTTTCACACATTGAATCCATGTGGGGAATCGAACCCAGGTCTTCATCGTGACGAGCGAACGCTTAAACCACTCAGCTCCCCCGCCTCCTCTGATGTCGGCCTACTGGTTTAAGCGTGCGCTTGTCACTGGGATGCCGAGTTCGAATCCCTGTTTAGCTTCAATATTTGACACCAATCACTGACGTAACCCGTCGTAAATTGGCTTGAATATTTCAAAACTCCAATACATACTCACTCTTGACAACAAGGTATTGCTGGCATGGAAGCTTTCCCCTACATAAGTGATATTATGAAACCAAACATCGTCACTGATAAGACGAGAAAAGCGCGCTCTTTAAGAATGTATCGTGTATCTCTAATCTTCAATGGGCTTGACATACATATTCTCTGGCGTTCTATTTCATTCTGCTTTAAGTGAGCAGTAGCCTTTCACAACACGCGAGGACGAAAATCATTAAACAGGCTCCGATTTCACTTTCACATTGCTAATTCTCAGTGAACAATGGTTTTACCCAAGTAAAGACAAGGAGCCAGCGCCGTAGCGGTAGCGTCTTACTTGCAAAGTGCTCTCTCGTGATGGGCCATGCAACCCGATAATCAATGCTGGATTGAATTAACGGAGAGTAAGTACTGCTACCTCGCAAATGTGGGATACATCCACAGAAAAACCGGCAAGAGACTGATGACGATAATGGAAATTCAATGATAATGATCATAACAATACTGATGTTTGTGATGATGATGATGATGATGGTGATGATGATGCAATCATGAGCTGTTAAAATGAAATGCTATGTCTAAGGACTCAACCACGTTCCCCATTTTTTCATCATCATCATCATCATCTTCATCATCATCACCATCACCTTCACCATCATCATAGTGAGTGAGTATTGTTTTACACAACTGTTAGCAATATTCCAGCAATATTACACAGGGGACACCAGAAATGGGTTTCACGGCTTGCAACCGTGTGGGTAATCGAACCTAGGTATTCGGCGTGACGCGGGAACGCTTTCAACACAAGGCTACCCCACCGGCACCGATGACAATTGTATTAATGGTAGTGATGGAGATGACGGAATGGTGAACCACGATAAATATCTTGCACCCCTATTGAACGAACCGGACCCATTTCTGGAAAACAAAATGGATTGTTGCAGTAACAGGCACACAATAACCACAAGATGATAAAAACAATAATTATTAAATATTGTGAATAAAGGCACCTTTGACATGACATGTTTATGTGGTGGGGGTGGATGAGGGGTGGCGTGAGTGGGGGTGGGTTTTTTGTTTGTTTGTTTGTTTTTTCTTGTTGTTTTGTTTGTTTGTTTGTTGTTGTTATTTTATTTATTTTATTTTATTTTTAATATTTATTTATTTATGTTTTAAAATTGTGTGTGTGTGTGTGGGGGGGGGGGGGGGGGGGGGGCGTGTAATCAGTAGTCCGTTGTAAGACAGCTGTATTTCCTTTACACTTTAAACAATTAATTCTTAAATCGTTTGTTTCTAACACGAACAATGTCAAGTTTCTTTTCTGGCAAAACATGCTGTTGATTGACATATCAGACTATCAGAAATAGACTGTCCCCTGTTAGATTGACTGTGCTGGTACGTTCAAGCACAGATGTTGTAGACTGAGCGGGCAATGTGCCGATCGTTAACATTGTTCTCAAACCTTCTTTCTACAAATAGAAATTGGTAACGCTGTCGTAGCCAGAAGAAATGGCTGGTGATTTGTATACAAACACAAGGGCCACCTACCCGGGATTCGCGTTACACTAGGTCTTCATCAAGCATGCTGGTCGAAAGAGTCGACTGTGGTGTCGAAACAGGCGACTAACGGGATAGTTGGCCAGGGCGACTAACGGGATAGATGATCAGGGCGACTAACGGGATAGATGGTCAGGGCGACTAACGGGATAGATGGTCAGGGCGACTAACGGGATAAGATGGTCAGGGCGACTAACGGGATAGATGGTCAGGGCGACTAACGGGATAGATGGTCAGGGCGCGTAACGAGAGAGATGGCCAGGGCGACTAACGGGATAGATGGTCAGGGCGACTAACGGGATAGATGATCAGGGCGACTAACGGGATAGATGGTCAGGGCGACTAACGGGACAGATGGTCAGGGCGACTAACGGGATAGTTGGTCAGGGCGACTACTGGGATAGATGGTCAGGGCGACTAACGGGATAGATGGCCAGGGCGACTAACGGGATAGATGGTCAGGGCGACTAACGGGATAGATGGCCAGGGCGACTAACGGGATAGATGGTCAGGGCGACTAACGGGATAGATGGTCAGGATGACTAACGGGATAGATGGTCAGGGCGACTAACGGGATATACAGCCAAGCCAACTGACGTGTTACCTATCATCGTATATCATTTGTGTAGATCGATGCTCATGACGTCAATCACTCGATTGTTTGGATCAGATTTATATAGCATATAGCTGGAATATACTTGAGTGCGGCGTTAAACAACAAACAAACATAACGTAACAAATGTTATATTTTGGATGTTCATTACAAACAAACACACAAACAAACAAAACAGACACAACGGTCACCTGATGCAATGGTCAACAGGCAGGCGTCAACAAAGAGCATGGTCTCAGCATAGGAATTGAAGGTTCCGATTAAATGTATGAACATGTGTGTCTTTTTTACATTCAAACAAGTACAAATACACGCACACTGCGTCATTATATCAATTAGAACTTTTTTCCGTCAATAACGCTTGGGCACTAATTGGTGGCTAACCTTTATGGTAGAGTATTAAGTGGTCTCTTTAGAACCTAACATACAGTCGTACATAACTAAATAAGGAAGATAATGCATTGAAGCGAAGTGAAAGTACCTTGTCCTTTTAATGCCAAAGGACACATTCACACCAACAACAAACGCTAATAACTTCGCAAAGCTTACTTGCTGTCGTAATCTCTTTGTATTTCTGATTTTTTATCATTATTCATACAAGTGCAGTCATTATATATAACTGCGATCTTCAGTTGACCTCCTTTGACGTATATGAAGGCATATCAGTTGTTGTTTGTTTGTTTGTTTGTTGTTTAACGCCGCACTCAGCAATATTCCAGCTATATGACGGCGGTCTGTAAAATAATCGAGTCTGGACCAGACAATCCAGTGATTGAAATCAAGCGCATCGATCCACGCCAATTGGATCGATGACATGCAACAACCAAGTCAGCGAGCCTGACCATCCGATCCCGTTCGTCGCCTCTTACGACAAGTATAGTCGCCTTTTTCGGCAAGTAAGGGTTGCTGAAGACCTATTCTACCCTGTATTTTCACGGATCGCCTCATGTAAAGAAGGGGCGGCAGAGTAGCCTAGTGGTTAAAGCGTTAGCTCGTCACACCGAATACCCGGGTTCGATTCCTGACATGGGTACAATGTGTGAAGCCCATTTCTGGTGTCTCCCGACGTGATTTGGCTGGAATATTGCTAAAAGCGGCGTAAAACCATACTCACTCACTCACTTACTCCTGCAAAGAAGATTACGTCCATAAATTCTCTCTGTTCTGTCTTTTGGCACGTTATTATAACTACAGCGTGTAAACTGTTTGGGGAGTTGGAGCGGCGAATTCTATGCCTACAGCAGACAGGGTCACAGGGCCAACTGATAGTGTGACTCAGTGCCGACTTGCCCGCAGATACACTTGCAATGGTATGTGGTGTCACTGCGGGCGTCTAGCTTTGATCGAAAGTTAATTTTTTAAAGCAACTAAAAAATGAATACCCAGTAGGAAATAAAAGTCACGTGACAGTCAGCGCTCAACGATGCAGGACTTGTATTCTCCCAAAGGAGTCGAAAAAGACGATACGTCGTGTGCAATACCAGGGCTTGTGCTGTAGCGGAGTAGCAGGGTAGCAATGCTATTATTCAACAACAAACCAACAAGCAGATAATCGATGATACGCAATTAACAAATACAGTTTGTAGTAAAAATAGAATAATTCACACAGGAATTATATCATGTGTTTTTGTTGGACTACATGATGAGATGCGTCATGTTAACGCTTGTCCTGCATAAACAATCACTTCACAATTCAAAGTTGCAGTTTGTAATTAAAGTGAAGGCACGCCTTCTCAGACTTTGAAAATCCTTCCTATTAAACCCATTGACCCTGCCTCCTGTTTCTGTCGTTTGACGAACCATCTTATTGACCTCGGTTGTCAAGCCAGTATTAACGTCCGGAACCACCGATAATAATTATTTTAATCGGTTTATATCGTCAAATAATCGATTAGATTTGAGCATTGTAAATAACAGCATAAAAAGCAATCAGTTATTACAGATTCAATGGTGTTTTGTTTGTTATATCATATTTTCCTTAAATTGTATAAATTCAGCATGACGTTTACATCAGAGTCCGGTCCAATAGTAGATATTTACAATTATAACATTGCTAACTATCATAATAGGGACAAACTGAATCAAATATACCCGTAAATTAAGTTTGTGAAAGGGGGATTGATTTGGAGAGACACATAGAAATATAGATGATTGAATTTAAGACGATGCCGATGAAGTGTTTCCGGACGGAGTGTCAAAGAGCGAGACGGCCTGACAAATGAAGTGTTATTATTTTCTATTCTTACTGCAACAATTGCGTTAAGGGAGACAAGCAGACGTAGGAACGTAGACAAACGTGTTTATGTTATGCGGCAGATCTGACAAACACGGTCAGCAGTATTAAGATGATAAATTACCCCCAGAACAGCATCGTCAACCGAATAGAACTCCTGGCACAGTGAGCGAGCTGATATTTCATTTTATGTTTTGAGTGAGTTGGTGATTTTGGTTCGCGCCGCTTAGAATTGTAGTTCGGTTATGTCCCGGCGGGTCACCGAATGCAGGTGAAAACCCAACGGGAGATTGATAGACATTAATCACTTTCGAAAGCCCCAAAGAGGATGTGGTACTGGCAAAGCAATCATCTAAGGCGCCGCGATTCGCTGTGCAGAGTTGCGTCCCGTGGGGACGCCAGAAACCTATGGTTGTGGGTTCGAATCCCGGTTCGCCCCGATTATGTTTCTAGGTTTGTCAGCACCGTACCCGTGCTCGTGGGTTTTACCGAAGTGGTAAACATCTGACACCTGCATCAATCTGGGCTTTCCTCCCACATTAAGCTGACATGCCGTGATATAACTGGAATAATGTTAAAAGCGGCGTTAAACCCAACTCACTCTAATATACGACTCCAGTTTATGCATTCGGATATTTCCCTGATAAACAGGTCCGATAGTGTATACGCAGAGATGACGACTTAACGGTGGACAAGGTGAAGGTCCCGAGTATAGGGGTTAGTTGAATGTTTATAATCCATCATTATCAAAATATCTACATAGATTACAAGTATGGAGTTGTTTGTTTCATTAGCTATAATGCAATAACCGATATTGATTTCGTCTGAACAATAATCTGCATTATGAGTTAATAAAAGGTCCCGAGGTGATGTGAATGTGTACATATCCTGCGGGTATCGAATAAACCAAACATAGTAACATGCATTAAACACAACAGGTTTAAGTTTGCAACTAACTGAAGCATCATTATCATCAAAGAGCAGCGGCAATATTCTTTTTATGCGCAAAAATGAAGGAGAATCCTTTGACCATCCTAAGTCGATATTTGTGAATCTGCTGGTGATTCAGACTCTTATTATTTATTCATTTTCATTATCCCAACACATCAAGCGAACATCAACCAAAATATTGATACAAGCATTTTGTCATTTACAGCCATTCCATAACCCCGTTTTGAGACAATGTTCTGAGAGCCATCACTTATTACTTATACACAAGCTCAGATCCAAAATTGACCAAACGATTCCAATTCCCCCTAGAATTAGACGTGGCATTTTCATAACTACAATCAAAGTAACGAAAAACACGACATGTGAACATCTCACACCCATAACTTCATTTCAGCAGATGTCCCTTCATCACCGTATTCTAACCATGTAGCAATCCAAAGCGTTCGACTGCTTCTTAATTGCAAAGGTTCCCGAGTTCTGTTGGTGACATGAAATTGGTAATTCTTGTAGACAGCTGGAATCCCTATACAGAGGTAGGTGTATTCCCAGGATGTCTCCACGTCACGCTTCCAATCTCCATTGTCCTGAATAATAATCAGCGCAAGTATTGAAACCTTTTTGGTATATGCCACTAAGTGATGCAGACGCTACAAGCTTGCATGCAGGTGATAAATAGGCTTGGAGTTCTATAGGAAATGAACCTCGCCATTCCACGGTCTTCCTTACGACACTGTGCCGTTGCTCTAAAAAGTTCGCCTTCGTGAGCAGGGTAATAAACGCGTTAACGCTCCTCTCTAAATGGTAACGAAATAAGCCCCATCGCCATGCCCTTGTTCTGTATAAGAACAATTTGCCCATCCGTCAGTGCAATTTACTCCTACAACCAACGAGCACTTTACGATGAACATTTTTAAGATCTTTCTAACATTAGCTCTTAAGGTAATGAATAATGCATCGTTTTTTCAACTTCATTTCGGAGTCTTTTAGGACAGAAAAAAACACAAATATTCCTTTTGATGGATTTATGCTAAATACCTGAAGCAGATGATGTTAATAACTCTTCTTATAACTACTTGATTGTTGCATATCAAATAGGCTGTTTGAACGACGTTTGTGCAGGAACACATTAAAGTTTTTTAACATGGGGTGTTATGACATATAGTGTATCCGATTCATATGCATGACCGAGAACACGAAATGTATTCATGGGTCGTTTCATGTAAATTCAGAAACAGACTGAGATTGATATTGCACCGTCATGCGAACCATTAATTCAGTATGCCAATACCGTGGATATCTACACGTACTGTATGCCAGTATGCCACTTTCGGAATATCTACATGTACAGTATGCTAATGACAAGATTCCTACACGTACGGTAAGCCCGTGTCAGGATGCCTACACGTACAGTAAACCAATGTCAGGATGCCTACACGTACAGTATGCCAATGTCAGGATGCCTACATGTACAGTATGCCAATGTCAGGATGCCTACACGTAGAGTATGCCAATGTCAGTATGCCTACACGTACAGTAAACCAATGACAGGATGCCTACATGTACAGTAAACCAAAGACAGGATGCCTACATGTACAGTATGCCAATTACAAGATGCCTACACGTACGGTAAGCCCGTGTCAGGATGCCTACACGCACAGTATGCCAATGTCAGGATGCCTACATGTACAGTATGCCAATGACAGTATGCCTACATGTACAGTTTGCCAATGACAAGATGCCTACACACACAGTATGCCAATGACAAGATGCCTACATGTACAGTTTGTCAATGTCAGGATGCCTACACGTACAGTAAGCCAATGTCAGGAAGCCTAATGTACAGTAAGCCAATGTGAAGATGCCTACACGTACAGTATGCCGATGTCAGGATGCCTACACGTAGAGTATGCCAACGACAGGATGCCTATATGTAAAGTATGCCAATGTCAGGAATCCCTACATGTTCAGTATGCCAATGTCAGGATGCCTACACGTACAGTATGCCAATATCAGGATGCCTACATGTACAGTATGCCAATATCAGGATGCCTACATGTACAGTATGCCATTGTCAGAACATCTACAAGTACATTATGCCAATATGTCTGTAACAGGTTGGGTAAAATATGATTTGCGATTTTTTATGTAAAATAACATTTAAGAAATGTCAATGCCAATATGCATGTGACAGAGGGCTGACTGACGGAAAATGTGACGTCACGCCGGGATTCTTGCGAGCTCAAAATTATAGCATTCAGTTCAGCGTTCAGTGTTCCGAGGTAAGTGATCTAATATGCTCAGCAGAAACGAATGGATACAGTTAAAGACCGACAAATAAGCGTATATATCTGTGTTTGTGGTGATAGTGTTTAACGGCTATCCTTATCAACCAGTTGATCGAGGTAAGAATCGAGAAAGGTGCAATCTACGCATTGAGGAAGACAAGATAATATCAATTGGTCGCGATCGGTCCCTGACGTCACGTACATGTTATCATGAACGAATTCCAAATCATCTTCCATAAAATAAAGTACTCTGTTTATTAACACATTGCCCATTATAAACCAGACCAGTGAGAATATTAGAATTGATAACAATTTCATAACAGAGTTATTACAAGCTAAAAGCGGAATGAATTAATAAAATATTGCACATGCCCACACACAAAAACACGCACGCACGCACGCATGTACACAATAACAGCTTTCAAAACGTTTTATAGTAGATATGTAGGGTACATTCAGTGACAAACATACGTCCGATGCAATTCCCTATTTTGTACCTCTGTTGCTGTTTTTTAGTTAGGTGAAGAGTTGTCTGCTTTTTTGCATGTGGTTGTGACAGGATGTGCTTAACATCTTGCGAGCACCTGGTATCATCACTATCTGATAGTGTTTCATAAATACAGGCTCATGATATAGTCGGAATCGTACAATGGACTTTTTTGTTAGCAAAGAAGGTTCAAAAACATGGAAATGGTTTTGTCGCTTAGATCGAAGATGCGAAAGTAGATCGATTTGACATTATATGTACGCATGAGCAAGTAGATTTATGTAATCGTATCATGTCGGCTTGGAACGTTGTTCATACTATCAATCACTGTTTTGTTTGATCCAGGCAGGAATATTTTCAGACCGCTGCGATAAAGCTGGAGTAGTATTGTCTCCGGCGTAAAACAACATTCCACTCACTCACACAAATAAGCAATATTTAAGATGGTGAGGTGAGGTGAAATGGGGTTTACAGTCACGTCCAAGATTATTGCACTTATATAGCAACGTGCATGCACGTGTGTGTGTGGCTGCTTGTACTAGTCTGGACTGATACCGATTAATAGTGCTAGCTCACTGAGATACCATGCCGCAGTTTAACATGAATACCCCACTCAGACACAGTATACTGACCCCGAGCCGACCAGTCCTTGTTTTAGCCCCTTAATGCCGAGCGCAAAACAGGGTAACAACAAGTACCATCTTTTAACGTCTTTTGGTATGACGCGTCCGGGGATCGAACCCCGGACCTTCCGCTCTTCGGGCGGACGCTCTACCACTAGACCAATGAGGCGGTCGAATATGTAAGAAATTGCAGCAACGTGAGTGAGTGTGGGTGAATATGGGTTTACACAGCTTTCAGCAATAATCCAAAACTATCTTTGGGCTTCGAACCTCGGCCTCCAGCGTGAGGATCGGACGCTTTAGCCACACGACTACTCCACCACCCCAGCAACGACTGAGTGTGCCTGCATCAGATTCCATGTAATTGACCATTAGCCTCACAGTCGAACAACGCGATCTCAAATATCGGTCCTCACAGGGGGCCCGCAGTCCATATTTTCTGCGAGACCCGGACAGACCTCGGACACGGAAATCACGAGAACACATCGTTAAGTCATCAAGTGTGAACACGGCAGTATTGGGCAATCATTGATGGTAATGAAGTCTCTCATGACACGTCATCATGTTTGTTTGTCAGTGTGGAATGGGATGGTATCAGGTGATCACACTAAACTGACTTCAGGTGAACTTGTGTTTCTAATTAAGTGTTATTTACATGCGACAGAGCTGTAATAAAAAAGCATTCACAGAACACTTTAAAAATTGATTGTATTTTCTATTCAAAAATTGCTTGGCATTTCTAGCCATCTCATAAAAATATATAGCTTTCTGGCGAATTTGGATGCGCGTTCAGTTAAGGAGACTGCAATGGTTGACATTTTCAGTATTTTACGTTTTTTGGTGTTCGCAAAAAATTAATTTATAAAAGCAAGGAAATATTTCAGAGTAATTGCCCATACCTAATTTCACATTTTTATTTTGAGGCAGAAAAGCATATACCGATGCAGATTAAAAATCAAATATTAAAACATTTAAACAGACCGCGTTGCTTCAAATATAACGCCATGTTTCAAACCAGCATGGTTGCAATTAGTGTCAGAAAGAAAAGTAATAACATGGCTCCATTACCAGAGTTCGTCACCCTGTCAGCACACGCTGTCTAAAAAGGTGTGAAAAGCGTATATTGGCTATTTGGAAGGTGTTTGACGAACAAATGAGAAACCCCCTCACAACACACGACTCGCCCGCCGTTGATGGGGAAACCTAATTAGTGATTTACTCCATCACAAATCTCAATGTGGAACCGTGACTAGAAACAATGAAGACAAGCTTAATATGAAAACAAAGTGACAGATCGTTACGTTGTCATGGTAACCATAGGATGCACTATGACAATTCCTTCTATTGGTAAACGCCACTATTTGACTGTTTACTTAATGTGTTCAAACTGTCTAATTGATGTAACGGTTGGAATTAGTCAACAGTAGACTTTGGTGCTTAATCGATAAAACTGTCTATTGTTAATGGACTCAAGGAAGTGTTTTATTGTGTGTTTTGTGGTTTTTAACTTGTTTCAAGGCTGTAGATTGTGGTTTAATCGATATATCTATTATTAATGTTACTGGGTAAGGTCTTCGTTTGGAATGCACTTCCGATTCTTGGAATATTGATTGCCTTATCTGTATACGGTATCTGAAGATAAGAGTTCTTCTCTTATCACATTATTGGCCATGATCTAGTGCGAGGGTCAATGAACAAACATAAATGAACTTCCAAGTGCTGGTAGAGAGTTTAATAACGAATGTCAAGGCACTGCTTTCCTGTGGCTGTACTTTTCATTGAGTCTTTGTGTGATCAATTATGATCATAGTTGTCATGTTTTAGCAATAAGATGGATAGCCTAGTGGTTACCGTGTTGGCTCGTTGAATACCAAGGTTCAGGACCCCACCTGGACGACATATAAGAAGGCAGTTCAAGGTCATCCGTTGCCAACAATGAAAACTGCCAACAATAAAAATTCAAATTGTATACAACATACAGTTACATGGAGCAGAAAGGAGCCAGAAAGGGATGCTGGGGTTATAAGGATCAAATGCTGGTTAATTTTACCAAAAACCTTCTCCAAGACAGCAGTAAAACCTATGATTCCGTTCCTCACGAATGGACTTTGAGGTCACTGGAATGTATTGACCTCCCCGAGCGACTGCTTGTTTTACTCAAGTCTTTAATGAATTGCCGGTCAACTCAACTTGAGATGTATTTGCAGGGGCAGTTGTTCACTCTGGAACACATTTGTATGTGAAGGGAAATATTTCAGGGCCATTCTTTTAGTCCTTTGCCTTTCTGTTTGTCATTAAATATTTTAAGCTTTTTGCTTAGCAAAGAGGAAGGTTATCATCCTGGACCTCCTCAGCGCAGATCCCAAACAGCCCATATTTTCTGCGAGACCCGGACAGACCTCGGACACGGAAATCACGAGAACACATCGTTAAGTCATCAAGTGTGAACACGGCAGTATTGGGCAATCATTGATGGTAATGAAGTCTCTCATGACACGTCATCATGTTTGTTTGTCAGTGTGGAATGGGATGGTATCAGGTGATCACACTAAACTGACTTCAGGTGAACTTGTGTTTCTAATTAAGTGTTATTTACATGCGACAGAGCTGTAATAAAAAAGCATTCACAGAACACTTTAAAAATTGATTGTATTTTCTATTCAAAAATTGCTTGGCATTTCTAGCCATCTCATAAAAATATATAGCTTTCTGGCGAATTTGGATGCGCGTTCAGTTAAGGAGACTGCAATGGTTGACATTTTCAGTATTTTACGTTTTTTGGTGTTCGCAAAAAATTAATTTATAAAAGCAAGGAAATATTTCAGAGTAATTGCCCATACCTAATTTCACATTTTTATTTTGAGGCAGAAAAGCATATACCGATGCAGATTAAAAATCAAATATTAAAACATTTAAACAGACCGCGTTGCTTCAAATATAACGCCATGTTTCAAACCAGCATGGTTGCAATTAGTGTCAGAAAGAAAAGTAATAACATGGCTCCATTACCAGAGTTCGTCACCCTGTCAGCACACGCTGTCTAAAAAGGTGTGAAAAGCGTATATTGGCTATTTGGAAGGTGTTTGACGAACAAATGAGAAACCCCCTCACAACACACGACTCGCCCGCCGTTGATGGGGAAACCTAATTAGTGATTTACTCCATCACAAATCTCAATGTGGAACCGTGACTAGAAACAATGAAGACAAGCTTAATATGAAAACAAAGTGACAGATCGTTACGTTGTCATGGTAACCATAGGATGCACTATGACAATTCCTTCTATTGGTAAACGCCACTATTTGACTGTTTACTTAATGTGTTCAAACTGTCTAATTGATGTAACGGTTGGAATTAGTCAACAGTAGACTTTGGTGCTTAATCGATAAAACTGTCTATTGTTAATGGACTCAAGGAAGTGTTTTATTGTGTGTTTTGTGGTTTTTAACTTGTTTCAAGGCTGTAGATTGTGGTTTAATCGATATATCTATTATTAATGTTACTGGGTAAGGTCTTCGTTTGGAATGCACTTCCGATTCTTGGAATATTGATTGCCTTATCTGTATACGGTATCTGAAGATAAGAGTTCTTCTCTTATCACATTATTGGCCATGATCTAGTGCGAGGGTCAATGAACAAACATAAATGAACTTCCAAGTGCTGGTAGAGAGTTTAATAACGAATGTCAAGGCACTGCTTTCCTGTGGCTGTACTTTTCATTGAGTCTTTGTGTGATCAATTATGATCATAGTTGTCATGTTTTAGCAATAAGATGGATAGCCTAGTGGTTACCGTGTTGGCTCGTTGAATACCAAGGTTCAGGACCCCACCTGGACGACATATAAGAAGGCAGTTCAAGGTCAACTGCTGCCAACAATGAAAACTGCCAACAATGAAAATTCAAATTGTATACAACATACAGTTACATGGAGCAGAAAGGAGCCAGAAAGGGATGTTGGGGTTATTAGGATCAAATGCTGGTTAATTTGACCAAAAACCTTCTCCAAGACAGCAGTAAAACCTATGATTCCGTTCCTCACGACTTTGAAGTCACTGGAATGAATTGAACCGCCCCCCCCCCCCCCCCCCCCCTCTCATTTTCAAATGATATTGCCATGTCCTTTTGACTCGACAAATGCAACATTCTTCATCTGAAACGTGGCAAGGTAGAAGAGGGGGGATCAGTGAGTTTACTTCGGGGAGGAGTTATTGACCATCTCGTAGAAGGTCAGGCCTACACGTACTTAGGGATGCAGGTTAGAGACAAACTCCAGAATGCCCATATCAAGGGAAAAAAAGAAATGTAGACTTTAGAAAATCTGGAGATCAGAGCTGAACGTTCGCAACAAAGTCAAAGCCACTAATATGTATGCTGTACCCGCACTTTAGTATTCTTTTGGTGTTGTTGATTGGACGAAACAAGACATTCATGGTTTTGACACTCTCACACGAAGACTCATGTCCTGTAATAGATTGATTAACGTGGAGGCTCTTCATTATAGAATTGTATTGTGCTTTTTTGCACACACGTACATGCCTGATGATCTTCTTTGAAAGCATGTCAAGACTCATGATGAAAATATGGCATCCACACTTTTCGTAAAAGAGTCGTGTATGACGGAGAATTAGCTAATGCTAAATGCTGACATGACCGAAGCAATGACTATTGGACCTTCTTATCTATGGTAAAAGGTCCAGGAAGCTTTTTTGAACATAGATAATGCGGATGTCAAGTTTTGTACCCGTTGTCAAAAGTCTTGGAGTGCGTCTAGATGCGTCTCTCCATTTGAAAAAGACAGGTCAGTGATATAGTGAGCAAGTGTTATTTTGACCTGAGAAACATTGGTTCTTTTCGGAACCGCAATATCCTCTACAACAGCAACGCTTATGAGATTGCTCTTATGAAGGCTTGATTATTGTAACTGTCTCCTGGTTGCGGCATGACCACAACAAATAACACAAACGATCCTAAATAATGCTGCACGGACTGTAAGCTGACATCTAAATACTGTCATGTTACACCCCTTTTAAATTCACTTCACAGTTTGCCTATCAGACAGAGAATGAACTTCACTCTCACAGTGTCTTCAAGGAACACCCCCTGCCCCTCTGTGAGACCTCGTCAACAAATTTCGCCCTGCACGTTGTCTCAGATCAAACTCTAAATTCAAACTGAACTTAGGATATTTGGATCTCGAATGTCTCTGTCGACCAGTGGAATTCCCTTACGAGCATATGTTGTATATTTATTGCGCTTTAAACATATTATACATATATACATATATATTAGTAATAATTAAATAAGTGGAGTAAGATTGAACACAGTTTTAATTGGTTAGCGCTTTCAACTCGTACCAAGTAGGCCATGTACATAGAGGTTATCACGCGAGTGTGTTTGGGGATGGTAAATATCCTGCATTAGGAATAAACATTGTATTTAGCGAGCCTTGTTGTGTATTTGTTGTGAATTGAGCATACATTGTATATTTGTCTTGCTTTGAGCATAGGTTGCTTATATATTGTGCTTTCATCATACGTTGTATATTTGTTGCTCTTTGCGCAAATGTTGTATATTTGTCGTGAATTGAGCATACGTTGTATATTTGTTGCACTTTGAGCATACGTTGTATATTTGTTGCACTTTGAGCATACGTTG
Organism: Haliotis cracherodii; assembly: GCF_022045235.1. NCBI lineage: Eukaryota > Metazoa > Mollusca > Gastropoda > Lepetellida > Haliotidae > Haliotis > Haliotis cracherodii. Next base: position 9,319,218 of record NW_027266276.1, on the reverse strand, counting down.
TATATGTGTTTAACTTTCAGCATACGTTGCATATTTGTTGCACTTTCAGCATACGTTGTATATTTGTTGCACTTTCAGCATACGTTGTATATTTGTTGCACTTTGAGCATACGTTGTATATTTGTTGCACTTTCAGCATACGTTGTATATGTGTTTAACTTTCAGCATACGTTGTATATTTGTTGCACTTTCAGCATACGTTGTATATTTGTTGCACTTTCAGCATACGTTGTATATTTGTTGAACTTTCAGCATACGTTGTATATTTGTTGAACTTTCAGCATACGTTGTATATTTGTTGAACTTTAAGAATACGTTGTATATGTGTTTAACTTTCAGCATACGTTGTATATTTGTTGCACTTTTAGCATACGCTGTATATTTGTTGCACTTTAAGCATACGTTGTATATTTGTTTAACGTTCAGCATATGTTGTATATTTGTTGAACTTTCAGCATACGTTGTATATTTGTTTAACTTTCAGTATAGGTTGTATATTTGTTTAACTTTCAGCATACGTTGTATATTTGTTGCACTTTGAGCATATGTTGTATATTTGTTTAACTTTCAGCATACGTTGTATATTTGTTGCACTTTCAGCATACGTTGTATATTTGTTGCACTTTGAGCATACGTTGTGTATGTGTTGAACTTTCAGCATACGTTGTATAGTTGTTGTTTCTTTAGCATACATGTACGTCGTATATTTGTTACGCTTTGAGCATACATTGTGTATGTGTTGCACACTGAACATACACAACTGCTTAGAAGTTCATTCCCCTTTCACGCATGGGCCACGTGTGACGCAACCCGTGTGCACCCCTCGTGTCACTCGTGTGCAACGCGTGACACACTCATTACAGAGGGAACAGACTTTTTAAGGAGAACCCATGATAAGCTGAAATTAAAACACAATTTATGATATATACAAGCTGATGTGTCCGTTTTAGATGTTATTTTTTAGGAAGATATGAGCACCGTTGTGATCAATCAGATCCATCTGATTTATGCGACGATTGGCTTCTGCGTGATCTATTGCGATTGTGTTAAGCGAATACGTAATTATGTAAATGTTGTTGTCATTGAAAGTTTGTATGATTTGACATCCAACGTCTGTAGTACGACTTCTCATATATTTATGAGGTTTGGTGGAGCATTGTTTTTATTTGACCCTAATCACTTTATGATGGTTGGGTCTCTTTGTCTCAGTTCGGGAGCCGTGACGATGAGAAAGAGCAGCATTTTACTTAATGAGAGTAGGTTATATCACGGAGGATACATCTGAGGGAGAGGATTCTATTCATTGACGTAACGCAGGCAGAGACTTGTTGACGTGAACGCGGGGTTGTGTATAAGACGGCCGTTGCGTAAGGCCGCCAGGAGAGGTAAAAATTGAGCTTGACAATGTCTTCTTGCGTTACTGTCACTACATCTTCCACTCGATCCTTGATACACCATTGTGGCAGTTACAGAATATATATATATATATGTGTGTGTGTGTGTGTGTGTGTGTGTGTGTGTGTGTGTATGTATGTATGTATGTATGTACATGTATATATATATATATATATATATATATATATATATAAACTTGAATATTCTTATCCCTGAACAAGCTGGTTTTAGACATGGATTTCAAACACTGGACAACATCTTTGTTTTAGATACATTGATTGCTAAATACTTTGCTTTGTATAAAGGTCGATTATATTGTTGTTTTATTGACCTTAAAGCTGCATTTGATTCAATTAATAGAAAAAGTATGTTATATAAGATTTGGTTGTACAACATAAAAGGAAGTGTTTTTCACCTTATTAGAAATATGTATTCCAATGTTCAGTCATGTATTTCACTGCAGGGTGGTTTTACTGATTTTTTCAACTGCTTAAACGGTGTGAAACAGGGATGCCAACTATCTCCATTACTTTTTTCATTGTATATTAATGATATTATAGATTTTTTGAATGTAGATGAGGACAGATGTATAGAACTGGGTATTTGTAATATTTTTATGTTACTATTTGCAGATGACATGGCACTCTTCGATAGTACAGTAAAGGGTCTACAAAAAAGACTTGACAAACTATCTGTTTATTGTAAAAAATGGAGCCTCTGTGTTAATGTTGAGAAAACAAAAGTAGTTGTTTTTAGAAAAGGTGGTAGACTTAGGAAATATGAAAAGTTTTATCTTGACAATAGACCATTAGAAATAGTTCCTTCCTATAAATATTTAGGTGTTCAGTTCTCTAGCAGTGGTTCCTGGTATAAAACACAGAAAACTCTGTCTTTTCAAATGTCCAAGGTTTTGAATACAATGCGCTCCCAATGTAATAATTTTAGAAATTTATCATTGCCAGTATTGCTGTATATTTTTGATGTTAAATTGTTTCCAGTGTTGACTTATGGATCTGAAATTTGGGGTTTTCATCCATCGCCAGACGCAACCCGTGTTTATGATACTTACTTTAAGCAATTACTCTGTCTTGGTAGAAACACACCAAATGTTGTTGCTAGAGGTGAAGTTGGATATTGTTCATTAAAAGCTAAGATGTACATCAAAATAATTAAGTATTGGCTGAGATTAATTTATCAACAAGATAATGTGATTTTACAGCAGGCATATTCTTTTCAATATAGGTTAGCTGAATTAGATAAGAGTTGTTGGGCATATAATGTTAAAATGCTTTTATTTAAGTACGGTTTTGGATTTGTTTGGAAAAATCAAAATGTTAATTGTATCACTTCCTTTTTGTCAGAGTTTGAAGAGCGTTGTAAAGAGATTGATTACCAAATGTGGTTTGAGGATTTGTCAAAATATTCTAAATTGAAAATGTACCAGTCTGTTAAGACTGTCTTTAAATTCGAAGAATACCTATCACTTGTCATTGTACATCCTTATAGAAATGCTCTGATTAAATTTAGATGTTCAAACCATAAACTTATGATTGAATACGGACGTACACTTGGTATAAGTGCGAATGAAAGATTCTGTCCATTGTGTATCGTACCTTGTGTCGAAACTGAATACCATTTTTGTATGATATGCCCATTCTATAATGATATAAGAAGTCTATTACCGAAATACTATGTACAAAACCCAACTCTTCTTAAATTCCAACAACTACTGTCATCACAAAATGCCTACACTGTAAATGTCTTAGCGAAATATATTTTCCTGTCAATGAAAAAAAGATGTAAACAACTCAAAATTAATTAATTGTCACTTTGATTGACCAATGTATAATATTGTATGGCGCTCAATTGAATTGAAAAATTAATGAAATATGTATTGTATAATGGGCCGGTGGCCCCTTTACTGCAATAAACTCTCTCTCTCTATAAACTTGAATATTGTCGTACATACGTTGTGTATTTGTTGCCCTTTTCTGCATGCGTTGTATATTTGATGTGTTTTGAAACATACTTAATATATCTGTTGTGCTTTGAGCATACATGGTATATTTGTTGTGCTTTGAACATACGTTGTATATTTGTTGTGCTTTGAGCATACATTGTATATGAGTTGCACTTTCAACATACATTGTATGTTTGTTGTGCTTTAAGCATACATTGTATATTTGTTGCACTTTGAGCATACATTGTATGTTTGTTGCACTTTGAACATACGTTGTATATTTGTTGCGCTTTTAGCATAGGATGATCATATGTTGCACTTTTAGAATACGATGTCTGGAGTAAAGCGATGTACGAGTAACCTCATTATCATGATAATGGCTCTCGTGGAGGTTAGAATCCATGGTTGTAAAGATTACTTGAAAATGCAAAAGATTGGAGAAAGGTAATACAAGAAAATGTCTTTTCCGAGGCCTTCAAATATTCATGGTAGTTCCGCCTCTCGTGACAAACCATAAATGATGGGACACACAGGGACAGGAGTAATTCACCTCCCTTCTGGCGCAGCGTATACAATGAGAATGTATTAAGGTAGTTATTGATTAGTGGTTTGAACAAAACGGATGATGCACTAAACATTTATTAACGTAACAGTTTCTTGTTTAGTATCATCCTCTGGCAAGCTGAAAACCGTCAATAGAGTGGGCTTCGTGATTGGTTAAAAAACATGTTCAATCTTGCCCGTTCTGTTGATGAACGTGTGCTCGGAGATTGGTTCATAAACATGGAAATATTTCAGCCGTTACGAGCACTGAACGCACTCTTCATAATCAGTATGAGCTAAGGGAATGCGACAAGGTACAGTGCGGTTGCGTCATGTTGGAGAGTTCATTAAATGAGTTAAAGCCTGTATACGATGAGCCTAACTTCTATAAAAAATATCGTTTATCTTGAGCACCCTTTCATATAGTTCAATTTAAATTAGTCATTTTGTTTTAAATAGATTCCGGTATCAATTGTTAAAAGAGACATATCTGTTTCCTTTCACAAAATGACATCATGTTGCTAAACAAATCAAAGCCCATCAAATGATGACGTCTTTTGTAACTTGCTTTTCGTCATATGATATGACGTCATGTGGTTTGACGAACCTGTAGAAACATGGTGCTGCTGTACCGACCTTTCATAACCTTTAAGTTGTATCTTAGACAATATGTGAAGCCTATTTCTGTTGTTCCCCTCTGTAATTTGGAGAAACTTTTTGTTGTCGTACCGACCTTTCATGACGTATAAGTTGTATCTTAGACAATATGTGAAGCCCATTTCTGTTGTTCCCCTCCTTTGGGATATAGCTAAAAGGGGCGTAAAACCATACTCACCCACAGTTTAACGTGAGGTCAATGCCATTTGTTGATATTGTCAAAGGATACAAGGACGTTCGGGAAGTAGGAAAATAAATGCATCTGTTTAGACACAAATTGATAGGAAGAGTGCTTTTTCTGGCCAACAAGATGCCATTGATCCCCGGTGCCTAGGTGTATAACCACCAATAGGATTATCAGTGCATTAGTATTGATCATCGTACCCGTGAAGATGGTCGAATAAGTCTTCAGGAACCCAAGGCATGCTTGTCGTAAGAGGCGACTAACGGGATCCGGTGGTCAGGCTCGCTGACTTGGTTGATACATGTCATCGATCCCAATTGCGTTGATCGAGGCTCATGATGTCAATCATTGGATTGTTTGAGACTCTATTATTTACAGACGGCCGTTATATAGCTGGAACATTGCTAGCGTTGAACAACAGACAAACAAAACAAATGTTAATATTCGAGTCTGGACCAAACAATCCAGTGATTGGCATCGTGAGCAACGGTCAATTCTGACGGGTTACCATGATACTCAGTCAACCAGCTCACCGAGCTTGATCAATTTAGTCGCCTCATACGATCAGTATGGTTTGCTTGGACCTATGCTAACCCAGATTCAAGAAGGGGGCTTAGATCGTGAACCCTATTTGTAAAGAGAGAGGACATGATCTAATTGCTGTGAACGAATTCGTCATTATTGAACTACTTTGTTCGTTGTCATGTTCGGGGATGGTAATATTTAAATATTGGCCCTTAACTAGTATAGGCTTAATACTTAAGTCAATTCATTGGGCTAGCCCAGTCACGTGAAAACGTATTGACTCAACGCGAACAGAAGGGCGATGGCGTAGCCTGGTGGTTAAAGCGTTCGCTCGTCAGACCCGGGTTCTATTCCCTACATGGTATAATGTGTGAAGGCAGTTTCTGGTGTCCCCCTCCGTGATATTGCTGGAATATTGCCCGAACCGCCGAAAAGTTCTTAGTCACTCATTCAGACCGGAATCCCCACAGTAAAGTGAGTGAGTTAAAGTTTAACGTCACATCGGAGACGATTACGAAGTGTAAACCTATATATATCACGCTTAATTCGTCCAATGATTTGTTTGTGGTTCTTCCCCGTTTCGCCTCTGAGTGGGTGAGTTAGAGAGATTTAATGCCGCTTTTATCAATACAGTGCAACATGTCGACAAAACGTGTGCTCGAAATGTAAGTCAACATATGGCCAGCTTCCATTCACTGTAGCCTACAACGCAGCTTAATCGCGACCAGGGTCGAGGGTGTGAAACGACTGTGATATAATTATCACTTTTCAATGTATTGAGTTTCAATTAACACGTTAACAGTACATTTGAATGCAGCCGACACCCTAATGGTAATACTCTGAGAATACTCCCTTGGGAGCTGAGATTGCTAATGAATATTCACGGATTCGTTGACTGAAGCAATCATTGTAGGCGATATGAGCATGCGTTATTATTATACAGAATAATGATTATAATAAAACACGCAGCAAAGAGGGCTTGGGTGATCCTGGCAGTCAGGCTGGTTAGGCTCATCATCAGCTCAGGGCCCTTGCCCCTCTACACGCAGCCCAGACAGCGAATGGGACTTCTCCCGGAAGAGCTGCCTAGTCGAACCCACGAAAACGTTTCGGAGATTTTGGAGGTACGAAACCTAGGCACCGAGAACAATTGGGTGTCGGACAACTTGGTACTTAGAATGTAAGCGTGACATTTAGTAAGCGAGGCCATGTTTTTCCCGTATCTTGTCAATCACATCAGTGTCAAAAGGGACAGAAAATTCAGTGATAAAACTGATTTCATTGGATTTATCAAACCGGTAAAGATCAGGTTTGCTGGCCTTGATACGTCTGAGGCTGTATACGGCCCTATTCCAAAGAATTTTAGAATCATCATTTTCCATGACGCACTCTGCATTTTCTGGGTCGTTCCATGGATGGACCTCTGTGTCAAAACCACAAGCATGGCGGGGATGGTTATAAAATGATCCCGCCACTCCATCCTGTCGCAAAACAGATGCTGTGTTTGCGTGAAAGGTGGGCCTCCGCTGACAATGTGTTCGGAAGTTTCATTAAATTCATTGAATATTCTACATTTCATCCCTACATTTTGATGCAAAATCACTCACTGACGTTTTCGCGTGGGAAGTGACAGAAAGCCTTCCGTTTCACGTTTCTTGCCAGTCGACTTCATCCAAGCGAAGGACTCTGGAGGCTTTGCTGAATTATTAGGTCTCCGAGCCGAAAGGCTTCAAGCCCTATTGTAATCGGCCGATATATTTATTATTATTATTCCGCCGATTTTTGTACAAGAGCTTGCAAAGTTACCAGTGGCTCGATTATGTTGAAAATCTGTATGTGTATGAAGTTCTAGATACAACAAAAATTCCAAAGCCGTAGGCCCAACGACCAAGGGCAGATAACTAATGTTTTTGGATGTATATTTTGCCCGATTGCTCCACAACTTGCACACTTTAAGTGCCTGACATTTAATTTTTTTAACTTTGGTAATTGGCTAGGTGGTTTGGCAGCCATATTGGATTCAAGGTTTCCACAGTGTTGTTTGGGTACATGTCTTCAAATTCATACTCCTCTGAATCCACTGTATGAAATGCTTCAAAACTTTCTGAGAATTGTCTCCATACATAACACATCAAGCCCTGTCAGCTGTTTCCGGATATCTATTTTTGTTGTAGCCATATTGGGTTTTGATTTTTATCCTTTTTTTCTTATAAATGTCACTTTAAATATCATATCTTGTAAGGTTCTTCATAGACAGTATTGACAGTTTGCATGAAGTTTTGATGCTATGTGTACCTAATTTTTGCCTGGTTTGCATGCTGAAAGTACCACCGCTTGGTGGTAATATTTGATTTTAGTCAAAAATAGATTCGAGTACAAATGCTGAAGAAAGGGCCCCAGAAATCAACGATAAACCCCCATTCACTGGCTTTCCCGAGACCCAAGCGTTCTTACACAGTCTTGTTGCAAGTGTCTTCAGCATTCTGTACATGTATAATACACTTGACGATCAGGGTTAGAATTGGTCTTCAGGAATTCATGCTTGTCTTAAAAGGCAACCGTGCTTGTCATAAGAGACAATTAATGGGATCGGGTGGTCAGACAATTTCGTAGCGGCGATGTCCTGCAAACGTCTTTTGACGGAGTTGGTAGATGCAAACCCTTTGAGGATTCGAAAATGGTCGAGGTCGGAAATAGGTTTATACATCCTTTGACACTCCAACACACGCCAACTTCGTAGCGACGATATCCCGAAAGCGGTGCCTACATTTGCATGCGTTGGACCAAGCAAACCATGTAAGGATTCCAATATGGTCGAAGTCGGATATGGGTTAAGAACACCCTAGGACTCTCTGGCACGCGCCAATTTCGTAGCAGCGATGTCCTGCGAGCCGTGACTATCTTTTGACGGTTTTGGTACAAGCAAACCTTTTGATGATTCGAACATTATTATTATTGGTATTATTTTTAACGATGATACTCAGGAGCGCGTCAATGACAATAGGATGCACTTTTGCTGACAGGATTAACGCTATAAAGACACTATTCTAACAAAGTAAGGTGGATTCATTGTGTTAGGTTTAACTTGGCTTTAAACTGTGTAACGTGTCAGCTTGTGGGCGCATAGCCAATAAAACAAATATATTTCGGGTTTTTCAAGCTGGTTAAAACGGGCATGGTGCTAAAACAATCGGGACGATTCTCACCTATAATCAGCAGAACCTGGCAAGGCTAAGGGAAGCAACTCTGCATAACTTAAAAATGATATCGCAGGCGCATTTAACTGAAGATGCATTGAACAAATATTTCATGTACAACTGAGAACCTCCACTTTAATTTGTGGGACACTATCTGGCATTATATCGCGATCGTGGTTAACGATGGCGTCTTTGTTTATACAACAATTTTGATTTAGTATATAGTATGTTGTTCTACGAACAACAAACCCTCTGACGCCTGTTTTAGCAACATTCTAGCAATATGTTAAGAACGTTTCTGAAATATCACTTTAATACGAATATTCTTGACACTCTGTGCCACTGTTGGGAATCGAACCCGATTCAAACCATTAGCCTACCTCATCGGCCATTTCACATTACCTTAAGTACGCTAACTATTATTAAGGTCTACCAAAACTACCACGTACGTTTCTCAAAAATATTTCTGATTTCATATTAAGCAAACTATACATATACTGTCTGCCAAAAGAAAGTACACACTTGAAAGAAAGTTTTGCTCGACAAATTACAAACGTTACCAAAACGTTACTAGACTGAAACCAGTCGCCAAAACACCGCAAACCTTAACGCCAAAAAATCAATTATAACATCCGTATAAAGCACACCGCGATAGAATAACCATTTCTTGCTTGTTTCATTTTTAGTCACCATCAAACATGGGCGAATACTTTCTTTTGTTAACCAATTATATGGAGTTACCTCTCATCAAGATCCGGGGTAGAATAGGTCTTCAGCAACCCATGCTTGCCGTAAAAGGCGACTATGCTTGTCGTAAGAGGCTACTAACGGGATCGGGTGGTCAGGCTCGCTGACTTTGTTGATGCATGTCATCGTATCCCAATTGCGTGGATCGATGCTCATGATATCAATCACTGGATTGTCTGGTCCAGACTCGATTATTTACAGACCACCTTCATATAGCTGGAATATTTGCGGCGTTAAACAACAAACAAACGAAGAAAGATTTCTCAAAACGCAAAACTATTTTACGTAAGCGTATGGTTCTGGTGGTGTACTTCAATCGTCAAAACATTGACATCGATCATTATACCGTAGTCCTCAAAAGAGGGAGACTGGCGTGATCTGTAAATATATCCAACGATTCACATCATATGATGTCAGGGGCAGTTTCTACGTATTTTGTGTAGATTATCATAAATAGATACCACTTAGAACACAGCATGCGAGCTGGTAAGCCTAGATTCATACTCGTATGTACTGTTACATGCACGTAATAGTCCCAACAAATGCAATTACCCCGCCAGGGTCTCAGCCTCCACGGACTCTCCGCAGGACCAACTCCAAGCCGTCCGCGAGTCATTGGATTCCTTGTCTTTTCGCCACCTCCTCATGACAAATTAATCGTTAATTTTTCATACCCGAGAAACAGTGACGTCCTATCATGTATGTAATCATACAGCCAAATTCTAGCCTTTGAACTGTTTTATTACCGGTTGTGCTGAATTCGCATGGCTGAAGCTGTGATGCTTTAGTTCATCATCCTCAACGAAGCATTCTCTGCAATCAGGACGGCAACTGAAGTTATGAATTATTTCAACTGCACAGCCAGGGCAATGCCAGGCCTGAGCTAGGCTATACCACAGTTCCGCAGGTGTTCCGCGAAGGCTCCCGTCATATACTCGTGTGATATTAATTACCTTTATCTGCCCCTGCGAATCCACCAGTCACTTTAGTGCCGCTCTCAGGTGCAGGGACGGAAGCCCTAATCAGTTTACAGTAAGATAATGCAAGCATCTTCAGGAGTGATTAGAGGTCGCTTGTGACGGTACGCCTTCGGGCTGCGCTGTCTTTGGCCACACAGGACCTCGCAGATATTGGTCACATGTTGACAGGCTTGATGGATCGTCAGTCACGGAGTACACAAAGGACGTTCTCGCGTCTAGCCACAGCAACCTGAAGACGATGCTAATTTTGGGAAGTTTCAGTTTGGGCCAAAGTACAGAGTTAGGTTATCTTTCGACGAGTGTGTTTTTAAAAAAAAAATTAATTTCATGGCCCGTTGGGTGTATTGAAGATTGAGTACCTTCTCGCGCCTAGCAACAGCACCTTGGATGATGATGTAAAATGTGGGGCGGTTTCAGTAAGGGTCAGTGTACTTTACTCTTGGTATGGGTGGAATCTTTTGAAACAATTTTGTTTGTTTGTTTAACGCGGCACTCGGGAATATTCAAGCTATTTGACGGCGGTCTGTAAATAATCGAATCAGGACCAGACAACACAGTGATGGATATCATTATCATCGATCCACGCAATTGGGATACGAAGACATGCATCAACAAAGTCAGCGAGCCTGACCACCCTGTCTCGTCTGTTGCCTCTTACGACAAGCATAGTCGCCTTTTACGGCAAGCATGGGTTGCTGAAGACCTATTCTACCCAGGATCTTCACGGGTCTGTAAACCAGTTGTTGGCAAGAGTCGTCTACGTTACCTCAATTTGTCTCGCAATGTTGTGTTACTCAACCATGCCAGGAAAGGTTGATCATGGATTCAGAGCCTCAATTATCCCCGTTTATGCTCCTTGGTGTGTATATGCCATATTATCCAATACGCCACTCCCCTGACACCAGTAGTGAATGGGTACCCGGTAGGATTAGATGGTAAAGTGGTGGTGTTAGCAGTAGTAGTGGTGTTGGTAATGGTGCTGATTGTAGTTGTGGTAGTAGTGGTGGTGGTGGTGGTAGCGGTAGTGTTAGTGGCGGTAGTAGTAGACGTGGTGGTGGTGATAGTAGTAGTGGTGGTGGCAGTGGTGTTGGTAGTAGTTGTTGTAGTGGTGCTATCAGTGGTAGTGGTGGTAATGGTAGTAGCAGTAGTAGTAGTAGTAGTAGTAGTGGTAGTTGTGAAAATAAATTGTGTCGGTGGTAGTGATGGCGGTGGTCATGATGTTGATGGTGTTAGTGGTGGTAGTAGTGTTGGCAGTAATAGTAGTCCTCGTCGTAGAGGTAGTGGTAGTGGTATCAGTAATGGTAGTCCTAGTCGTAGAGGTAGTGGGAGCCTTGTCAATAATGGTAGTTCCAGTCCTAGTGGTAGTGGTAGTGGTATCAGTAATGGTAGTCCAAGAGGTAGTGGTAGTGGTATCAGTAATGGTAGTCCAAGAGGTAGTGGTAGTGGTATCAGTAATGGTAGTCCAAGAGGTAGTGGTAGTGGTATCAGTAATAGTAGTCCAAGAGGTAGTGGTAGTGGTATCAGTAATAGTAGTCCAAGAGGTAGTGGTAGTGGTATCAGTAATAGTAGTCCCAGAGGTAGTGGTAGTGGTATCAGTAATAGTAGTCCCAGAGGTAGTGGTAGTGGTATCAGTAATAGTAGTCCCAGAGGTAGTGGTAGTGGTATCAGTAATAGTAGTCCAAGAGGTAGTGGTACGGATGAGTGTGTAAAACAACATGCACTCCACGTTCTACGATCAATGCGACTGCTTTTCATTCACTTCTACTGCTCTGCCCACCCCTCCTCCATCTACAACGTCATCCCCATGCAACGTTATCAACGACGACATCCATGGCGACAACCAGTAACTATCTTGGCTCAATGATGTAGCTTAAAAAATCATCCATGAATGTAAACGACGTTTTATTTCTTGGTTTGGCTTCCATCGGGGTCTGCCGTCAATTGCTTGTTCCCCCACCCAAGGAATCCCCTCGTTGAAAGTGTGGTTTAAAATGCCAGCAGGAGAAGGTACAGCCATCATTTTAAATATTTAAATTTTAAATCACGATTGAAATACCTACGAGACAAGGAAATTTCCATCCAAGCCATGAAACTCGACATTATTCCCATTTTTATACGGATGGGTTTAATACTCAAGAATTCGATTTAATTTTCTTAGTGAACAAATTTAACTTCAGTTGTTAAGTAAAAGACAAAGTAATATTTATGAACGCATTGCATATTGCCATTACGATTACAACTCTTCAATCTGTAGGATGTTTTATTTCTTGTCTAGAATGACAATTTTTCTTAATATTATATGGTACTGAGAGTAATGCAATACACTCCTTCACTCTTGTAATTGTGATTGAGGAAGCGTATGGGTTGGGGTTGGGGTCGGAGTTTGGGGTGGGGGTGGGTGAGGGGGTGAGGTAGGGGAGAGGGGGGTGAGGGTTTAAGCGTGTGTGTGTAGGTGTGTGTGTGTGTGTGGGGGGGGGGGGGGGGGAGTAAGCATCTGTTTAATAAGATCGCATGTTCTTCGGAATAATTTACGTTACCCACAAAGCAAATATAATTGTTGACCTTATCTCGAAATCACTGTAGATGTGATGGACAGTGACGTCATAGTAAATGGCGACGTCAAACAAGATCATCGTCGACGTTATATTATTAGAAAGTTAATTATTTAAACCATGTGTGTACAATCTTGGGTTTGAGAAACCCTGCCAAAAGTCATGAAGTCATTACTTAAATTTGCAATCATTTTAAATATGTATAGCAGATACAACAGTGCTTCAACCTGAGGGGGCATGGGTGGCCCAGTCATCTAAGGCGCGGCGATTCGCTGTGCAGAGTTGCGTCCCTTGGGCACGCCAGAAACCTATGATTGTGGGTTCGAATACCGGTTCGCCCCGATTATTTTTCTGGTTATGTCAGCACCATACCAGTGCTCGTGGGTTTCACCGAAGTGGTAAACGTCTGAGACCTGCATCACTTCGGGTTTTCCTCCCATATTAAACTGACACGCCGCGATATAACTTAAACCCAACGTTAAACACAACTCACTGAAACAAGGATCAGTATGCTGTGTCTGAGAGGGGTATTCATGTTAAACTGCGGCATGGTATCTCAGTGAGCTAGCACTATAAATCGGCATCAGTCAGGACTAGTACAGGCAGCCACACACACACACACACACACACACACACACACACACACACACGTACATGCACGTCGCTGTATAAGCGCAATAATCTTGGACGCGACGTTAAACCCAATTTCACCTCCCCTCACCATTCTCTAATTATTGTGAACGCTTTAAGCTAGTCTCCTAGCATCTCCACAGAAACTGTTAATCCCCTGCAGTATGATGGCAAAGTGGGGATAAAGCACACGCATGCACACATACACACGCACGCACGCACGCACACATACACACATACGCACGCACGCACACATACACACATACACACATACGCACGCACGCACGCACGCACTTACCCTCTGGATGCGCCTATGAATGAAGGTTATAACCTGAATTTCATTGTGAATGTTCTGTTTTCGAATACAGCACTGGTAGGACAACCCTTTTCCACATTTCGAAGCAACTCATGTGCTGAAACGTCCTAATTCTGTAATATATGGAGTTGAAGTAGGCGTCTGTCCTGGCTTACCTGACTCCCTGCTCTTAAAGCTGTGTTCCCTGAAGCATTTGCATAAATATTCAATTACTTGACTTCCAATAACAGTTAACAATTCTGGAAAGAGGTTGTTTAAAATGAAACTCTTTCAAAATGGCAAAAGGGGACGTGCTACTTTAGCAAAGAAACATTAATACTCATTCATAAATCTTATAATACATTCATCACCGATTGAGAGAGTTTGATTATAATACTAAGACCGACATTGAATTACTCGTGCGCTTATTCAGTACTTCCTTGTGTTTTGCCAGTACTCTTAAAACACATCTATGACGTCATTCTATTGTTTGAACGCTCCATTATTTTTCAGGAATTGAGTGTTGTTTGTCAACTGTACATTATCTTGACATTTGAATTAATTCCCACTTGGAATTGACCGAACTATTTTTAACATTTTTTGACATCTGAATAATTTTTTTTTTTTCCGAAAACATGAGTCGCCAGAGGGGTTCGAACAGGCATCGTTTGATTTAAGAACGTGTAATTGTCAACCTCAGCTTCGGCGGCACATGGAGGTATTATATGGAATTAACTATTAAATATTTCCATAATTTTGCATAACGTTTAAAGCTCAAAGTAATATGTATATATTTTGTGTCAGAGTAGGTTACCCACAACAATGTTCGTATTAATAGCAATTAGATAAACCTTTGACGAGAAAAAACAAATCAGGTAAAATATATATCCTTGTTCGGGGCTCTAAATTTCCTATTATTCCCGTCAGCATGTATTAACAATGTGGAAGCGATTGATAAATACTAGTTTAGGACCCAACGAAATTATGAAGAGCCGTGAACCATGCATTGTTAATGACAGCTGGCGACGGAGCTTGGCGCACGTGCAACAGCGGCAGAGAACGCATTCCTCGTGCATCACGCAAGGGCGACTCACGCAGTGTAAATACAGACAACAGAAGCTTCTGGTTTGTTTTTTAAATATTTTCCACAACAGAGCAGTTTGTCAAAGTGTAAAAGTTGGGATGGGTTTTAAGTAGAGGAATATCCTTGTAACTCTCCATTCCTTTAAAATAATGGGCCACGGCACCTGCTCCGTTTTTTTAAGGAATGGAGAGTTACTGGGACATTCACCACAACGTAAACTTGGTTTGATGAAGCTGTTCGTCATTCGATATTTGAACTTTATGACCTTCGGACTGAAATCAGCACAACCTGTTAACTATTGATGGTATCTACTGATGATTGCTTTTTAACCTCATATGATAGGCGGAATACTGTGGTAGCGGTAATGAAATTTCCGAAAGGCCAATTGACCCAAATTGAGGTGGAGAGTTATAGAAACAACTATAGACTCCCAAAGGATTTAGTTTTGGAATTGCCATTTGTTGCGAAGGAATAGCTAGTTACAGAAGGACCTCGCATTGTCATTATAGTGCCCTGGTCGCAAAACGAAAGACCTCGTGGTTCCAGACAAATGGTAAAATGGTAAATTCCCACAACAAACTGCATGTTAACATGTTAACGTATAGCTCTTCCTCTCTTTTATGTGTATCCGACGGCGATCTCTGAATACCAAAGGTGGCAAAACCATTTCCATATCCATACGATATCGCCATTGTAGGGTTTCGATAATATATGGCATTAGCATGTGTTTATCAATCAAAAACTCAGTATATTCCCAACAATATCTACCCGTGAAGATCACTCACTCATTGTCGTTAGAGGCGACTAACGGGATCGGGTGGTCAGGCTCGCTGACTTGGTTGATGCATGTCATCGATCCCAATTGCGTGGATCGATGCTCATGATATTAATCACTGGATTATTTACAGACTGACGTCATATAGCTGGAATATTGCTGAGTGCGGCGTTAAACAACGAACCAAAACCAAAATCAATCAAAATATATAAGTGATGGTACCAGGTATTTGGATAAAGTTGCACGTGGTGTGATAGTTGTAATTTTACAGTGATTGGTTCATTTTTGTACAAAAGATATGACCCGTGAAGATCCGGGAGGGAATAGGTCTTCAGCAACCTATGCTTGCCTTAAAATGCGACTATGCTTGTCGTAAAAGGCGACTGACGGGATCGGGTGGTCAGGCTCGCTGACCTTGTTGATGCATGTCATCGGTCCCAATTGCGTGGATCGATGCTCATGATGTCAATCACTAGATTGTCTGGTCCAGACTCGATTATTTACAGACCGCCGTCATATAGCTTGAATATTGCTGAGTGCGGCGTTAAACAACAAATAAACAAAACAAACAAACAAAAGATATACTCGTAATAAACAATCAAAAATCAGTTTCGCTTACCCACACGGAGGCAGAGGGGGTTATCTTGTGGGTAAAGCGTTGACTCGTATCAAGGATCCAGGTTCGATTTCCAACATTGGAACAATATGTGAAACTTATTTTCGTCGGGTTTTTTTTCATCGAGATACGGCTGACATGATGAAATGTGCGGCGTCAAATAACACTCACTCAAACTACCGCGACCGCACCGCCTGGAGAGCGGATGGTCGGTAGCGTCATACCAACAGACGCTGAATGATGGTACTTGTTGTTTCCAGGGCTTAGGTAATGTAACAGGAACTTAGTATACCGAGTGTCTGAGTGGGGTGTCCATTTAAATTGCGAAATGGTATCACAGCAAGCATCATCACCACACGCACACACACACACACACACACACACACACACACGCAGGTGCATTCACGTCGCTATGTAAGTGCAATTTTACTTTATTTTACCTCACCACACCCAACGAGACATCATCATCATCATCATCATCATCATGATAACAATAACAACAACAACAATAATAACAATAACAATTATTATTATTATTATTATTATTATTATTATTATTATTATTATCATCATAAGTGCATTTTTAATGCGCCAGATTCCATTCACCAAGTGGATGCTCATAGCGCTACACTACTATTACTCCGGTCAATGGATCAGTGAGCATTTGATTTTCATTCTCATCTCCCTGGGGAGTATACAACCCAAGCTGCCTGTGAGGCGCTAGATGGTTAACAGCCATCCTACCGGGTATCCTACCGGGTACCCACTCACTGCTGGGTGAACAGAGGCACATTTCGAACAAAGTCACTTGCCTAAGGAGACACCACATGTGGTACATGTGCTTCAGTGTGGGGCAGGACCGAAGCCCTAGAAACTCTCAGGAGTCAAGCTGCTTAAACGCGGTCACCCATCCAACTACTCTCCGAGACCGACGTTGCTTAATTTCACCTTTATGTTACTTAAACAGGTGTCCGGATTAAAGGAGTCGGGTGTAACGAGGTTTAACTGGTTTTTTGGTCTACTTTACAATCCAAACTTAATCGTATACAACGAATCGCTTTCGACAAATCGGTAAGAACGACCAAGCTTTCATATTGTTATCCGCCCACAAACGAACCACACAGCTCCATCGTCGAAACAGATGTTCAAGACACCACTCTCTCTAGAATTAATACCATACCCTTTGGAACTATGAGCGAACTTTTCTGCGTCGTGATCTTTTATACCATGCAAAAAGTATGGAATTGTCCATGATCGAAGATATGGGAAAATCCCATTTGGATACAACACTTTTTTATTTGTCGTCAGATAAAACACCTCTCTCCGAGTTCAATTAATGCGTTTTCACTTCCTTGTGTAATGGAATATACGATTCCCAGAACGGGTGGTGTCATATTATTCACTGAGATGAACGTAAATAAATCGCCATTTCTGGGGAAAATATTCATCCCTCGCTTTGATCGGCTGGGATAATGGCGGACTCTCTGGGGGCAGCTTTATAAATACAGGTTTTATTCCGGTCATCCAGAATTGAGAACAGGGAAATGTAATCAGTTTCCTGTCTGCGAGGGGGATTTGAGGATGCATTGAAGCCCAGATTTGTTCTGTGGGATTTAGGCTGCACTTTTAGGTATTTATTGGGCCCATTTGGGAAATAAATGAAACAAAATTAATTCCCTTATTCTTCTTTTTTCATCTTTTAGTATAACGTTCATGAACATTAACGCAACCATGAACGCAAAATGACACGTTCACATGCTTGCAAATGCACGCCCAGCCGTAATATTATATAACACTAATTAATAGTTTTCTCATGAAAAAAATGTATATCATATTCTTTGGCTTTTTCTAATAATATTTATAACAGATGCACTCCCCACACCCATCCATTTGTCGTGAAATATTGTGGCGGCGGTCTGTAAATAATCGAGTCTGGACCAGATAATCCAGTGATTGACATCATGAGCATCGATCCACACAATTGGGATACGATGACATGCATCAACCAAGTCAACGAGTCTGACCACCCGATGACGTTAGCCGCCTCTTGCGACAAGCATAGTCGCCTTTTAAGGCAAGCATGGGTTGCTGAAGATCTATTCTACCCCGAATCTCCAGGGTTCCGGTATTTGACATTTACCAATTTGTTGATGGGAGGAGGTGAAGACGTAACACACAAAGATGCTAGCTCATATTTCGGGCAGAACTTTCGTTTGTTAACCAAACATTAGTCCATTAATTTTGTGTTTTTATTAAAAATGAGCGGGTGAGTGCGTTTGGTTAAACGGCTTATAGAGTATGGTGCTGACAAACTTGGACTTACCGGGATTCGAACCAAATTCAATAAATAAATAGTTATGAATGATTTAATTATATAAACTGAAGGGCAAAAGAAAGCACACACCCTTGTTTGATGGTGGCTAAAATGGGAAAAAAAGAAAAAGAAATGGTTATTCCTTGGTGATGTTTGTATTTCACTCCTGTATCATCCTGTATCAATTTGCGGTGTTTCGGCAACTGTTTTCAACCTAGTGACGTTTTGATAACATTTGTAATTTTTGGTTCGAATCCAATTTTCAAGTGTGTACTTTCTTTTGTCCGGTCCTTTACTTTTTATAGGGGTTGATTGGAAGGGTTGATGGGTGGGTGGGTGGTTGCGCCCCAGCCGAATCCAGACATAAAGCTCAAGTCCTATTGCGCCTTTGTTAAGGGAGCAGCTTCAGCATTCGCCATCAACTGATAACATCATCTTTACAGTAGGCAGCACTGCTGCAGCTCGTCCATCCCTTTAATCAAGGTCCGTACCATCTCTTAACCTCATTAATCTAAACCTGTGACACCGAGTAGAAAGATGACCACTGTTTGTTTGCGGTGAGACCGGCAAACCTAATATACTGTTCCTCTGTTGTGACAGGGGTAATGATATGGGAGGATGGAGATGACCTTAATATGTTTCCTGACCATCTCATGTGGTCAACGCCGATAATGAAACTAATAAGTGAACAGACTGACCACTTGCGTCTTGGTCAATCTCTCGGTAATTGGTTATAGTGGACAGAGCTGCCTCGGTATGATAGCGTTATATTATTTTGAGATAACCCATTCTTCTTTGTCATGATGGCAACGGGTTTCTGGTTTGTCTCATTGCGATGTATGAAAGGGAATAACGATATTCGCGCTTAAAAGCTTAAGTTCGTGCAACTCACAGGACTTAATTGATAATAGGCTTGAGGAAACGTGTATTTTTGGAGAAATATTGATTTTTGCATGTCTTGGAGCTTAACAGAATTACTGTATGTTATCCGTGGAAACATTTTGGATTGTTATGTTTAGTGTTTAGGGGTTTCCATTGTAAGGTTTCTTTACAGATGAGATGACGAGGACATGCATACATCAAACCCTGTTTAGATATCAATTTAATTTTTGTTTACAATGATTGGGATTTGTATTCATTTTGTTGTCTCTGACTCAAAACATACAGCTTTTTCTGAAAGATTTTTTTACAGTTTTGCCCGTTCAAAACGTGAACATATTTTTGAAATATTCATTTTCTAGAAGAAACTATTCTAAATGCTAGACGTCACACACGCCCCTATAGGGCATAATGCTGTGTGGAGATTCTGTTTAAAACTCTACAGTGGTAACTAGAAGTCGTTATCAAGACGCAAGTGGGTATCGATGCCTTTGTGATGACTAATACACAAACAGATATACCTCCAATAGGTAAATCGCAAATACATTGTACGTCCTCGGTAACACTGCGCAAGGTGAGCCCCAGTACCTCTCTAGGTTCATTCGGAACATCTTTTTACCAACGTTTTTGCAACGGTTCCTCGGTATTGCTGTCATACGTTCGCCATTCCGGACGGAATATGAGCCATTCTTTGAATTCTGTTGAAATCGATATTACAATGCACTCTTCTTGTGAAGGTAAAATAACACTCTAAATATAGAACCACTTTCAAAACAGGCTAACATCATATGAGTAATTTTCAACAAAATATCGCTTCTGATTTATTACATTCTATTCACTTCACAGGTTTCTCGAGCAACCATAATTACGGCAGCGAATCAAGGCTACCAAGAGCCAGATGTGACCACTATGCTACGACCGGGTGAGCGTATTTAGACTCATTTTCACTTTAATTCAATAATTTTTCTAATATCTAATATTTAATGATTTATAATACTGCTCATCGCACGCTTACGCTTAAGTGGACAATGTATGGGAGGCTGGTGGAAACATAATCATTCATTAACCTTCTCAGAAATATTTCGAAATTTCATTGGGCACGCTTTGTTTCACGGGCCTCCAAGATAGCCATTAGTTTTCACCGAGATGAAAGCGCGGTGATATGGTGTAAGCCCGCGGATGCAGACGCAGAGAGGCTGCTGATGCTGGTAGACGAGACTCTTTAATCTGTAATATATAGACCACGATTCCAGTCAGCTAGAGCTTCCCAGTATGGAAGACGGACACTGGGGATTACACCTATACACATTCACTATTCCTATCGAATTGTATAGAGAAATTACACTCGTGCTTCTCTCCCCAGAAGAAAAGTCCTGTCGATATCGGCTAACTTAAAGCTATCGGATTGAAACGGAGCTATCGGGATGGGTGCCGATCAGACAACTCTCGTTTAAGACGAGATATTTGGACGAGACCGGCGGTGGGGAATCGATGGAGGCACAACTCTCCAGTAATCAATGAGTAAACAAAGCAGGGGAGGTAACAATGGATCAAACCACGGCCACGTTTGGTGAAGCTACTCCAAAATAGGTGACTACTTCAAAGCGAGCTTCCATCGATTTAGGAGTGTTTATTCTGTCAAAATATGCCCCATTACAACTCCCTATTGAAAGAATCGCTTCCGAACGGACAGATTTACCGATCATGGTTCGTTTCAGTTGCCCATTGCCTCCCGTCTGTCTTTTTACAAATATTTGCTACAGAGCTCTGGTTGAAGACGATAAAGACCCAATGGCCCTAGATTGTAACATGGTGCATGAACGCGGAAAATGCCATCCCTACAATTATGTTGGTTAATTCGTCGTAAAATTTCCATTAAATGACGTTTTAAGCGGCAGCATCGTTGTAAGCGGATTGGACAAATGATGGACCGTTGGGGAACCGCATCAAAACACTGAAAGCACTTGGACAAAGCCAGTAAGATGAGTCTATGATTACGCATGGTTCATCCCTTCATTTTGTCTCACTTCTAAAAGGAAAAAATATATTGAAATGAATGTTCCGTGGTGCCGTTCGTGATAGATGACGTGCTATTTTCTGATGCTCTTGTACCAAGTTGCTCGGATGAAGATGATGTATGGGCCTTTCCATTTTCCCCTGTACCGTCTGACTTCAGTAACACTTGCAACACTTCTTAGAAAGAAGCCCAACATGACTGGCTGAGACGGAAATCTCCTGGCGTTCACTCGAAGTCGTTAATCTTACAAATAGCCTTGTACAATTTCGTATGAATATATTAAATATAACTGCAACATCATTTCCATATTTATCATATTGAAACTCATATTTGGCATAATGTTACCGAGCGTTCGATACGTTTTGAAATATAAATACATTCATTTCTTATTCATGCAAATTTTCTTCCTGCTTTTGAAACTAATACCATGCTCCAGACCTATATGACACAAAACAGATTTATGGAGAGCTGGTGTGCATGTGTTTGTGAATTGCTAAGACACACTCTTTCTTTCCTCAGCAAACAGTGGTTTTATAACGGACCATGCGTTCAACTCATGCACTGTTGCGACATTCCGTTGAATTTTTATCCTTATTTAATCATCCCCAGGATTATAAATATGTCAACGGAGGCAGTTAACTAGTGAAAACCTGCAGGAATATGATGGAAAGATACAATTGTAGGATGGTTACGATCAAACTGATGATATGCTTTGTCCAAATGTGGACGTGATTTCGTAAATCGATATCGATTCGGAGTCAGTATTCGCATTTTGTATTTGTTGTCCAGTACAAATAAAATCACACAATTAAGCTCACGGCAGCGTATTCCCTACCCTGGTTTACATAAAACTGAAACTCATGGCAACACGCTTGTACAGATTCCGTACATTCTTTTTCTTTCCAATCGGTCATTTTGACGTTTTCCTTGACCTTGACCCGTTCATTTAGTAGATGACGTAGAGAAGACACCAATCGCGTGCATAAAATTGTCTATAGCCAATCAGTTCGCGTGCAGTTATTTCAGTGCGAGGCCCAAATCCTCTGAGGCGGTCTGAGCATGTCAAAACGCCGACTGACAAGAAGAAATGTACGGAAACTATACAAACGCGATGCCAAGAGTTTTATTGACGCTTATGTAATTGTCGCAACCGTTAAATGGATTCATATCATGATTATGTTGAGGGTTTTGCCTCTTTTATTCACTGAGTAACTATTTCTTTAATTGGTCACCAACGCTACTTTTCCCTTCAACAAATATCAATCTGTGAACCTGACATGTTCACAACTGCACACTTCTACAACGAATTCGTGACCAACTCGTGTTATTCCGGAACAAGCATGGCGAGTGTAAAAGGCTATTTCCATTCGTCACCACTCGCCTTTCCGTAACCTGCAAGAAGTCGCTATTCGGCTTTTCCCGGAATAACACGAGCTGGTCACGAATGGGCTATTTCTTGCGACCGGGTTCCGTCTTAGCGCAAACGGGCATAGCTAAAACAATTGTCAACTCGTTGCGTAATGGTTTACATATATTTCCCTGTATATTATATATATTTCAGATGCAGTTTAAAGCTATCTGGACATGCAGATTTATACAGTATGATTGAACACGTTTAACTGTGTCTTGGGTATATTTTAAGATGCAATACATATGTAAAATCAAAAATTATTTGTGAGGGATTTGATGAACAACTTGAAATCATACGAGCATTCTGATTGGTTTGTCGTATTTTCGCACATAACATTCACCGATAGGGGGGAGAGTCTTCTTGCAGGTTACGGAAAGGGGCGAGTGGTGACGAATGTCCTACAAAGAAGTTATCACCCCTGTTCTGAAAGCTTTACATTGGCTACCTGTAAAAGCCAGGTTAGACAACAAAACTATCTGTGTGACTTTTCAATGCCAGACTGGAATTGCTTCGACAACCTCGTGGAGCTCGTCAACCCATACATTCCACCCAGAAGGCTTCAGAGCATTAACACCTGCTAACAGTGCCTATTAAGAAACCCAGGTCCAATGGTCACAGAAGAGTCGCCCATGCAGCGGCTTTACTTTGGAATTCTCTCCCTGCCGACATCAAGTGGTCTCCATCTTCCATCCTCTTCAGACGTCACTGCTTCTACATCCCATCAGTTCTTACCCTCTAGCTCTGCTTAAATGTTTTATGTACACTCGTGGTGAGATATGGGGAAATAGAATTGTCTATAATTATCATCATTATTTTTAATTTTTATTATTGTTATAATTTTTATTATCATTATAACTTACTTTATTGCTTTTTATTTCCGCAAAGTACATTGAACGCGACACTACCTCGAATCTATCGCGGTCTATCGCAATACTGCTTCCTTCCTTACAATCTCTTATAGTGTATTGAATACTGCCGGGGCCATAGTTGAATGTCAACAAGGCCACACACATGAGAAGGAAAAGCCAGTTTACCGGGTTCACTGTTGAAAGCTGGTTTATGCAATTTATAGTGTGATAGTTACGTTTTTCTCAATCAATAAGGGGGCGATTGTGGCCCAGTGGTCTATGGCACCGAATTCGTTGTGCAGAGTTGCGTCCCTTGGACGCTCCAGAAACCTATGATCGTGAGTTTGAATCCCCGTTCGACCGATTATGTTTCTAGGTTAGACAGCACCATACCGCGCCCGTGGCTTCACCACGTCTGATACCCGCAGAACGGGCTTTCTTCCCACATCAAGGAGATACGCTGTGATATTACTGGAATATTGTTTAAAGCGGCGATAAACCCATCTCACTCACACCCAGTAAATGAATAGTTAGTTGGCTATCTACTTAGAACAACCTGGAAATATAATGGCGCAACTTGGTGATACCAAACGTTAAGTAGGCTGTGGCCGCTGTAGGTCATCTAGCTTCCATTTTATTATCGTGAAGATCCCAGGGTAGAATAGGTCTTCAGCAACCCATCCTTGCCGTAAAAGGCGACGATGCTTGTCGTAAAAGGCGACTAACGGGATCGGGTGGTCAGGCTCGCTGACTTGGTTGATGCATGTCATCGATCCCAATTGCGTGGATCAATGCTCATGATATTAATCACTGGATTGTCTGGTCCAGACTCGATTATTTACAGACCGCCGTCATATAGCTGGAATATTGCTGAGTGCGGCTTTAAACAACAAACCAACCAACCAACCATTTTATTATGTTCTATGCGTCAGTAGTATATATACACTTATATTTTCCAAGTGGTATCATTGTGACGTTATTATGTAAGTATTAACTATCCCCGCACTATCAGCAGATTGTGATTGTTGTATCAGGCATTTCTTGGTCGTTAATGTCAGTGTCTATATATACTTTAAGGCAAAAGTTATAATGACGTAAGTTTGTTAGTGAAAAGAATCCACGTCAAGAGAACTTTTGTCTTTGAGTATATTATCTCTGCTCTTTGGCTATGCGAGTACCATGATTCATTACCCGTGAAGATTCCGTGATTCGATGCTCATGATGTTAATCACTGGATTGTCTGGTCCAGACTCGATTATTTACAGACCGCCGTCATATAGCTGGAATATTGCTGAGTGCGGCGTTAAACAACAAACCAACCAACCAACCATGCTTCATACTCTAAACAAGTACCATTGGCTCGCTACAAATAAACAACTACACTTCCTTCGCGAAATCAAACATTTCATGCCCCGGACGTTTAAGAAAGGACATCATTTGTACACTCATACTCAAAAGAAAATTGCCACAATCACGACCGATATTTCCATTTGTTGTATGCAATATTATATCCCTAGGCTCATTTACACTGTTCGAAAGCTTAAAATGATGTGTACATGAAGCCTGCACTGCGGCAACTAATTGTAAACTAGTATCCCCACAAGTGCCATTGTGAACATCTTGCTCATACTTTGTCATTCTCAGTCAAAATGGATTCTTCAACCATGTCTGACATGCGTCCCGTGAGGTGCCGCTTCACACGTATATCACATCATGACAACTTGGTAGAATGTACTGAATTAGATTACGTGTTCATTACAGGATAATTGAACTTGACACAGAAGATTAGTAGAAGACTTTGTGCAAGCAACACCACGTTCAACACATGGAAGGACTTATACGATTGATGAATGTGTCTTTATTCCCATCACTGCAGTTTCAATCAGATAAAAAAAGTATGTTACTTACTTAATCGACGTTTTTCTTATACATATGTAATATTAGTTTTTTTGTTTGTTGTTTAACGCCGCATTCAACAATATTCCAGCGATATGACGGCGGTCTGTAAATAATCGAATCGACCAGACAATCCAGTGACTGACATCATGAGCATTGATAATAGACCCAAATTAATATATATAATGAATGCCATGTTTTTTCAAAGGACATGGATGATACGAATCTTTTGACCCTCGAGGCATGGAGAAGCGTCAATAAACGAGGAAAAGGTTTAAAAATCATCATGAAACTTATCAGATGTGTTCATATGAATTGGAATTACACTATATTAATCTCAGACATTGCATATTTGGGACTTATAACAACTCCAAATGCATAGGTACGGTCAAAAAGTTCATTTGAGTGGTTTTCAGGTAGTATTTGTCTCATATGTGAACATTATGAAGTCTTTGACCCACTCTGATTTTCTCAGATGCGTGTGATAATCGTACAAGCATATGCTTACATTCATATTTCGTCACGGATAAGATCATGCTTAGATTTATTCACTTGGACAGTTAAAACAAAATAGGCCTTTCTTACGAATGCCTAATGGTACCATTTTGTAGGCATAATTTCAATTATTTCTCGAAAGTTCGATTATTTTCTCGTAATTTCGATTTTTTTCTCGCAATTCATTTTTTTTATCAAAAACTCGACATTTCGTCATCTTTCTCCTTGCTTCGATTATGTTCTCGTTTTTTTCAATTATTTTCTCAAAATTGCGTGTTCTTTCTCGTACTTTCTCAAAATTTTATCAAAAACTCGAAATTTCGAATATTTTCTTGTTATTTTAATTAGTTTCTCGTAATTACGATTTTTTACCGTTATTTCGAGTTGACATGAAAAATAAGATGAAAATAATTAAGATTACGAAAATATGATCGGAGTAACGAGAAAAGGCTGTGCTTCCAAAGTGGCACCATTAGGCTTTCGTACTTTTATCCTCATTTTATACAATGTCATGAACTTGGTGATGCTAGAAGTACCAAACTGGCACGCGGTACAAGAAAAGACGGCTTGTTGTCAACCATTTAGGAATGTTTGGAGAAACGACGTCATCGGTCGATGTGTATATTGGAATGGCTGAACGCCGCGGTATAACTGGAATACTGTTAAAAGCGGCGTTAAACCCAACTCACTCACTCACTCACTCACTGGAATGGATGATCTTGTTTAAACCAATATTAAGCCAACAAAATAGAAAATTCAAAATATTCTTAGGAACATTGACGCCATTGCAATAACTGTGCATGGTTACCATAGGGTATAACTTCCAACAACATCCGATTACTGCACGACACCATATGTCTGCTACTCTTGAACGCGCATTAAAATCCACTTCACCTCACCACACCTGGAACAAAAAGACAATGATACATGAATCATTTTCACAACACATTTCACATAATACAAATTTGTCGTTAACATTTGACAAATTGTTTTTCTAACCCCGTAAACCAAAAAATATATCTATTGTGCAGACATGTAGTTGGTCACGGCCAGGATAAATGTAGGATTCGAGCTCAGGATCAGTTGCCATAGGTCAAAACATGTACGTTGAGGAGAAACCATTGATGCCCCTAAATGAGTGCGATAGTCACCACAAGTTTTAACAAACATTATTTCATGTTTTGGGTAACCTAGTGGTTAAAGCATTCGTTCGTCCCGCCGACGGCCCGGGTTCAATTCCGCACATCGGTATATTCTGCGGAACCCCTTTTCTGGTGTCCCCCGCCGTGTTATTGCTGGAACATTGCTAAAAGCAATAAAAACCACATTCATTCATTCACTCATTTCATGTTTCTGAAGTAACTCCGAAAAGCAAGGACTCGTTGGGTTTGTGACAGTGGTATAATGTTAACACCCTGTTTAGATGCTCTTCGCATTTAATCTTTAATTATGTTTATGATAAAACCGTGTTTTTCCGTAGTACCTGCATGCGATGTGATTTATATTGCCTTCCAGCGTCTGAAACATTCGACATATTAAAATCTTGACTGAGTAGCGAACTACCGCCTTGTCTGAGATCCTTCGGATTAAGGAACAATGCCTAAAATTCCACTCATCCGGCGTAGTCCGGATATTGATGTGTAACAATGCATCTTAATACCTGATTTGCATATATCGATATTCTTCAAGCTTTGAAAAGCTACTAATCAAATTATCAACCACGGAAATATTCTGTTTCCCGTGATATAGTTTATCCCGAAGCTAAAGAGCAGGACCTTTGTTTCTGCAGTCCAGAAGACAATGGCTGCATTTGATATTGTCATGAATTTGACTTGGATGTCCGGGGCATTTGGACTATTTCCTGTGCGCCGCCAGACAAAAGAGCTTAGCAGTTATTAGAGTGGTCTGATCACTCCTTCTCTCGTCTCCATCCGCCATAAGGCCATGTAATCGAGAAATTATTAGTGTCATTTAAATCGGTTATGTACCACGATGTCTGAGGTATTGACATGAAATAACTTACCACGTCTAATGATAGTATTGATTAAAGAGCAACCGACGGGGTCGAGACCGTCCATCTCCATATTTGTGTATTCTTTAGTCCAGGCTGCATGGTGATGCTGGATAGGTACCTTGAAATGACCCCGCTGCACTTATCGTGAAGTATCGCACACATAAATATAATAAGTTAACCAACAAGTCACGTGAATGTCAACCAGGTTAGTACGCGTGTGATTTCATTTTGGTTAAAGTGCTTCGTTCTGTTTTCACACTGGACTGGTGTTATTTAATGGAATTATTTTTAGACAGCCGGGTTATTGTTTTCAGTGAATAATGCGAATGCTTGGACACTGTTTGTACTTTGCTAAATGCTATTGCAATTGAACAATAGTAAGATAACGCGTTGGGGTGAAGTGGAGATTGGAAAAGGAGATTTCAGTGCTGTCTAACGTTGGTAAATATGCTCATCTGAATTTGATGTGTCAGTCAATATCACAGCCTGAAACTATAATGAAAGGTCACTGATCTTTCATTCTGCACCCATGGCTTCCTTTGCCTGTTATCCTCTCCCATCCTGGAACCACAGCTAGCGATTCTCGTTACGGGCTCACATGCTGCAATCACAGCTGGCGATTCTCGTTACAGTCTCACATCCTACAACCACTGCTGGCGATTCTCGTTACAGTCTCACATCCTACAACCACTGCTGGCGATTCTCGTTACAGTCTCACATCCTACAACCACTGCTGGCGATTCTCGTTACAGTCTCACATCCTACAACCACTGCTGGCGATTCTCGTCACAGTCTCACATCCTACAACCACTGCTGGCGTTTCTCATTATAGTCTCACATCCTACAACGACTGCTGCCGAAACTCGTTACAGTCTCACATTCTGCAACCACACCTGGCGATGCCCGTTACACTCTCACATCTACAACCACACCTGGCGATTCTCGTTACACTCTCACATCCTACGACTACAGGTGGCGATGCCCGTTACGCTCTAACATTCTACAACCACAGATGACGATGGCCGTTACACTCTCACTTCTACAACCACAGATGACGATGGCCGTTACACTCTCGCATTCTACAACCACAGATGACGATGGCCGTTACACTCTCGCATTCTACAACCACAGATGACGATGCCCGTTACACTCTCACATTCTACAACCACAGATGCCGATGCCCGTTACACTCTCACATTCTACAACCACAGATGACGATGCCCGTTACACTCACACATTCTACAACCACAGATGACGATGCCCGTTACACTCTCACATTCTACAACCACAGATGACGATGCCCGTTACACTCTCACATTCTACAACCACAGCATGCGATGCCTGTTACACTCACACATTCTACAACCACAGCTGGCGATGCCTGTTACACTCACACATTCTACAACCACAGCTGGCGATGCCTGTTACACTCACACATTCTACAACCACAGCATGCGATGCCTGTTACACTCACACATTCTACAACCACAGCATGCGATGCCTGTTACACTCACACATTCTACAACCACAGCATGCGATGCCTGTTACACTCACACATTCTACAACCACAGCTGGCGATGCCTGTTACACTCACACATTCTACAACCACAGCATGCGATGCCTGTTATACTCTAACATTCTACAACCACAGCATGCGATGCCTGTTACACTCACACATTCTACAACCACAGCATGCGATGCCTGTTACACTCTAACATTCTACAACCACAGCATGCGATGCCTGTTACACTCTCACATCCACAACCACAGCTGGCGATGCCTGTTACACTCACACATTCTACAACCACAGCATGCGATGCCCGTTACACTCACACATTCTACAACCACAGCTGGCGATGCCTGTTACACTCTCACATTCTACAACCACAGATGACGATGCCCGTTACACTCACACATTCTACAACCACAGCAGGCGATGCCTGTTACACTCTCACATTCTACAACCACAGCAGGCGATGCCTGTTACACTCTAACATTCTACAACCACAGCATGCAATGCCCGTTACACTCACACATTCTACAACCACAGCTGGCGATGCCTGTTACACTCACACATTCTACAACCACAGCAGGCAATGCCTGTTACACTCTCACCTTCTACAGTCACAACGAACAAGCAAAGACCCTTTACACTCTCACATTCTATAACCACGGTTGTCGATGCCTGTTACACTCTCACACTCTACAGCCACAACTAATTTGCAAGGCCTGTTACATTCGCAGTGTCGCCATGTCTCACTCTCACACACAACAATCACAGATACCAGTGTCTCCCTGTCTCATTCTCTAACACTTCAACCACAAATACCAGTGTCTGTCTGTCACACTCTCACACACTACAACCACTGATAGCAGCGTCTGTCTGTCACACTCTCACACACTACAACCACAGGTACCAGTGTCTGTCTGTCACACTCTCACACACTACAGCCACAGATAGCAGCATCTGTCTGTCACACTCTCACACACTACAACCACAGATACCAGTGTCTGTCTGTCACACTCTCACACACTACAACCACTGATAGCAGCGTCTGTCTGTCACACTCTCACACACTACAACCACTGATAGCAGCGTCTGTCTGTCACACTCTCACACACTACAACCACTGATAGCAGCATCTGTCTGTCACACTCTCACAAACTACAACCACAGATAGCAGTGTCTCCCTGTCTCATTCTCTAACACTACAACCACAGAGAGCAGCGTCTGTCTGTCACACTCTCACACACTACGGCCACAGATAGCAGTGTCTGTCTGTCACATACTCACACACTAACACTACAACCACAGATAGCAGCGTCTGTCTGTCACGCTCTCACACACTACAACCACAGATACCAGTGTCTGTCTTTCACACTCTCGCACACTACAACCACAGATAGCAGTGTCTGTCTGTCTCATTCGCTAACACTACAACCACTGATAGCAGCGTCTGTCTGTCACACTATCACACACACTACAGCCACAGATAGCAGTGTCTGTCTGTCACACTCTCACACACTACAACCACAGATACCAGTGTCTGTCTGTCACACTCTCACACACTAGAACCACAGATAGCAGTGTCTCCAAGTCTCACTCTCACACACTACAGCCACAGATAGCAGTGTCTGTCTGTCACATACTCACACACTAACACTACAACCACAGATAGCAGCGTCTGTCTGTGACACTCTCACACACTACAACCACAGATAGCAGTGTCTGTCTGTCACACTCTCACACACTACAACCACAGATAGCAGTGTCTGTCTGTCTCATTCGCTAACACTACAACCACTGATAGCAGCGTCTGTCTGTCACACTATCACACACACTACAGCCACAGATAGCAGTGTCTGTCTGTCACACTCTCACACACTACAACCACAGATACCAGTGTCTGTCTGTCACACTCTCACACACTAGAACCACAGATAGCAGTGTCTCCAAGTCTCACTCTCACACACTACAGCCACAGATAGCAGTGTCTGTCTGTCACATACTCACACACTAACACTACAACCACAGATAGCAGCGTCTGTCTGTGACACTCTCACACACTACAACCACAGATAGCAGTGTCTGTCTGTCACACTCTCACACACTACAACCACAGATAGCAGTGTCTGTCTGTCTCATTCGCTAACACTACAACCACAGATAGCAGCGTCTTTCTGTCACACTCTCACTCACGAAAACCACAGATACCAGTGTCTGTCTGTCAAACACTCACACACTCTCACACACTACAATCAGAGCTACCAGTCTCTGTCTGTCACACACTCACACACCGGAGCAACAGATACCAGTGTCTGCCTGTCACACTCTTACTCACGAGAACCACATATACCAGTGTCTGTCTGTCTCACTCTCACACACTACAATCAAAGATACTAGTGTCTGTCAGTCACACTCTCACTCACTACAACCACAGATACCAGTGTCTCTCTGTCACACACTCACACACTACAATCACAGATACTAGCGTCTGTCTGTCACACTCTCACACACTACAACCACAGATACCAGTGTCTGTCAGTCACACACTCACACACTTCAACCACAGATTCCATGGCCAGTGTCTTTCTGTCACACTCTCGCAGACTACAGCCACAGATACAAGTGTCTTATTCTCACATTCTGTAACCACAGATAGCAGTCTCTCCATGTCTCACTCTCTAACACTGCAACCACAGATACCAGTGTCTCCATGTCTCACTCTCTAACCCTGCAACCACAGATAGCAGTGTCTCCATGTCTCACTCTCTAACACTGCAACCACAGATAGCAGTGTCTCCATGTCTCACTCTCTAACACTACAACCACAGATAGCAGTGTCTCCCCGTCTCACACTCTAACACTACAACCACAGACAGCAGTGTCTCCCCGTCTCACACTCTAACACTAAAACCACAGATAGCAGTGTCTCCATGTCCCACTCTCAAATACTGCAACCTCAGATAGCAGTGTCTCCATGTCCCACTCTCAAATACTGCAACCTCAGATAGCAGTATCTGCATGTCTCACTCTCTAACACTGCAACCCCAGATAGCAGTATCTCCATGTCTCACTCTCTAACACTGCAACCTCAGATAGCAGTATCTGCATGTCTCACTCTCACACACTACAACCTCAGATACCAGTGTATCCCTGTCTCACTCTCTAACTCTAAAACCACAGATAGCAGTGTCTCCATGTCTCACTCTCACACACTGCAAGCTCAGATAGCAGTGTCTCCATGTCTCACTCTCACACACTGCAACCTCAGATAGCAGTGTCTCCATGTCTCACTCTCTAACACTAAAACCACAGATAGCAGTGTCTCCATGTCTCACTCTCACACACTGCAACCACAGATAGCAGTGTCTCCATGTCTCATTCTCACACACTACAACCTCAGATAGCAGTGTCTCCATGTCTCACTCTCAAACACTACAACCTCAGATACCAGTGTCTCCATGTCTCACTCTCACACACTGCATCCTCAGATACCAGTGTCTCCATGTCTCACTCTCTAACACTGCAACCACAGATAGCAGTGTCTCCATGTCTCACTCTCACACACTACAACCTCAGATAGCAGTGTCTCCATGTCTCACTCTCACACACTGCAACCTCAGATAGCAGTGTCTCCATGTTTCACTCTCTAACACTGCAACCACAGATAGCAGTGTCTCCATGTCTCACTCTCACACACTACAACCACAGATACCAGTGTCTCCATGTCTCACTCTCACACACTACAACCTCAGATAGCAGTGTCTCCATGTCTCACTCTCACACACTACAACCTCAGATAGCAGTGTCTGCATGTCTCACTCTCAAACACTACAACCACAGATAGCAGTGTCTGCATGTCTCACTCTCACACACTACATCCACAGATAGCAGTGTCTCCATGTCTCACTCTCACACACTGCAAGCTCAGATAGCAGTGTCTCCATGTCTCACTCTCACACACTGCAAGCTCAGATAGCAGTGTCTCCATGTCTCACTCTCACACACTACAACCTCAGATACCAGTGTCTCCATGTCTCACTCTCACACACTGCAACCTCAGATAGCAGTGTCTCCATGTCTCACTCTCAAACACTGCAACCTCAGATAGCAGTGTCTCCATGTCTCACTCTCACACACTACAACCTCAGATAACAGTGTCTGCATGTCTCACTCTCACACACTACAACCACAGATAGCAGTGTCTGCATGTCTCACTCTCACACACTACAACCACAGATAGCAGTGTCTCCATGTCGCACTCTCAAACACTACAACCTCAGATAGCAGTGTCTGCATGTCTCACTCTCACACACTGCAACCTCAGATAGCAGTGTCTGCATGTCTCACTCTCAAACACTACAACCACAGATAGCAGTATCTCCATGTCTCACTCTCACACACTGCAACCACAGATAGCAGTGTCTCCATGTCTCACTCTCTAACACTGCAACCACAGATCCAGTGTCTGCATGTCTCACTCTCACACACTACAACCACATATAACATTGTGTATCGGTCTCACTCTAACTCATTACATCTAGAAATAACCGGGTCTTCCTCTCTCTCACAGACACACAACAACCAAGCGAGCGAATGGTCCTAAAAACGCAAGTAACCGGTTTGGAATTCAAATGGAAATGACATTAAAGGTGTGCCAGAAACAAACAACGTGGCACGTTAAGATCGCTGTCCAACCGGCTTAGACATTGTCAGTGTATATGTAAGCGTCATTAATATTTATTCGACGTCCTTAAAAGTCAGAACAACTAAATCAAACATCCGATAAATATTGAAATTTAAACCAGAAAATGGTTTTGTTCACCGTCTCAGACCACCGTTTTCAAAATACATGTAATCTGACATGACATCCACGGGAATGATGGTAATTGATATGGAGAAACGCGGGGCTGATTGAACAGTAATCAAAGGCTTCCATGTGATTGTGAAGTAGACTTGAAACATGTTATGTTTTGATAGGCATTTAGAAGAATACACGACGCTTTTTTTGATAGTAACTTCTTTTATTCTTTGTCACGACGTTTCAGAGTTACTTCTTGTCGCTTCATCAAGCATTCACCTGATGAAGAAGCAAGAAGTTCCATAAGGGGCGGTCGGGTAGCCTAGTGGTTAAAGCGTTCGCTCGTCACGCCGAAGACCCGGGTTCGATTCCCGACATGGGTACAATGTGTGAAGCCCATTTCTGGTGTCCCCCGCCGTGATGTTGCTGGAATATTGCTAAAAGCGGCGTAAAACCATACGTACTTACTCACTCACTCTTCCATAAAAAGCGTCGTGTATTCATGTAATGTCTTAGTGTCCGTTTCATGATTCCACACCACAAGGTTTGTGGTGGTAAGAATATCTAAGGTTCTCTTCAACTTGTAGCCACACGATGATACTCGCGAATCCAAATTAACTTGACAATGATCTTCCTCTTTACAGCTGACCCTCGTTTAACCGACACGGTCATATTTTTAAAAACGAAATACTTTTAACGAACATAGTTGTACTCCCAAAATAACGGCCTTGATGTATGTATTCCGCTGGGGGCAAGGGTACCCCAGTCGTCTAAGGTGTCGCAATTCGCTGTGCAGAGTTACGTCCCTTGAGCACTCCAGGAACCTATGAGTGTGGCTTCGCATACCGTTTCGTTCGTAAACGTTCTTGGTTTTTCAGCATCCTACCCTTTCTCGTTGGTATATGTTTCACAAAGGTGGTAAACAGTTCTGAGACACGCATCACTTTGGGACCCGTCAAGATCTGGGGTAGAATTGGTCTTCAGCAACCCATGCTTGCCGTAAAAGGCGACTGTGCTTGTCGTAAAAGGCGACTAACGGGATCGGGTGGTCAGGCTCACTGACTTGGTTGATGCATGTCATTGCAAGGATCGATGCGCATGCTGTCAGTCACTGGATTGTCTGGTCCAGACTCGATTTTTTACAGAGCACCGTCATATAGCTGGAATATTGCTGAGTGCGGCGTTAAACAACAAACCACCAACAACAACATCACTGTGGGTTTTCCTCCCACATTAAGCTGACAGCGGCTTAATTCCAGCTCATTCTTTGACTGTGTTTCGCTATGTTCTGGCCTAGCTTATGTTCATCAACACGGTTCCGTTCTATTAATTTCGGGTCTCTGAATCTTGATTAAAATACACAAAATAATGCGAAAAATATCTTCCTTGCACACATTTGACCTGACCTACGTTCGCAAAAGGTCTAGTTGAAATTTTCAGGCCTGGTTACATTTCTTCTTTCAGTGGCATTTAGAAGTTGGTGTGATGAGTGAGTGAGTGAGTTGGGTTTAACGCCGCTTTAAACCGTGTTCCAGTTATATTGCGGCGTGTCAGCTTCATGTGTGAGGAAAGCCCGAAGTGATGCAGGTCTGAGACGTTTACCGCTTCGGTGAAACCCACGAGCACGGGTATGGTGCTGACAAACCTAGAAACATAACCAGGTCGAACCGCGATTCGAACCCACAATTATAGGTTTCTGGCATGCCCAAGGGACGCAACTCTGCACAGCGAATTGCGGCGCCTTAGACGACTGGGCCACCCGTGCCCCCTGGTGTGATGAAGTAAGACGAGTAGTTGGTGTGATGAAGTAAGACGAGGTTAAATTTGTTTCCGTTTATTTGTCTAACTGACATCACGTCCTGAAAGGCACCATTCGTGACGGGGCTTATTTCTTCAGTCACATACAGACAAATACGCATCACATTGTAGATACGTATCTTATGTCAGTATAAATTCTCATAAGTTTCATCTATGAATCGATAGTCAGAGTATTGGTGTGGGTTTTTGGCGGGTGTTGTTTTGTGTTTTGTTGTGTTTTGTTATGCCATGTTGTATCGTGTGTAAAATATGGGCTTTGTTGTGTTTGTGTGCGTCCGCGATGTAGTGGGAAGGTTGGGTAGGGGTGGGAGATAGTTGCGAAGTGTTTTGTGTGGTTGCGTCTCAAATGTAAACGATACCAGGTATTCTCTGTTCGTCGAAAGTAAGTATATACTTTTTCTTTTTGGCTTTGTCCGTGGTGTGTATATATGGTACATTGTTAGCATAAAAACTCAAAATATCCATATTAAAAAAACTTTCACTTTTGTGTGCGGTATGTTATTAAAGGGAGATAACGCTTGTTGCTTTGCGCTTCAAACACTTTTGACTCATCACAATGGTATACGCTGTCCAGGTCGCTGTCGGGTCTGGGGGCCATCGTTGAGGGGATTGAAGGTAACGTACTAGAATTTTACACAAGTCTACATGTACACGATTGGGCAAGCTGCGCATCGGTTCCCAGTGAATGTTTTCAAGGGTAAGAGTGTCGTACACAAGACATTTATTAAAATTATTGCTTCATCTACTACAAAAAAAATTTAAATTGCAAGTAATTCCGTGATTACTGAATGGCTAAGCGAGAAAGATACTGTGCGTTTTTATTTACATAAACCGAAAAAGAATTAAGCCACGCCCATTCATGCACCACTGTTTCGTGATTGGCTAATAAATATAATGTTCGGGATTGTGTTGTATTCTAGTAGTGAACGATGTCACTGACTACGTATTGGTGTCTACAGTTTAGTAAATACATTTTTGTGACTCTACACACTCATGGGTCTTTTAATATTACATGCAATATTTTAAGGAGATTTTAAATTGAATAACATGGAAAAATAACTATACATAAGTGAAGATTGGTGATATGAAGGTAAGATCGGAGGACCCGAGTGTATCCGGAGCTGCTGGGTCAGCCCAAACCGTTTCCACAGCAAAACAGTTGTCGGTGACGTAAGCTATAGGGTCAGAGTGAGTGAGTTGGGTTTAACGCCGCTTTTAACACTATTCCAGTTATATCACGGCGTGTCAGCTTAATGTGGGAGGAAAGCCCGAAGTGATGCAGGTCTGAGACGTCTACCACTTCGGTGAAACCCACGAGCACGGGTATGGTGCTGACAAACCCAGAAACATAATCGGGGCGAACAGGGATTCGAACCCACAATCATAGGTTTCTGGCGTGCCCAAGGGACGCAACTCTGCACAGCGAATCGCGGTGCCTTAGATGACTGGGCCACCCGTGCCCCCTAAAGGGTAAGAGAAGAACGAAACATTTTATTCCCTCGGTCATAATCGTATTGAAAACATGGTTGATATGGTTTAATGGAGAGTTAAATTGTATAGTAGTGATATGGTTTCAGATCGCAATGGTGTGCACAAAGGGTTGTTTTGACTGAATGTCATATTTACATAATAGGGATAATTTGTTGTGCAGCCCTTCAGCAGAATCATTACGTAGGCATTGGTGATTTATAAGTCCTTACGATTGTGATAATATGAGTAAGTGAGTTGGGTTTAACGCCGCTTTTAACAGTATTCCAGCTATATCACGGCGTGTCAGCTTAATGTGGGAGGAAAGCCCGAAGTGATGCAGGTTTCGGACGTCTAGCATTTCGGTGAAACCCATGAGCACGGGTATGGTGCTGACAGACCTAGAAACATAATCGGGGCGAACCGGGATTTGAACCCACAATCATAGGTTTCTGGCGTCCCCAAGGGACGCAACTCAGCACAGCGAATAGCCTGAGACGACTGGGTCACCCGTGCCCCCTGTGATAATATGAAGAAGGTGACTTCTATGAACGAACAAAATGAAGGGATTGTGTGTGTAGAAATACTTGATGATCCAGTGTATAATACCTCGTTTGTTATTATTTATTCTATCTTATATTAAGATACTCATTTCTGATGACCTGAATATACCCTGCTGAGAAATGCCTAACTTCTCACCGATGCGAATACAATAATATGACCATATTATCTCGACACTGAACATCAAATTCAGTTTAAATAGCGAAATTAACAGAGCAAAGCCGATTGCAACTCTTGTCTGCCACATGAATCCATACTGACGAAGACATTTGGACAAACAGGCGACAATTATGCCGGTAGGATAAATTCGTTGTCATATAAATATCCAGTTCTGTTTTATATTTTCGTACTTTGTCTCACCGCTTTCCCGATAAGAAATTGATCAATTGACCAATTAATCTCCATCTTCCCTAGGCAAGGGAGTTAACTGACTTTAAACGTCTAGTTTCCAACCGTTTATCAAACTGAAGCAAGAGACATCTTCCAGAGGCAAAAGAGTTAACTGAGTATAAAAGACTAGTGTCCACATCTTCCCGAGGCAACAGAATTAACTGACTATAACAGTCCAGTTTCCACCCTTGTCTTTTACGGCAAGCATGGGCTGCTAAGGACCTGTTCTACCAAGGATCTTCACGGGTCTGGCTGGACTCTTGTCGACCGCAGCGTAAAACAAACGGAACATGTGCAGTGCTTTGTATTGTTATCATCCTTGATGGTGTCCCATGATGGCGTTCACGACCAGTCGTACCATCCATGGCGTGACATGCCTGTACTGCTACATATTGTCCTGGCTGTACAGCATCCCTGCAACATACGGTTGTGATGCGTTAAGTTAAAAGTGATCGTTCTTGATTTATCAAAATGTTTCTTGTCTTTTCGCGTACACGTCATCTTGTCATATATTTCTCAGGTACATTAAGGAATTATTTAACGTAAATATATTGCAAGTGGAAGTTGATTGGTTAACCAAGCAATTTTACCATAAACCGAAAAACATTTGGCCACACCCACTATCGGAATACTGGTTCCTGAATGGCTGATAATAAAATGGGCGTGCTGTTGTATCGTTTCACATATTGCGTGCTGTAGTCTGTGTTCATGATTAAATAAGCAGTCTGTGAAGCTAATATTGCTGACGTAAACATTTGTAAAAATAAGATTCAGTGAGTTTTTTGCGCTTAACGTATCATCGTTTTAAGCGATGTGCGCGCTTTGTGTAAATAGGTAACGCAATGTCTTTAGTAATGTAGATACGAGAACTTACAGTTTATATCGTGCAACAATCCGCAGAACGACTTTGTACTTTCAATATATTTTACGTTAGCTTCATTAAACAGTAATAATGGTGACAGCGTTCTTGAAATAATATGTTTGTTTGTTTGTTCATCTGTTGTTTAACGCCACACAAAGCAATATTACAGCTATATGACGACCCTCTGTAAATAAACGAGTCTGGGCCAGAAAATCCAGTGATTGACATTGTGAGCATCGATCTACGCAATTGGGAAAGGACATGCATCAACCAAGTCAGCGGGCCAGACCACTCGATCCCGTTAGTCGTATCTTACGACAAGCATGGGTTACTGGAGACCAATTCTTACACGGATCTTCACAGATCCTTGAAATTATGGACATGTGTGTAATTGGGATTAACTAATAAGTGGAATTATAGTATCTTAATGATTCAAACACTAATTATATTGGGGCACGGGTGGTCAAGTCGTCTGAGGCGCCGCGGTTCGCAGTTCAGAGTTGCGTCCCTTGGGCACGCAAGAAACCCCAATTATGCTTCTTGGTTTGTCAGCACCATACCCGTGCCCGTGGGTTTCACCGAAGTAGTAAACGTCTGAGACCTGCATCACTTCGGACACGCCGTGATATAACTGGAATACTGTTAAAAGCGGCGATAA
The DNA here is from genome assembly GCF_022045235.1 of Haliotis cracherodii. Classification (NCBI taxonomy): domain Eukaryota; kingdom Metazoa; phylum Mollusca; class Gastropoda; order Lepetellida; family Haliotidae; genus Haliotis; species Haliotis cracherodii. The sequence goes on along the minus strand of NW_027266276.1, from coordinate 9,279,143 downwards.
GTCCAACTCACTCACTCACTCACTCACTCACTCACTTACTAATTATATTAAGTTAGATCTTGCATTTGTAGGGCGTTTTCAAAATTAAAACTGCTCAAAAGCTCTCAGACCAAAATGAGTCTGGTCAAATGCTTACTTGAAGAGAGAAGTCTTTAATGTTTTTTTCAAAGTTGTGAACTTAACTAATTCTCTGATTTCTGATGACACTGGGCCTGAGGGGTGAAATGACCTGTCCCAATACAATCTTCAAAAAAAGAAACGCTTAGGTAGTATGTACTTCATTGAACCTAACTAAACAAAAAACGGTATATAAATTGAATAGATGCTATTGGAAAATATTGGTGGCCTGGTATTCGACAAACGGAGCGTCAAAATGCAGCCATTGTCGATTTGCAATGTCTTAAACGGCATTGTTTGCACACTTTTTAAAAAATGTCATGGAGGAAACAGTAACGCAAAATGCACGTGCAAGTTATGGCATTCTTTACTCGTGGTAGTGGCTATAAAAAAGACAAGCATAAGCCAATAATTTGTCATTCAATTGTCAACATTATTCAAGCTCGAAAATGCCGAGACTCAGCGCTGCCGATCGGAACATCACCATAGGACGTATCCAAAGGGGGGAATCGCATCTTCAATTGCACGCCACTTCAACGTCCACCACAGCACCATTTGCGGCCTTTGGGACCGACACACACAGTTCAATTCCACTGCAGACCGTCCGAGAAGAAGAGTTACCACCCCTGCACAGGATTGCCACATTCGACTGTTCAAACCTACGTCATCGCAATGCTACAGCTACAGAGACTGCAGGACGCATCCCTGGTTTGAGGAGGATATCGGACCAAACTGTCAGGAACCATTTTCGCGAGGCTGGAATCCGACCCAGAAGACCAGTTATCGTCCCTTTTTTGCAACGGATCCATCGATAGCGACGCTTGCGTTGGTGCCATACCTTACAGCCTTGGAATTTGAGAAACTGGAGACAAGTGTGGTTTACCGATGGTGGTTTACAGAATTTCTTCTTCAACGGCGAGATGGAAGACAACTTGTTTCCGTCATCAAAATGAGCGCTTTGTCCCACATTGTGTATGTGAATTCGACAAATTCGGTGGCGGTAGTGTCATGGTTTTGGGGTTATATCCTACACCACGAGATCTGACTTGGTTGTGGTTCAGGGAAATGTGACAGCAGATCGCTACATGAATCAATTCAAATTGTTCAACCTCACCTTCTTCCAATCATTGACCGCCAGAGGGAGCTGTTTCAACAGGACAACGCTCCACTGCATACAGCTCGTGTCACGGTAGACTACCTTCATAATGCCAACATCAACGACTTGCCGTTGCCGTCGAGATCTCCAACTCTGGGATAAATTCGATCGACGTGTACGTCAACGTCAGAACATGCTACAGATACTCCCACTACTGTCCAATGGTTCAGAATTCAGCAGGACAGAACTCGTACACTTATCCAGTCAGTGCCGGGGAGATACGTACGGACACGAGATACTAAGTTCAGTGCAACCTTGTGGCCTTATGTGACATGACAATTAACAGTTTTCAATGCATTATACAGCGACAACATGTGACTATCGAGCACCAACATTTCATTTTTGTATCTATGATGTTAAATTAAATATATTGGACTTTATTAGGTACAATAAATTTACTAAAAATCTTCCTTTGCGTTTCATTTTTTTAAGAGTGTATATTTTGGTATGTGACCTTGGAACCGTCAGCTGGGGATCTTCAGATTGGAATGAGCGTGGGGGTTTCACACTGACCTTCACATTTTTTAAAGATAAGCGCTCCTTGTCACGATAAACGTGTTGCACATGCAACACTGACAACTGCTGGTCGTGTCTTCCGTATAAGGGGCCAAACAACTTAAGCGATTGTATTGGACAGATGTTGAACAACAATCGGTTGATAACATAGATAAAACCACTCATTTATGATGTTTATAACTCGCATCCACGCCCGATGCAGCTTGTAAATTAAATAAGTTAAAACTTTGGGACGTGTTTTATATTCCATGTTTCCCATCCTGCCTTACCTGTGATGCACGCCGTCATGAGGCAAGTTTTTTGCTCAGTACTGTAATGCTGCATTGTCAAAGCCTGTACACACCTGGACACCCTATCTAACCTGCGATGCACGCCGTCATTAGGCAAGGAGTTTGCTCAGAACTTTGATGCTACGTTGTCAAGGCCTATACACACCTTGACACGCCATCTTACCTGCAATGCACGCCGTCATGAAGCAGGCTATCTGGCCAGTGATGCTAGCTCTGACGACATACTTGCTGATGACATCCTTCCTGCTAGGTGCCAGGGCAGTGAGGACGCCCATAGTGACGCCCACAGCACCCAGGTGGTTCAGACCACACATGGCATACGTGCCTATAACCTCAGACCGCCTCTGAAATACGGATCGTGTGTTGACGGAAGCCAGGTTCGTTTATATCCATAAATGGTGGTATATTAATGTAAAATCATAATGGATTAGAGACAACTGCAAGATCGGTAGTTAGGATTGAAAAAACTCTATATGTGAGTATAGTTTTATGCCGCTTTAGTCAATTTTCCAGTACTATCACATTAGTGACAATAGTAGTTTTATGAAACATTTCAGATGCGATCGGTCAAGATATACTCAAAGTGAGCATTCCTTTGTACAGGGCTCTGTTGATCCAACTATACCGCGAGTAGTCCTTTGTACAGGGCTCTGTTGGTCAAGATATACTCACTTTGAGTATTCCTTTATGCAGGGCTCTGTTGGTCAAGATAAACTCACTGTGAGTATTCCTCCAATCAAAGTCCTGTTGGTCGAATCCAGGATGACGTCGCCCCCTTCCCAATGCCAGCTTCCGTTTGTTGATGTCACGTACTCCTCCAGATCGACACGGTTCAGCACCAGTTTACCAAACTCACGAAATCCCACAAATGAATTTGCGAATATCTTGATTCCCAGCAGTTCGCCCATCTTGAAGAGATCTGAGCTCGAGAACCCCATGAGGTAGGTCAGTGGGTAGAAGAGGTAGGAACAAATCAGCTGAAACGCAGACAGATATAACAGCTGTGTACGTGGTTAGCTAAAACATAGATAGATAAGCATCTGTATTTGCATACAACATGTTATCACCATCGGTTACAGCATCTGGAAGCATGTCGCCGTCTTCTGAAAGTAAGCTGGCTGAAGAGAAAGTAAAGGTGAATTGCGATTCTTTTGCGAATATCAATTTTCCTAAATAGATTAAGTAAAATCCCGACAGTGAAAAATCACAACATTGGTAGAAAGTATTTTAATGTCCAAGGGAAAAGGCTGAAATCACAGACTCCGTAATTGGATTCCAAAACAGCAGTGCAGCGGTGCATGACAAATGTTTTCATTGGCTGATACGTAGATTTAGTTGCAGTGTCTATCTACTGCATATGAGGTGAAATGGTGATTAACGTCGCGTTCAAGATTATTGTACTAATATGCGGCGTGGCTGACGGACTGTTTGGCTGCATGTACTTGTCCGGACTAATGACAGTTGCATAGTACTAGCCCATTGAGATAACGCAGTTTAACGTGGATGTCCGATTTCCATCATATATGATAAACCTCAGAGGTGTGTTATTAACAAGAGTAAAGCAACACATTGGTTTCCTTCACAAAGAGGTGCCAGACAAGGATGCCCTTTAAGCCCTTATATTTTTTAAATATTTTTTGCTGAAGTGATAAATATTAAAGTTAGAAATACTTTGGTTATTCGGGCAGTCAGAATAGGGGGAAAGGAATTGAAAGGAGTTTAATTTGCAGATTATACAAATTTGACAGTTAAGATTGTGAGCTCAGTAACGAAAGCAGTTGAATTTTATAATAACTCGCAAAACATAACAAGCTTGAAGATAAATTTGAAAAAGAGTTACTGTAGTATTATGCCCATTCAGAATCCCATCATATCAACAGGAGTAAATGGAATTAGTACACTGGCAACTGAAGGTCTTAGACCTCAAATTATAAAAATAAAGAGAAAAAATCCAAATTTAATCATCAAGGAATTTATCACATTTTGGAAGAATCTAAAGGGGAAGGTTGTTCAAAAATAGTTTACCAAAGTAGCATGATGTAAGTGCCATCAAAATTATGGAAAGATATCCATTTTGTATTTATTTGGAATTACAAAAAAGAAAAACTGAAACGAACAACAATGATAAAGTCAAAGAAGTGTGGTGGAGCTGTGGCTTTAGAGTTTACATGTTAGAGTAAGGCACCTTGTTTAGCCTGGATTCTTTTCTTCCCGCTGCTTTCGGAAGTTGATACCAGATTTGTGTTTCAATAAAGTGGGAGGACTTCCATTTCCTTTGAGATGTAATTATGATGTTAATAACCTAATTATGTCTGTACTATCATTTTGAATTGCAGAAATAGAAAATGATTTTTAACCATGAATCTGGAATTGTGAGAGATTTGTTAGATGATAGTTGAAGGTTAATGACACGACCAGAACTGCAAGAGGCATATAATCTGAATATTACCAATAGATATTATAATAATATTACAAGGGTTTTTCAAAGATGAAGTGGGTGCAATATGTATTACCCTTATAGACAACGAATTCGGTTTTTGTTTGATGCTCCCCCAGAGCTGCAGGGCAAGATCATAAACGAACATATAAAGTCTAAACATTCTTATTCAATTCTGATGGAAAAGAAAATAACTATGCCTTATAAGTTTGTTGACTCATCAAAGGTCGGCAAGATATATGCTTTATTATAGATCTGCCATTATAAGCTGAAGGAATTGCAGTTTAAGATTAAACGTTGCATTGTTTCGTGGATTTTAAGCTCATAATAAGTGAAACACCAGATGATGATGTTCGTGAAACAGAAGATGATATGATCCATTACTCTTTTGGCTGCAGTAATGTTGCTGAAATGATGAAAATAGTATGACACATTCCTTAATAAGTATACAAAACAACCTCTTTCGATCAATTAATAATTGTGTTTTTTTATTAGATAATATTGATCCTGTATTTGAATTTCTGAACCTTCGTGTAAAATATTTTATATCTTTACTATATTTTTAGTCTCTGAATACACAATTCCATTTAGAAAGTGGGCAAATGTAACAAATGGTATATTTGGGATAACACTTTCTTAGTAAAGTACAGATTCTCGTACTTTTTTGGGTTGAGTCTCGTCCCTTACTCTGGCAAGTGTGGGTTCGAATCCCGGACGGGACTCAACCCTAAAAAGGCATTCAAATGAATTACCGTAAATGAGACGTCATGGACACCGGCCCTTTCTCCGAGCCACATCAAGGCCGTGTCAATGAACTGTATGACCGCGATGAAGATGATCTGGTTGACCACGATGGTGGCGACAAGCTTTATGCCATCAACTGCTCCCACTGACAAAGCCTCCACCACGTTCCGGAACTTGCTAAAAAAGTTAATAACGTTGTGGTCTATCGGTATCTTAAAAAAACGGCAAATGTGTGTTTGTGTGTATAGCGTAACGACCCAACAATACTCCTGTCATACGACGGTAGAGAAATGCATGAAAACTCAATGCGGACGTCGGAGCAGCATCACACATAACAATTTGCTCTCACGCATCACAAAGCAGGGGATTCATCTACCTTGTCTTGATAGTGTAGGCATCCTTGGGCTTAATCTTGGTCCAGCGCGTCTCAGGTACCGTGAGTTTGGCCATGGCCAGAGCAGCCGGAGCAGACATGATGGAAGCAGCAAGAAGATGATTTGCCGGAGCCTGGAGACACAGAACAACAGGAACACCGTGGAACAACGTAAGGCCATTTGCTGACATTTGAACAAATAAATACAGTAGTAAATGCAATATATGGCGACAAAATAGCTACTGTGATACAATGACTTCCACATTGTCGTATTATCGAGGTCAAAATGCAGAGAGTCATTTTTATGACATTTGAAAGCAGTAGTAAACATCACATTGAATATTACGACTAAAACTACATAGGTTTCATGTCCTAATTGGCATCATTAGACAACGAAATACGGACACTTTGATAGTTGTTTTATGGCTACAAAGCTGTTAACATTGTCGAGGTTAAACTGTCTGTTTTTAGTGATATACACAAATTATTAAGCATTATAAGTGAGGTCCATTTATTGTGTCTCCCGTCGTCATATTGAAGGGACATTGCTGGAAGCTGCTTCACTCACTCATTCACTCACTCACTCACTCACTCACTCACTCTCTCACTCATTCACAGTTAGTGCAAAAGAAGTTGCTGAAGATATCCTTGGTCAGACTATTAAGAAGAGTCCAAGTACATCGTTAGTCTCCAGCATCAGTTATGCCAGCTGTTGTTTAACGCAGCACACAGCAATATTCCAGCTATATGACGGCCGTCTGTAAATAATCGAGTCTGGACCAGACAATCCCGTGATTAATATCATGAGCATCAATCCATGCAATTGGGATACGATGACATGCTTCAACCAAATCAACGAGCCTGACTACCTGATCCCGTTAGTTACGACAAGCATAGTCGCCATTTACGGCAGGAATGGGTTGCTGAAGACCTATTCTAACCCGGATCTTCCATTCTCAAGCTCAACATGAATTTGGAGAAGGAGCATACCTTTCCATCTTATTATGCCCGCCACGAAGTGGTACGGGGAATAAAGGAACGGAGTTCGAAGTGATGCTAGCAATGGAGCGTTGCTGCTGAATTCCTTCATGAGACCTCACAGTGCTGCCATGAAGGACAAGTTTGATCAAGCGTACATCTTTTGTTTTGTTTGTTTGTTGTTTAACGCCGTAACGGTATGTACATAATTGAGTCTGGACCAGTCAATCCAGTGATTGGCATTATGAACTTCGATCCACGCAAATGGGATACGATGACATGCATGAACCAAGTCAGCGAGCCTGACCACCCGATCCAATTAATCGCCTCTTACGACAAGCATAGTCGCTTTTTACGCCAAGCATGGGTCGCTGAAGACCGATTCTTCCCCGGATCTTCACAGGTCAAGCGTACGTCTATATTTTGTGGTATGACAGTTTTATTTAAACATTTACACAGTTCTAAATGCAACAATGTGTTTAATTCTATTTCAAAGGTGGGTGTTCCATCTCTGAAAAAGTTCGAGTAATTAGCAAGGTAACATGTGAATATTAGGAATCGTTTTTGCTGTTAGGGATAATGTACCTTCATATATGAAAATGATTTGCAGATATATGACGTCAACCCCAGAGAATAACCAGTATCGATTATCCACCGAAACAGATAATTCCATTATTGAAAATCAATGATGACACCAGGTGTTCGCGAAACGGGGAAGCTTGTCCTTCCCTAAAGAATAACTTGCGGTTTTGATAATTATACTTTCGTATTCAATTTTTTTTTCTGTAGTTTGGATTTAATATCATATCCCAATCCGAACATTTACGAAGTGATCACTATCAACTCCACGCATTAGTCTGACAATGTCCTTTTATTAAATCTTCCCAAAAATATGATTTTGTTTCATCGGCATTGAAAATACAAAAGTTAAAATCAGCCACATGGATATCGCTGTGTTTGTTTGTTTTTTTGTTTAACGCCGCACTCAGCAATATTCCAGCTATATGATGGCGGTCTGTAAAATAATCGAGTCTGGACCAGACTATCCAGTGATTAATATCATGAGCATCGATCCACGCAATTGGGATCGATGACATTCATCAACCAAGTCAGCGAGTCTGACCACCCGATCCCGTTAGTCGCCTCTTACGACAAGCATAGTCTCCTTTTACGGCAAGCATGGGTTGCTAAAGACTATAGCTGTGACATATTTGGGAGAATGATGATGTGTCAATGAAACGTAATGACGTAATGGTATCATATGGTTAAACGACAATCGAATCGCGTTGTTACAAGGAATTGTAAAACGCGTTATAACCTTTGTGTCTATTGAAGCCCGAATATTACGGTTTTCAAATCTAGGACGAGCTTAAAACTGTGCCTTATCACGTTCATGCCGACCACGGTTCTACTTACGCCAAAGCTTGTAAGCATCCCAAACACGCTCCCAGCAATACTAGAAAACCCTGCCACCATGATGGCGTGCATCTCGGATGGCGTCATGATGCTCAGGAATGGTTTCACGGGTATGGGTGCTTCTGGCTGCAATACAGTGGAACAAACAAACCTCAACCCAAACCAATCCAACATTCCTCATTTGATATTCTGCCAAGCCTGTGTCAGGAAAGTAAATTAAAATGAGACAACCCTTCATATAGTCATCAGACATCCTTGCTAAACGAGAGTTCTATATACGATTCCAAACGTACTATAAGTATGTGTTTATGAATCACTGTCGAGAAGTGATGATAAAAGTTGTTCGCGAAAAGGTGAACGTATCTTGACCCACAGGGGAACAACCACAATGTCATGAAAAGAAGGCAAGTCAACGGTTCATCTGAAAACACAGGCCGCACTCAGCAATATTCCAGCTATATGACGGCGGTCTGTAAATAATCGAGTCTGGACCAGACAATCCAGTGATTAATATCATGAGCATCGATCCACACAACTGGGATATGATGACATGATGCCATGCATCAATCAAGTCAGTGAGCCTGACCACCCGATCCCTTTAGTCGCTTCTTACGACAAGCATAGTCGCCTTTTACGGTAGGCATGGGTACATCTGCGCTGTTAATTGTCGTTACAGTTGAATGTATAATATAGAGGCATGGGCAGGATTATATGGTAATGTGACTGTTAAACTTTCTATTGCCTCCTAGGCACCTTTGGCTGTATACTCCCCAGGGAGCTGAAAATGAAATTCGAGTGCACACTGATCCATTCACCCAGCTAATTATAATGTAGCGTCCTGAGCATTCATATGTTCATGGATTCTGACGCATCAGTTATGTACTTATTATCATGAATATAACAAACAGCATCAAACTCACGGGACCAAGAAAAATGTTGAATGCAGCGTTCACGGATTCAATAGGACTTGTGCCGAGACAGGAGGTCAGGAACCATCCGAAGTTGGCCACAAAAGCCTGGAGAACCCCGTAGTGGTACAACACATTCACTGTGGCGCTCATTGTGATCACCAGCGGCATTGCCTGAAAAAAGCCATTAATTAGCAACGGTTAGCCCCCCGATGTCGTTAGTCATTGTTATCAGTGGGTTAATCAATGCACATTGTAACAAGTGCATTGGAGAATTAGTGATGTCATGTGATGTTTGTTGTTTAACGCCACATTCAGCAATATTCCAGCTTTATGACGGCGGTCTGTAAATAATCGAGTCTGGATCAGACAATCCAGTGATTAATATCATGAGCATCGATCCACGCAATTGGAATACGACGCCATGCATCAACCAACCATCGAACCAAGGTCTTCGGTTTGTCGAGAGAATATTTTAACCACTTGGCTACCCCACCGCCAGGGATGTTCGATGACTGTCATGCAATCAAACTGACGAGTTCAAATATGTGCAAAAACATTTACTTCAAGATTAAACTTATGGTCAGAACAACGTTCCTGTATTTATTCGTGCGAGAAAACTCCCAGGGATTGCTCAGGGATGTTGAAGTAGTTCCTCAATGTTTGCGTCACTTCAAGAATGCTTTCCTGTCAAAATCGTATGAACGCCAACATGTATCGTCCAAAAGAAAAGCCGTATTTTGTGTAAGCTTCACATTAAAACATTTCCTACGTTTATCATACCTCGACGCAATGGATGCAGGGTCCCTCCTCTTCCCCGAAATAAAACAAGGTCAGGTATGGGAGATGAAAGCAAAGATGGTAAATGTTAGATATTAAGTTTACATCTGAGACTAAGATGTTGAAGAAGGTGGAACTATTTTGAGTAGAAATAAAACTACTCTATACTCACTGCAAACACAAACTTATGGTCTCTGTAGGATTGACCAAACACAAACACAGAGCCCTTGTCTGTATGTTTCAAAAATTCTTCAATTCTTTCTCCAAGCCAGTAGAATATCCTGTAGCCTGAACTTGTTCGTAATATCAAAAAGGCAAAGAGGAACTGAGTGCCAATTCCCCAGAACACAGCATGCCAGTTAACCTGAACAGACAGAAATAAGTGAGTGAGTATCGTTTTACGCCGCTTTTAGCAATAGTCCGGCAGTATCACGGCGGAGGACACAAGAAATGAGCTTCACACTTTGTACACATGCAGGGAATCGAACCCAGGACGACGGCGTGACGAGCGAACGCTTTAACCGCTCGGCTACCACACCTCCCCAGACACAAAAAAGCAATTTAACGCAAGTTGTTGCTGAAATTGGTCCAGTTGTTCGATGTGCGGGATGATGATCCGTGACCGTATACTTAACGAGATATACTTAAAGTTGCCATAGGTTTCATCCAACGTCACAATAAACGTCACATGGATTTCAATTCATACCGTTCTTCACACAATTATCACATAAATTCATTTTTGCGTTAGTTCAAACATTACAAAAATTGAAGTAGCCGCTCAAAGAGATTATCACAAAATGGTGTAATTGTTAATTAAGAAGCTGATAAAGGAGGCGCTATAATAATTTTGAACATTATCTATTACCAAAAGCTCTCATTAGATATCTTAAAAGATGAATCTCACCTTACTTATAACATATTTAGTGATGAAAGGCTATATTCATCTCCAACAACTACAGGTAAATAGTACTTCGATTTCATGCCGGAATTTCTATCAGTCTAGCTTAATGACAGTGTGATTTTCAGAGTAAGATCATGAAGATGATATAAGAAAATTGAACTAAAATGACATATTTATCATTTCTTGTGACCTGACCTCATCCACTCGATCAGGAACATGCTCTATGAATATGTGGCAGTGAATCGTCTGAATTGAATTACTTACTCTATCCGGATGCTTTGAGATGATGAAGCCAACGACGATGAAGAAGGCGAGACCTCCCACCGATATGAGGTTCCTTGGACAGGACTGGACCGCCATATAGGATGCAACAAATGTCACCATAGCAACATATAGCATCCTGAAGAAGAAGATATCCAGAAAATCACATTTTCCTTGGCTATGTTGTGATCTGAATTTGTCATTTGAGTATTCGATTTGATATGTGCAAACGAACGCAGAATATGACATAAACACGCTGCCTTTTACAACATCGGGCGTTGACAATATACAAAAAGATTCTTACATGAGACAGGTGGACGTCGGACGAGATGACAACAGGAATCCGTCTTTGAACACAATACACTCCCGCACAAATATAAGCAAGTATGCAAAGGACTTCTTTGCGGCGTTCTACGCATCGGTCACTTACATTGAACACAAACAACCATATATTCTGCAGGGAGCTTTGCAGTCGTTACGAACTTTTTTTATACATTTATCACGGTTTAGACAAATTATATTTATGAATATACAACAGACCACTGGCAAATGCAAGCCACTTCAATGTGACGTAAAGGAGGGACCATTTTGATTTTGGGCGGGGATGGGTGTTCTGCGGAGGTCCTAATAGGGAACGGTTGAGTTGCAGTATCTTGTGATGTGATCATGTGGTTTTAGATAAATTGATCATTCAGTTCATTTAAAAAAACAACATTAACATCTTGTGATAGAAGTGATGGGAACACATTTGGTGAGCCCATTAATACTACTGTAAATTTGACAAGGTGCCCTACGTACCTGAGGAAATAACATGATACCATCCTATTCTTCTTGTCAAGACCTGTGCAAAGAGTGGGAAAAACATACCACCTTATTCGTTTTGGTTTTGGTTTGGTTTGTTGTTTTGCGCCGCACTCAGCAATAGTCCAGCTGTATAACGGCGGTCTGTAATTAATCGAGTCTGGACCAGACAATCCAGTGATTGGTTTCATGAGCATCGATCCACGCAATTTGGATCGATGACATGCTTCAACCCAATCAACGAGCCTGACTACCTGATCCCGTTAGTTACGACTAGCATAGTCGCCATTTACGTCAGGAATGGGTTGCTGAAGACCTATTCTACCCCGGATCTTCCTTTGTCAAGCCAAACATGAATGTGTAGAAGGTGCATACCTTTCCATCTTATTATACCCCGCCACGAAGTGGTACGGGGAATAAAGGAACGGAGTTCGTCCGTTCACCCGCCCGTCCTCAAAGGCGACAGACTTTCTTGGAAACTATTTAGATTCAAGAAATAAAATTTTACAAACTTATAGCACTGGTCATGATTTTTAAATGAGTTTGGAAAATTGGTGCCTTAAATTCATTTTTAACATGTTATGGCCCTTGCGTTGTGCTTTTCAACTAAGGGCATAGTGTCTGCAATGAGGATAAGTTTTGTCACAAACTACTAATGTTACATTACTGAAACATTACAAGGTTATCTAAGAGATACTTGTTCAACTTGCTTCAAAAATTGGTGCCGTAAACTATATTTGCCATTTTTAATTCCCTTGCTACATGTTTTTAGCAAACACAGTTACGACACTTGATCAATGTTGTTTTACACAGTGCAGTGTCTGCAATGGGAACACGTTTTCTCAGACACTACTGAAGTTTGTTTATCTAAGAGATACTTATCAAGACTGAGTTCGAGAATTGATGCCATAATTTTTTTTCCAGAGCAGGGGTCTTTTGTGTGTATTAGTTTCACATTAAATCATTTTTTCTGATACCATAAAGCGACCATGGTCCCGATCTCTTCTTAATGTTTTATAGGACACTTTTTATATAACTACAAACTATATTCAACAAACAGAATTCTAATACGGGGATAGTGATAACGCTGGTTTTTTTGCTCCTCTTGTCAAACCCTTTGACGAGAAAGTTAGAAGTATACGAATTTATTCATCTTGACAAGCCCAATGTAGAGTAGAGGAGAAGAGTATCATGTTATTCCTCTTGACGAGCCCAATAGAGAGAAAGTGAGAGGCTTACCGTCTTATTTCTCTTGTCAAACTTTATGTCGAGAGGATGAGAGGCGTACCATCTTATTTATCATCATGTCAAGCCTTATGGAGAGAAGGTGTGACACTTTCCGTCTTATTTCTCATGTCAAGCTCTATGTAGAGAAGATAAGAGGCTTACCGTCCTATTTCTGATGTCAATCCCTATGTAAAGAAGTTGAAAGGCTTACCATCCTATTTCTCATGTTAAGCCTTTTGTAGAGACGTTGAAAGGCTTACCATCCTATTTCTCATGTCAAGCCTTATGTAGAGAAGTTGAAAGGCTTACCATCCTATTTCTCATGTCAAGCCTTATATTGAGAAGTTGAAAGGCTTACCATCCTATTTCTCATGTCAAGCCTTATGTAGAGAAGTTGAAAGGCTTACCATCCTATTTCTCATGTCAAGCCTTATGAAGAGAAGGTGAGACCCTTACCATCTTATACCTCTTGTCAAGCAGGGATACGTCTGAAAGCTGTCATGTCCTTTCTTTGGACATACATTGAGGCACTGACGTATCCGTGTCCAGAAGTTCACTTTAACGATGACAAGAAGAAGGAATATTGTTCCTATCAGCAACCTCACTGATCCTTCGTCACCGAAGGAGTGGTACATACTGAAGCCGAAGTAGATGAGGTATGTCATCAATAACACAGCATATAGTATAGCTTTCAGCAGCCTTTTCTGCCTTATAATCCTTGCCCACAACGATAACCTGCAGCGATTAATCACTCCGCCACTTTCTAGGTAATACTCGCGATATTCTTCTTCATCGTTGTTGACGTCATTACTGACGTCATTGTTGACGTCAATGGGGAATGTTGACAGCGTTGTTTCCTCCAGGTCATCATATTCGTGGTTCTGAAACTAGAGATGTATGTACTGAGTGTGTGGTTCTTGTTTAACGCCCCACTCAGCAATATTTAACGTACGATGACGGAGGTCTGCGTATGTTCGTGACTGATATTATGAGCAAGGATCCACAACGTCAGGGTTCGATTGCACGCTATCAAGTCACCGAACCAGACCACCCGATTCATAAAGTCACCTCAAACGCCCAGCTGACCTTGCTGGGGACCTTTTATTGAATGAGGAGATGTAATCATGTATATTTAATGTACTTGCTTTACGGATATTTAACAGGAAAATACCTGTCGGTTTGTGGGGACAAAAAGCAATTCAATTTCCTTTTTTTGTAGTTTTCTCCTTAAACTATAGGTTGACGCGTATAAAAATAATATTAATTGTTTAATGGTGGAGGAGATCCTGCAACACTGTTGCTGCTCCAGGTAAAGCAGACCCGGCGAATCAAGGGGGAATACTGTTGTGCATCTGTGCATCCTACCAATTTATGCAACAACAAACTATATTTTCACTCCCCAGTTTAAGAACCGTGACGATCCAGGATAGAATAGGTCTTCAGCAACCCATGCTTGCCGTAAAAGGCGACTATGCATGTCGTGAGAGGCGACTAACGGGATCGGGTGGTCAGGCTCGCTGACTTGGTTGATGCATGTCATCGTATCCCAATTGCGTAGGTCGATGTTCATGATGTCAATCACTGTATTGTCTCGTCCAGACAATGTACAGACCGCCGTCATATACCTGTCATATTGCTGAGTGCGGCGTTAAAGAAACAAACAAACAAAATCACTGACATTCCAAGCATTCTGATTAACTGTTATTGCTATCATTTTCCAATGAAAGTGAAAAGTTAAGCCACGCGAACTAAGCTACTTTCACCATGACGGAATGTCGGGGAATCCCAATTACAGTCAAGGTAATTCCCTTTCGGCTTAAATGAATCATCGTTCAAAGGACGTTCTACCGAAATTCGTGCATATTCATCGTCCAAACCATTTTTCTAGGCAGTAGGACGAGAAGAGTGAGTGAGTGAGTTGGGTTTAACGCCGCTTTTAACATTATTCCAGTTATATCACGGCGTGTTAGCTTAATGTGGGAGGAAAGCCCGAAGTGATGCAGATCTCAGACGTTTACCACTTCTTTGAAACCCACGAGCACGGGTATGGTGCCGACAAACCTAGAAACATAATTGGGGCGAACCGGGATTCGAACCCACAATCATAGGTTCCTGGCGTGCCCAAGGGACGCAACTCTGCACAGCGAATTGCGGCGCATTAGACGACTGGGCCACCCGTACCCCCCGGACGAGAAGAAATAAAATAGCAAGCTTGTGCAAGCGACTTTTTTTCGCTCGCCTCGGTTCCCCAAATTTCAAGTCTTCGGATTTTATTTCTAACCCGTATTTTTCCGACTTAGTCTTCCCGTTCTAAGTGAAATAATTTTTTAATCTGGCGGTTATAATTACTGACGATGTCATTTGAGACAGCCGCATTCTCACTGACATATTTGTTCCGGTTCGTTACAGTCTGACTGTTGCAGTTCTTCTTGTCTCTTGTCTTGATTGACAGGTCCAATGGCCGTTGTTTAATTCAACTCTTGTTGATTGGCTGGTGACTTTGTGGGAGTGTCAAATTATGTGCATAAATTAAACAATCACCTCTGTCATGTCACGCCACAGTATGTGTTCCCTCCACCACGTGGGCCTACAGAAATATACATGAAATAGACATGTGTCATCACGCATAGCATGACTTTTTGTTGAAAAAAAAGAATAATGTGTTCGTGAAATTAGTCAATAAACAAATTATGTTTTACAAAAACTGTCCCTGACAGATACATGTTGAATAAAATAATGTTGCGAAGACATGTGTCAGCCGAAATGTGAGCAAAATTATCATAATGAATATTCATGAACAATTCATTCGCAACTCGGTTGATTTGCGGGTTAAGAAATAATATTTATACACTGTCGTTTGATTTTAACAAGGACCTGGGACTGGTCTCAAACCCACTTATGTCCTCGCGTATTTGGGTGACTAGGTGTGTACTTGTAGTGAATTTCTCTATATGTTTGTTCATGAGCGTTTTCATGTAAATCTTCGTGCGAGTGTCTGTGTACGTGTGCACGCGTGTGTGTACGTGTGCGCGCGTGTGTGTACGTGTGCGTGCGTGTGTGTACGTGTTCGCGCGTTTGTGCACGTGTGCGCGCGTGTGGGTTCGTGTGCACGCGTGTGTGTACGTGTGCGTGCGTGTGTACGTGTTCGCGCGTATGTGCACGTGTTCGCGCGTGTGGGTACGTGTTCGCGCGTGTGCATGTCCATTGTCGTGACCCTGTCCGTGATGGTTCGTGAACGTGTTCTTATCTTGCGCGTGCATCTACTTTCATTTGTGAGTTGGGACTACACAAATCTCCCTTCTCTCCAATCTCTCATATCTTACACGCCCAGGTTAATCTTGGCCCGGATCTGTCCCCGGTCATGAGGAAGACTGAATGTGCAATAACAATAAAATTCAATCCAAACTGACTTTCACATACATATTCTTGTTCCAGCTTACCTTGTGTTTGTCGGAGTTTCCTGTGTGAAGTTCATTGTCTCCTTCAGCTATGGACATATTGACATAAGCACGTGGGGCTCCTATATCCACAGGATGAGAGATGCGTTAGCCTACATGTATTAGTGTAGTAAGGGTTACGTTTTGGCGCTTGTTTTTCTACGTTATTGAGAGGTGATTTCACAAGAACAGGAGATGTTTGAAATAATATAACGTACTATGTATTTGATTACTCAATAATATTTTTTTCCTGAAAGCCAATTGGAATTTAGTTATTATTTCGTGTATCTTTAAAAGTACACGATGTGTCTATCATCTTATATTATAAATCATCTGTGATGATGGATAGGAGCAAAACATATATTAATGTAGCAGTAATGTACATGACTGAGTTTTAGAAACTGAAAAGGTATATGGCCTTATATTTGCGCACTTTGAAACTCTAAGATAGGATAGCAGATGCGGATCCAGGGTATTGGATTGGACACACACTCAACCAAAGTCACTAAGTTTGTTATTTCTTTGTTGTTTAACGCCGCACTCAGCAATATTCCAGCTTTATGACTGCGGTCTGTAAATAATCGAGTCTGGACCAGACAATCCAGTGATCAACATCATGAGCATCGATCCACGCAATTTAAATACGATGACATGAATTAACCAAGCCTGACCACCCGACCCGTTAGTTGCCTCTTACAACAAGTATAGTCGCCTTTTTCGGCAAGGATGGGTTGCTGAAGACCTATTCTACCGCAAGTCACTAAGAGAACATAAACATATGAAATGTTAAGATCATCGTGGTAGGTGTTTGGACCAGGATACGCTCTACAACTTGTACCACGTGTAAACCTGACACGCGTGACATGTAACACGAAATGTCTGTCATTTCATAATGCTTTAGTGGGCTGACATTTATGACCCGCAAATGATGCCATGTCTCGAAAGAGGATCCCTAGACAATGCTGGTAGACATGTGATTGGCAACACAACCAGAGCGTGCATAACATGACACCAGCTATACAGCTTCGTCATTCCGATATGACAGTCACCTCTAGCCTTACTTCAAGTCTGTACTGAATGGTGAGTCCATTGGTGTATAGTAATTCTATCCTAGTAATAGGCAAGTTTAGATAAGTGGACAGTACAAGGACGCCAGTTCTTTTTTTTTGGAACAACCTGTTGTTATTATTTATATAATCAAGAAATTATGATTTAAACTAATATTTTTTGCCTTAGAGCCCTTTGGAAGTCTAGCCTCAGTCTTATGACAGACATCTTCCCAAGGCAAGAGAGTTAACTGACTTTAAAAGTCCAGTTTCCACCCTTGCCGAACTAGGCTGGAATTCCCGGGCTCAATCGTAGCGCCACCAGTGGCTATTACTAGTTATGTCCCTTCTAAGCCTCTCCTATGGCCCCATCAGATTCCACCTCTCGTATCACTTGCGTTTGCTTCACACAAAATGGTGGCGCCCAGTCAAAACGATCTGATCAATAATCAAGATCTATATTGTGATAAAACGGGTCTTACATCGCGAAATGCATCAAATCACGTGAGCACCTTGAAAAAAAAACATGAAAAGATTTGGAAAATATCTGCTGGCAACGAGTTGGCGGTGCACATGTTTTGCAAATGTTGCAATCGACCGAAATCTGCACGACAGTTTCCGAATCGGATTTCGATTTCGGTGCGCGAATTTGATTGGACTATGCATAGACTCGTTAGTCCAGCCAAAATGTAACTCCATAATACCAGCTAAGTTCAGCAAGGGTGGAAACTGGACTTGCAAAGTCAGTTAACTCTCTTGCCTCGGGAAAATGTATGACAGAACGTCTACCCAGAGAGTACAGCATCACGCTTTGCTAGGGCGTACAGCTATGGTTGGATGATGTGATCCAGACTCACACAGTAATTAAAACTGCCTATGTTTTATATACTTAGACCTGTCCTTGTTAACATCATTACTTGTGTGGATATTTTTAAAGTAAGGGACAGTTGCTGAAAAACTGCGGTTGGTGTGTTTCGCTACCTGTACTCGAATATTGTGCTGAGGAGTGAGTGAGTCGGTGAATTTGATGAGCATTTAGCAATATACGGCGGGGGACACCAGAAATGGGCTTCACACATTGTACCCATGTCGGAAATCGAACCCGGGTCTTCGGCGTGACGAGCGAACGGTTAAACCACAAGGCCACCCGACCGCCCCTCGTGCTGAGGAGGATATATAAATAATGTTTTTTGTCCAGCTTGTTCCCACATGTACATTAAATGCCTGTTGAATGCCCATTATTTTTTTAGAAAAATATAACATTACTATAAGAATCTGTTGGAAAACATTTGGTTGAGTGTAACGATAAGGTTCCACTACAAACTACAAGGCGATCCACTAAAGCAGTACCGTTTCACCGGTGTGTTAATAATGAATAAGATACAGTTGATACCAGGAGAGAGTTCAGATAAAGTGCTTGCAGAAAACGAACGATAATCGGAGACAGAAAAAGATCTTCGTCTTGTAATTTGGCAAATAACGTTCAGTAATATTTTATAAAAATATTATCCTGAAGTTGGTCAGTTGTTCTTTACGTCAGATACGCCCGATCACGAATTAGTTTGTGTAATTGGCCGCCGAACCATGTTGCCTTTAATGTTCGAAGTAGAGGCACTGCCCTGAAAGTCAGTTTGTCAAGGCAACTAGTCAAATTGACTTTCAGGATCATTTTCTGGACAATCAATACAAATATGAATAGTTTACCTTTTCGGTTTTTCGCTTTAACTGCGAGTCATCGTACGAAGAAAGAGTGCACTTCCTGACCCACGGTCGATTGTTATCGCCTCGCTGGGGTAGTGCCAACCTAGGCGTAAAACAACATTCACCCATTTGCACTGAATATGTAAAGAAAAAGTAAGAAATACGATTTTATAAATACTGGGTATACGTTCCTCCTGTACGCCGTTATCGCGGATTTGGAACAAAATACAGTAAACTACGGTTATAACGAACACGCTTATAACGAACTAACGGATATATCGAACTAACTTTTTAGTCCCGACTATATGCTGCAGTTATGCTGTATAGATGCTTATAACGAATTACGGTTATAACGAACAAAAACTAGTAGTCCCTTTGAGTTCGTTATAACCGTAGTTTACCGATGGAAATGGATAAGGGGGCACTTAGTTGATCACCAGGTAATTATCTGGCCTCAAGTGACCGAGCCATAGTGATCTTTGACGTCCCTGAGCCCAGGTGCAAGACGTAATGTCGCCATCTGGCGTCCGTGCACAGTGATATTGAAAATTATTTGGCAAAACATCTGCGTGACATGAATAAGTTGATGGTTTTATCCTTGAAAGTCGACATACAGGTGTGTCCCCTTCTTTGTGGAACTTTGGATACAAATCTCGGAAAAAAGGCGGACAGAAATAATTACAGATGTATTTCTCTATGAAACTTTCGCTGTGCAGAGTTGCGTCCCTTGGGCACGCCAGAAACCTATGATTGATTCAAGTGCTTATTGAAATATTTAAGCGGCGAGTGAAAGATATCTTTGCACAAAGCTGGTATGAAACTGTTTCTTCCTCCCATTATCTTAGGCATTATAGTAAATAAAAGTCCCATCTTCAACCTGAAATGTATTTATCTGTATTTCATTAAAATTCAATGTAAATATGTGTCGTAAATCTAAAGATATTGATGCTGTTAATAGTGAATTACACGTCTTATGTAAAGTGTAACATGTATTCCAAGTTAAGATCTCCACATCTTTCTTTCTTGAATAACGACCAAGAATCTGAAATGTTACTGACATATGTTATCCACTCACACATTCAACATGTTATCCTTTCAGTAGCTAGTCATACAACACACGCTTTTAATATAAGATTCCAGAAGATGTAATTTCTCAATATTCACGTGGCTATATGTCATGCGTTAGTATCAATTGTACGTTAGGCCATATGGCGATAACACTGAATACACCTTTGAATCTGTCTGTTTATCCATGACCATGTGTGTATGTGTGCCTATGCCTGCTTGCTTGGGTGTGTATGTGTGCGTGTGTGTTTCCCCATTATCAACACAAT
This sequence comes from Haliotis cracherodii, assembly GCF_022045235.1. Lineage (NCBI taxonomy): Eukaryota > Metazoa > Mollusca > Gastropoda > Lepetellida > Haliotidae > Haliotis > Haliotis cracherodii. The sequence goes on along the minus strand of NW_027266276.1, from coordinate 9,258,720 downwards.
CATTTAAAACGGTATGCATGTGTACTACGATAAAGACAATATATTTGAATGTAGAAAGCAATTATTGTATGCTTAAAGTTTCACCTAAGGCGCAAAACTAGCAGTATTTGTAACATTGCAAACACGAAGCCGTCGTTTGTTCAGTTTATGGGCATTTGACGTTTTTGTAGACGTTTTCTAAGCGTCGTTTTTCCATCGAGAATCGATCGTTTGACATCGGAATTTACTGCGTGAGAACGATTTATTCAAGCTCCTCCCTTTGCTAGATTGACATTATCAATCGAGCTTCAGCGTGCTCTGGCATTTCTATTTGTCGAACTTTCATTGGCCAGCACTGGCGTGTTAGATTGCGACAATGGTGAATGTGAGAACAAAGGTTTAAGTGTTGCCCACACTATATACTTTACTGTCTTCATCAACAGTAACGGTGGTTATTGATGAGTTTCCATTCTATAAAGGATAGTATTAATTACATTTTTAAATAATATTAATGTCAGTATAAATAATGTTTCGTATCTGCTTGCTACTTCTCAAGAAAATATAGGGACAATTTTCCGCTTGTCACTCATACAGACCCTGGAACAAAACTATCCGAAAAAAAACAAGCAAGACTACAATGCTTTGGCAAGTCTATATGTCTTACGTTTCAGTCTAAAAAGGAAGACATTCTCGTGGCTACTGTCTTGTGTATGGTAACAGATAATGTGTCCAAAATTAAACACAGATTACGGGTGTTGTGTAACGTGCTTGTTCTATTTTGGGGCTGCTGGATAGATAAGATATAAATTATAGATATTAAGTAATAGCCCCCAGATAGATAAGACATACATATACTAGAGTCAGGTTTGCAGGCACCAGTGTTTGGTCAAAGGTATCGAGAAGGTAAGATGTATCAGCGCGCTTTGTCGATTCTGAACAATGACATTCTCCGTGTAGTTTATGTGGCGCGATTGGGTAGCCCAGTGGATACAGTGGTCGGCCGTCACCTTCGGGTCCCCCAACTGGGAGGTTAAGTGAGGTGAAAAGGTGTTTAACGTCGCGTCCAAGAATTTTGCACTTATATAGCGATGTGCATGCACGTGTATGTGTGTGTGGCTGCTTGTACTAGTCCGGACTGATGTCAATTTATAGTGCTAGCACACTGAGATAGCATGCCGCAGTTTAACATGTATACCCCACTCAGACCCAGTATACTGATTCCGAGCCGACCAGTCCTTGTTTTAGCCCCTTAATGCCGAGCGCCAGACAGGGTAACAACAAGTACCATCTTTGGTATGACGCGGCTGGGGATCGAACCCCGGACATTCCGCTCTCCGGGCGGACGCTCTACCATTAGACCACGGAGGCGGTCCTCCCAACTGGTTGTAATAAATCGACCCAAACATACTGGTTCACTTTCTGCAAATATATGTACTCTATGTTGTGTTATGTATGCCCTATTCAACAATAATCCAGCTGTATTCAACGTATTCCGGGCACAATAATGTATATACCCATGTTTGATGGTGGCTAAAAATGAAACAAACACGAAATTTTAGGATGAGAATTCATGGATGTCAACTTCTTTATCATGAGGAACACAACGTTTTGGAGTATATACGTACTCCTTCATCAGGTCATATTCGCAAAACACCTGCCTTCCGTTTGTCCCGGGGGGCACTGGTGGCCCAGTCGTCTAAGGCGACGCGATTTGTTGTGTAGAGTTGCGTCCCTTTGGACACGCCAGAAACCTATGATTTTGGGTTCGAATCCCGGTTCGCCCCGATTATGTTTCTAGGTTTGTCAGCACCCTACCCGTGCTCGTTGGTTTCACCGAAGTGGTAAACGTCTGAGACCTGCATCACTTCAGGCTTTCCTCCAACATTAAGCTGACACGCCGTGTTGTAACTGGAATACTGTTAAAAGCGGCGTTAAACCCTACTCACTCACTCACTCACTCCGTTTGTCTCGAAATGCGGATAACTCTTATGTTCCGTAATTCTTATCACTTTAAGATCAGGAAATGTAACTGGATGAAAAAATATTCTATCCGACAATAAGCAGGCTGCAACCGATAGATGAATGGTTTCATAGCAGACTTGATCTGTGACACGAAATAAAAAAAAGGAATGAAAATTGGCAAATGCACTTCTTTGTCATATAAAGGTGTACTGAATTCAATATCAACGTTACACTCATCTTGCAGATAGCCATGGGGGTATTCACTCTTACCATCGGGCTCTTAGCTATTGGAACCGTCGCAGGTGCGTTGCTTCGAAACACATGTGTAATTTCCGTTATGATGATGATGATGATGATGTTTATGATTATGATTATTGTTGTTGTTGTTATTATCATTATTATTAAGTACTTTGAATGATGCTATTGTTAAGTTTCCACAATTTACCCTTTAACAAATTTGGTATTGAATAGTATACAGTGACTGACTGAATGTTGTTTTATGCGGAATGAACATTATTCAAGCTCTATCGCGGTGGTATATAATCGATTGTCGTCCAGACAATTCAGTGGTTGCTATAATGATCACTGCCCTCAACACCGTCGGGGTACGATGACACGCAATCAACCAAGTAGAGTATGATCAGAGTCTAGAATTTAGTCGCCTGCTTTGAGCTGAAGGTGTTGGCGGAGATCTGTTCCAACCCGGAATCCTTTTGAATTGTCGAAAACACCTCGACAGACCATCCGATCTGGTTACTTCTACTCCGGACTCTTCACAAGGACGGTACGTGGTGGGTAGGCAGATGGTCAATGGTGAGGTGAGGTCAGGTGAGGTGAGGTCAGGTGAGGTGAGGTGGGGTTTAACGTCGCGTACAAAATTATTGCACTTATATAGCGACGTGCATGCAAGTGTGTGTGTGTGTGGCTGCTTGTACTAGTCCGGATTTATATTGCTAGTACACTGAGATACCATGCCGCAGGACAGGGTAACAACAAGTACCATCTTTTAACGTCTTTTGGAACTTTGGGGGATCGAACCCCGGACCTTACGCTCTCCAGGCGGACGCTCTACCACTAGACCACGGAGGCGGGCCTGGACATGTCACTGTTGATACGCTTATCTGCAGATATATGTTTTAAGTATTCAATTGAATGTTTCCACGTCCTGTGTGCTTCGTGTGTTAGGTGGCAGCGAGTTCCATAAGATAATATCACGTTTTGCAAAGGAACGAGTCCAAACATGCTCGTCTTGGTTGATGGTACCTCCGGGAGACGGCGATCACTGCTTGTGCTAGTCCGGACTAATGCCGATTTTATAGTCCTAGCCCACTGAGATACCATGCCGCAATTTAACACTCAGACACAGTATACTGACTCCGGGGAGACTCGTCCATGTTTTAGCCCCTTAATGCCTCACATAACCTTAATAGTCTCACATAACCTTGCTGACCTTTGGGATCAAGTTTGACAGTGTTCTATCAATGCGATTTTTGTACACTTGATTATGAATTGATACTTTCTGTATGGAATACTGTAAGGGACATTCTCGCAATCTCGCATTCTTGCGATCTCGATATCAAAACGAGCTTAATATGCCCAAAACATGAGAACGCGAGATTTGGCCAAAATATCGCGTTCTTGCGATCTCGCATTCTAGTGTTTTTGGTACATAGTACTTTTTGTCAAAAGTCGCCAACGTGAGAATTCGACATTTGGACATGATATAAAATCTCGCAATCTCGCAATCTCGACTTATCAAGTTAGGTAGCCGCTACAAAAACACGAAATCGAGAGAACGCGAGAATGCGACATTACATTTTCTCGTTCTCGCGTTCTGGCCATATTCAGGTCGTTTCCATAGGTCGAGATCGCGAGAATGCGAAATTGCGAGGGTGACCCTTACAGTATTCCATATTTCTGAGAATATTTCAATTGAAATTCATTTTATTTGTGCTTTGCTTTTTCCACTACTATAAAGACACATGCAAACCCACGAGTTTCAGCTGACCACCTGACCATCGTCCGTGCCAGGGTGACCTTTGATGACGCGGAGAACAGGTGTAAGGCTTTGGGTGGCCATCTGGCGTCCATAAACAGCGATGTCGAGAATGACCTGGCTCACAGACTGTGTGATCTGAGTAAGTTGCTTGTCTTTCAAAATCGACACATCAATGTGTGCGTGCGTGCGCGCATGCGTCCATGCGTGAGTGTGTATACACGTGTGCCTATGAGTGCACGTGTTTTCTTATTATAAATATATTCTAAATGGTATGCATGTGACATCGAGGAAGAGTGAGTGAGCATTGTTTTTCGCAATATTCCAGCAAAATCACCGTGGGGGACACCAGAAATGGCCATGGGCTTCACACATTGTTCCCATGTCGGGAATCGAACACGGGTCTTTGACGTGACGAACGAACGCTTTAACCGCTAGGCTACCCTACCGCCCCACATCGAGCAAGAAAACACAAAGGGGTTTTCACCTCTGTTTGTAATACTCCAATTTCGAATCTCGAATCTCGAATTGGGAATGTGGAATGAGGAATGTGGAAACAAATCCATAAGTGGTGCGGCAGCACGGGTGGCCCAGTCCTCTAAGGCGGCGTTATTCGCTGTGCAGAGTTGCGTTCCTTGAGTATGCCCGACATCAAGCTCCTTCCCAGCGCGTGACATCTTCGTTACACTCTCGGTAACATCGCCACCAGTGTGGGCCATTACAAGAAATTTGCCCTCTAACCCCAAATGTTGTAACGTTTATACTTTTGTTTATGTCTTTGGGAATGCCATCATATTTCATTTTGAAAAGGTTTACGACTGACCATGTTTTCCAGATGAATTTACTTTCTTTTGTTTTAATAATCAGATTGGTTCGAGATTGCAGACTAACGGAAACTCTCCCTTACATTTTTACCATATCAATTACACGATAAATGATGTAATGATTTAATTAAACAGAATTCAAATTGACAAACATAGAAAGTAATTTAGCAGCGATATGTGTATTCGCCGTCACGACACTCGTCACTTGTTTGTAAACATAACGGTCATTCGGTTGCGAGTTCAACCTATCACAGTGGGGAGCTATGACTGGCGGCAGCGAGAGTATAGAGAGCTCCGCGAACGGGCTATCACTGTGAGGAGCTTGTGTCCGACATCTATGAAGATGGGATCTCGCTGATAATGTTCCGTGGTTTGTCAGCGCAACACCTGCTCATGGGTTCACCCTTTTGGTAAACGTCTAAGACCTGCATCCCTCCGGGTCTCCTCCCATATCAAGCTGACACGCCTTGGTATAACCGACATACTGTAACCTGTTACCTGTAACTGTTAAACGGCGTTAAAACCAAACGCACTCACTAACATAAGTAACGCAAAAAATGTCATATGTGGGATAACACTTAGTAAAGTACAAATTCTTGTACTTGGTTTGGTTGAGTCCCATCCGGAACCTACCTTGAGTGAGGCACCTCGCCAACACACAGAGTCAGCACTCAAACCCACTCAGCCACCGAGGCTTCCACAAAATGAAATGTACCCCTCTGACAAGTGTAAATTGGCACGGCTCCCATGGCCGAAAGCTATGAACACACAATGTCATTCAGAAAGTGGTCAAATGTCAAATGTTCTATTAAGATAACACTTTATGAGTAAAGTACAGATTCTCGTAATTTGTGCGCTGGCGATTAGGTGCCTCACTCTGGCGGTGTGGGTTCGATTCCCAGACGGGATTCAACCGTATACTTATTAAGGAATGTTTCATACTATTTTCATCATTTCAGCAACATCACTGCAGCCAAAAGAGTAATGGATCATATCATCTTCTGTTTCACAAACATCACAAATCTGGTGTTTCACTTATTATGAGCTTAAAAGACACTTTTTACATGAAACAATACTACCGTACATATAATCTTAAACTGCAATTCCATCAGCTTATAGAGGCAATTCTATAATAAAAGCATATTTCTTGCCGACATTTGATGAGTCAACAAACTTATAAGGCATAGTGATTTTCGGGAATCTGTACTTAACTAAGAAAGAGTTATTCTAATATAACATTTGTTACATTTGACCTCTTTCAAGATGGCATTGTGTATTCATAAAGAACACAGGTCGTAAATGTTAAACACATGAACACACTTAGAATCACAATTAGCCATACCAGGATCCGCTGGTTACGGAGCCATGCCTTTGTCCTTTAGGGCTATTGCTGTTTTCTAGGGTTTCACCAAAGCAATAATGCCAAAATAGTAACTCTCACGTTAAGGTGCCAAGCGCTATACGCTTTTACAATTTCTTGAAAATCTTTGAAGTAGCCTTAGGAATATTACGTTGTTGGAGGACATGTTTGTTTGCTAAAACATAAACTTTTACTCGAATCCCTTTTTAGATATGCAGGGAACTAGTATGAGTGACACTGGTACGTCATAATCAAAGGGAGACAACGCTTTACTGTATGGTTCTGGAGATGAATTTGGCAGTATGCGTAAAATGTTCATATGTTTTCAGAGCTTGCCATTTCCGATATGAGAAAATGATATATTTGTAGTTATAGTTGATTTACATGTTTTCATATCAGAAAGTTGTTTTTGTTTACGTCTCCCCTTTAAACTTTTGCTAAGTAAACATACTGTTGCCTTTGTTCAGCTAACGGCGACTGCTGGCTGGGTTATCGACGGGTGGGCACCTCTGGCAACGTCTTCGCCTGGATAGATGGGTCAAACCAGGCATACACCAATTTTCATTCAGGTCAGTGAAATGTCACAGGTCACACGATACATACCATATATGTATACTACGGAACAAAATAGTGAGTGAGTGATTATGAATTAAGCCACTTTTAGCAATATTCCAGCATTATCACGGCGGGGGGCACCAGAAATGGGCTTCACACATTGTACCCATGTCTTCGGCGTGACGATCGAACGCTTTAACCACTAGGCTACCCGACCGCCCCCGGATCAAAGTAAGGCAACATTGATAGAAAAATATTTGACAAGAGAATGCAACGACATGCTAATTATAGTTCAATAAGTGCATTCTAAAGTTCACCAGTCATCCTTTTATCCTGATCACAGGCCAGATGTGTGTCACTGCCCGTCCTTCGCGAACTCACCAGCATCGATGGAACTTGATATTTATTTCATTAAACGCCTCTCTCTATCAATCATGGTCCGCCTACCATGGTCTTAGGACATGGATAACGTTAAATATGTTAATGTATATCACATGTTAACGGACCGACGATCCTTACCAGGGTGAATCTTGGCTTCGAACCCGCACCAAGCGAAGCGATCGGTTTGTTTGTTAGTTATTTAACGCCGCAATAAGCAATTTCCAGCTCTAAACCTCGGTCTGTTAATAAGCGAGTCTAGACCAGAGAGTCCAGTGATTGGCATTACGAACCTCGATTACGAACCTGACCACCTGATTCCGTTAGTCGCCTCTTACGACAAACATGGGTTTCTGGTCAATTCTAACCCTCATCTTCACGGGTGAAGCGATCAGTGCACTTAGGGTAAAGGTGAAAAATTACAGACCTATCACCCTGCTAAGTTGTTTTGATAAACCTTTTACAGCAGTTTTAAATAAGCGTTTACAAACATTCATCGTAACGAACTCCATACTGTCGGAAGCTCAGGCAGGTTTCAGAAAGGGTTATTCTACCTGTGATGACATTGCTCTATATAACCTCATGGAATAAAATGAATTTACTTTTCAATAATTCACGAGTAGGAACATTGAGGAAACTGTCCAAATTCTGTAAAATCACCATGTCATTGTTTTAACCTATCAAGTAACTCTCCCTCTTATTGAATTGCACATATATTGCTACCCTAGTAAATCTGTATAAATATGCATGGATGCTCGGCAAACATGTTTTTGTATCTATTCTGTATTTATATGTATATGTATTATGTTGTTGAAATAATGTTGTACCTCTGATGTCGCTGATAGCGGCCTGAGTATACATAAAGTTCAGTTTAGTTCAGACGGACTTTACAGTCGATAGAAAACGGCGGCCTTGTCCTGGATATGAATGAAGGCGTTATCTTTCTGTTTCGTAATGCTTGTAAACAGCACCGTGAGACCTTTTAGACATTTCTGTCTGTAGTAAGAGCACAGGTGTTTATCTATACCCAGATATAAAAGAGGCCATGTTCTTACCAGGCCCTAATAAGAGGATTGTATACACATGCTTAACTCATAGATACAGTTAGGCGGAAGAGTACTCATCACTGCATAGATTTTCTTAATCTGAAATGATGAGCAAAACAAGTTATTTTGTATTATTATTTACAGACTAAAATAAAAACTGCAGCAAAGAGGGTTTGGGTGATCCTTGCACAGTCAGGCTGGTTAGGCTCATCATCAGCTCAGGGCCCTTGCCCCCTCTATACGCAGCCCAGACAGCGAATGGGACTTCTCCCAGGAAGCGCTGCCTAGTCAAACTTTTCGGAGAATATGAAGACTCCCCAACACTGCCGCCTTCTGCATTACCCAGATTGTCAGAAGGGCTGTATTCCTGGTACTCTCCCGATGTCAGTCAACAGATTGGGAGGTACCAAACCTAAGGCACCGAGAACAATGGGGAGTCGGACAACTTGGTACTTGGGGTGCAAGCGGGTCATTTTAAAAGCGAGGTCTGCATATTTGCCATGTTTTCCTCAATTTTGTCAATCAGTTTAGTGTCAAAGGGGACTGCAAATTCAATGATATAAATGATTTAATTGGATTCATCAAAAAAGGACAAGATCAGGTTTGTTGGCCTGGATAGGTCTGAGGATGTATACGGGCCTATTCCAAAGAATTCCGTATTTATCATTTTCCATGATTCCCTCTACATATTCGAGGTCGTACGTATACCATGGATCGACCTCTGAGTCATAACCACATGCACGGCGAAGACGGTAATAAAATGATCAAGCCACTCCATCATGTTGCTTAGAAAAGCCAGTCTCATTAAATTCATTGCATAATCTACATTTCATATTTACATCTTGATACCAAATCACACATTGACGGCTTCAAATGGGAGGTTACTAGTCCTGGACAGCACACGCAGTGTCACACTAATTATGACGAAATTCGTGTATGTATTAATCTCATGGAAAGAAACAAGGAACTTGTTTATTCTTTCCTTGTTTATTCTCAACGGATTTTAACTTAACACTGTTGCCTTGACCTTTGACTTTGTTGATGGTAGGTGAACCTGACAACTGGAACCACGTGGAGGGATGTGTCCAGCTCCTCTTGAAGTACAGCCTGGGAACATGGAGTGACCAGGACTGTGACGCCAGCTACGACCACGCCTACCCCATCTGTAGGGTCAAGGACAGTAACGTTACCTTGACCGCCCCTGAACTAACGACCTCCAACACGGGATCAACGAACCCCGGAGGTAGTATCGTTTAAGCAAGTTAGATGATATTTCATATACATTTATTTCCGCTGTTTCAATAATTGTTATGAAGAATATCCATTGTGATTTGCCAAAGGGGGTAATTGTTACAAGATTCCTCCGGACACAGGAGAACTGAAGATCTACCTTTTCGTTGTCCGATATTCTAATTGACCTTCCTAAATACACACCCTCTACCGATAAGGTTTTTCCAGAAAGGTGGAAAAGCAGGTAGAAGGAACTGACAATGTGTCTAAACTTGTATTTCTAAATGGCCCTCGAGAAATTGTCAGAACACGTAGATTAGTGACTATACGCCGCTTTTAGCAATATCACGAGGGACACCAAACACGGCCACCTCACATGTAGCAATGGCAACGAGAAGTAACACAATGTCATGGATTTCCTTATATCTATCTGCTATAATTTTTTTACTCTGCAGTGATTTCGCAGTTCAGTTTCACATATTGTTTGAGACAAATCTTGTTAAAGATTCCGGGGTAGAATAGGTCTTCAGCAACCCATGCTTGCCGTAAAAGACGACTATGTTAGTCGTAAGAGGCTACTAACGGGATCGGGTGGTCAGGCTCGCTGACTTGGTTGATACATGTCATCGGTCCCAATTGCGTGGATCGATGCTCATGATATTAAGCACTGGGTTGTCTGGTCCAGACTCGATTATTTACATAACGCTGTCATATTTCTGTAATATTGCTGAGAGCGGCGTTAAACAACAAACCAACCAACCAATATTGTTTGAATATCTGTGTATTCTGTGTATTGTACAATGATATTGTTTGACATCTGGAGGCAGGAAGACACCACATGTGTCACCTGTGCATCAGTGTGGGACAGGACCAAAGCCCTAGAAACTGTCAGGAGCCATGCTGCTTAACGTGGTCACCCATCCAACTACGCTCCGCAACCGACGTTGCTTAACGTCACGTCATTTGTGACCCGCGTGCTGTGCGTAGAACCACGTGACACCACAACAACTACTACTACTACTACTACTACTACCACCACTACTACTACCAGCAACACTACTTTTTCTATACTATCCTTCTTCAGATTTCAATGTACAACTCGTAAATGTGAAAATGACCTTTAAGCAAGCGGAAGACGTGTGTGTTGGGTATGGCGGCCATCTTGTCTCTATTCACAGCAGGGCGGAGAATGATCAGGTCAACCAACTTTGTCGAAAAGGTAATCATTCCTTTACTCAAACTAGAAAACAATAATGAGCACTCAAACAGGGACTTTATAAAAGTTCTGTTCCTTCACACTTCAAAATCCTTCCTCTTGTCTCAATATTTGTTTAATATAAATTCATCAATAAAGATTTTATACTGTACCAAGATTCCGTTGTTAATACTTTAGAATGAATCTAGTATATTGTTTTAATGCTCTGATTTTCAATCCACAGTTGTCCATGGATAATACGTAAATTTGATAATCTTATGTAGTTATATTGAAGATTGTTTTGGCTCCTATCCTTGAAGATCTGGGTTGGAATAGGTCTTCAGTCACACATGTTTGTCGTAAGAGGCGTCTAACGGGAATCAAAGTTTTGTTGAGTTCGCATTAACTGACTATTTCCAGCTGGCGGGTCCTGCTGGATTGGTTTGTCTCTTGGTACTTCCTGGACCTGGACCGATGGATCTGCCGTGAAGTACTGGTACTTTCACACAGGTCAGTATCACTTCATGACGACTCTTCCCAATCTCAGAACGACCTTTCCCGTTCTCTGACCGACCAATGAAATGACTAACAAGAAGTCGACTTTGGCTAATCAGAAAGCAGTTTCCTCAAGCCAAACGGGACAAGTCTTTTATCTGGTGACATCTATTCCAGATTACGTTTTGAAAATATTGATTTAAATTTTGAAAACTGAACAAAAGAAAATGTTGGAATGTCTAATAGATGGCCTAAGTTGAGAGGCAGTAATTCCCACGGGCTATGGAAAGTCTCTTCGATTCATTCCATCTATCATAGATTCGTAACTGTAGTTCGGAATACCTCGTGTTAACCACTTCGAGGTTGCATGATTAGAAAACACATCCCGACTGTTACTTTCCAGATCTGGTAATCAACGCTCTGATTGTTCGGATAAGAGGCCGTTCTAACGTGATCTGTTATGGGATGTCCTCAGTATATTGTTTTGAGGTAGTAAAACCTAAGCTCTTATCTTTAGGAGATTGGATCTTTCTGTTGAGGCCAGACCGCAGTTGTTTCTGTGAGTTACTTCCCTTTGGTATGTCAGAAACCTATGATCATGGGTATTCGTGTAGACTGTGTTTCAAGATTTGCAAGCACCATCCCCATGCTCGTAGGTTTCACCGAACGGCCTGTATGGTCAATTGGGGCTTTTCTCCCACGTCAACATGGCAAGCAGTGATTTAACTGAAAGATTGTTACGTCAACCTCAGTCATGTTTATAAATCATTCAGGTGAGCCCGACAACTGGAATGGAGTGGAGAAATGTGCCCAAATGATGGCCAAGTTTTCCCAAGGCGTGTGGAGTGACCAGGATTGTGACGCAGCCTACGACAACGCATTCCCCGTATGTAAGTTTCCCGCGGGGAGCCACCCCGTCATCACCACCCCCGCACCCACTACGCCCGCCCCCCACAGCAACAACAATAATGGCGGGCAAGGTTCAAAGCCGTCCCAGGCACCACAGAGTTCTCAGAAGTGCCCGGATGGAGTCACAGAAACTATTGATTATGGAAATTTAAACACATCTGGCCCAGGTAATTATTTTCAAAGCCTACGTCAATATCTCTCGATTGTATACTTTGCTTATATCAACCATCTTTGAAACGAAACTATTCCTGCAATAATTCGGAGTATTCCCTTCTTAATTCCAGTCATATATCCTACTCATGTCATAAATAGTTTATCCACCGCTGATACCGTTGTATGTACAACTTTATGCCAGGACGGAAGCTTCAGATCAAAGGGAAGCACTTCTACATCAACGACAAAAAGGTGTTTCTGTCGGGAGCCAATCAGGCGTGGGTTGCCTATGGTTACGATTTCGGGAATAACCAATACGAATACAGGAAGACTCAATTTGAATGTTTCCTCAGGAAAGTACATCAAGCTGGAGGAAACTCAATGAGTAAGTATGGCGTAAGTCATTTGAACCCAATAAGAACAAGGAAACGTAATACCCGAACCCCGTAGTCATTAAAAAAAATAATTCTAATAATTAACGAAATATTAATTTTATTGATTTCATGATTCATACTTATTCAGAGCCTATATTTATTTATGCTGACCGCATTGTTTTTTTTTCGTTGATTGGGCTCGGGTAGCCCAGAGGCAAAATACCACCTATCAGAGGATGGTTGTTTGGTCGAATCCTACAATCTGTCAGCGCCGTATCCAATTGCAAACTCGTAGGCATGTCTGATTTTGTAACCGGTGTTTCCTCCACGGCTTCTTCCACCCGTGAAGATCAAAGTGAGAGCCCATGGTTTTCGTAAGAGGCGACTAACGGTATCGGGTGGTCAGGCTCGGTGAATTTGATGCATGTCACCATACCCCAATTCTGTAGATCGATGCACATGATGGATTCAGCGGATTGTGTGGTCCTGATCCGATTATTTACAGACTGCCGTCATAAAGCTGGAATAATGCTGAGTTCGGCGTTAAACAACCAACAAACAAATCAAACAAACTCTGTCTTCTTCATACCTTTAACTGTCATGATAGTCTATGAGCGTAAAACGCACTCACTGACCTCCATGTTTCTTGTATAGGAACTTGGATCCATGTAAGTGGACAAACGACTCCCGAATTTGGCGCTTCTGGTCACGTGGTCAGCCTTGATAAAGAAGGAACGTTCATCAGCGATATAAAGAAGTACCTCAGAACTGCTGCCAAATACAACATCGTGATATTCTTGACTCTGTGGAATGGTGCCCTGCATAACAGCAAAATGGACGGCTTGGTGAAGGATGAATCCATTTTACAGTCCTACATCGACAATGGACTCATCCCATTGGCAAAAGCCATCAAGGATGAACCTGGTTTGGGCGGATATGACATCATCAACGAGATCGAAGGTCTCGTGATACCCGACGAGACTAACTCGGAGCCATGCTTCGACACGAATATCCTTCACAAGTCAGGTGCTGGTTGGGCGCAGAGGGCATTCTCCATGCAAGACTTTTTAAGGTAGTTCTAAGCTCTGTATATGTTTTAGATTATTCTATGTTCCCACAAATAGGAGGAGTGATACGAGAGGGTAAACATGATAACGGTGGTATAACGGTTTCCGATTGTTTTTCGTTTGTTTGTTGTTTAACGCCGCACTCAGCAATATCCAAGCTATATGACGGCGGTCTGTAAATGTTCGAATCTGAACCAGACTATCCAGTGATTAATATCATAAACATCGATCCACGCAATTGGGGTAAAATGACATGAATCAACCAAGTCAGCGAGCCTGACCACCAAATCCCGTTAGTCGCCTCTTACGCCATAGTCACCTTTTACACCAATAATGGGTTATTGAAGACCTATTCTAACCCGGATTTCCACGGGTGCTAACCGATTCAGATTGTAGCTGCCAGTGTGATGCCCCTTTGGAGATTCAGAGGTAGATGTTCCTAAGTTCTTCATTCAAATACTTTGCTATGTGGATCAAACAATGCCATGTTAAATTTAAACTCACTGACATATCAAACGATAACAGTCGAATACTAACACGATATGAATCCACTTGCACAAAGCAATATCAGTGCTAAAATGGTCGTAGCGCTAAGATGACTTTGTGCAAGTGGGCCTGGGGGCATTCATTCAACAGAGGCCCATCTTGCCGAGGCAAGGGAGTTAACTGACTGTAAAAGTCCAGTTTCCACCCTTGCCGAACTAGGATATATGGAGTTATATTTTATCTAGACTAACGAGTCCATGTGTAGTCCAATGAATATTGCGTGTCGAAATCGAAAGCCGGTTCGTAAAATGACGTGGAAAATGCGGTCGATTGCAGGATTTGCATGTGTACCGCCAATTCGGCGTCAACAGATATTTTCCAAATCTTTTCTTAAGTTTAATCAAGGTGCTTACGTGATTTGATGCTCTTTGCGAAGTAAGGCCCGTTTTATTGCAAATTAGATATTGATTATCGATCAGATCGTCCTGACTGGGCACCGCCTTTTTTGTTTGAAGCAAATGCAAGTGATGTGAGATGTGGAATCCGATTGGTCAATAGAGGGGACATAGAAGGGACATAACTCGTAATAGCCACTGATGGCGCTATGAGCAGGCCCAGAAATTCCAGTCCAGTTCGGCAAGGGTGGAAACTGGACTTTTACAGTCATATAACTCCCTTGCCTCGCGAAGATGACAAAGGACGCGTTCCTCCGTCAGTTACTCCTGCCAATAAGGACCAGTTTCGGTTTCATGTAAGCCCCCATGTTTGAAATGTCAGTCACTGTAAACAAGGAGGAGATGTTTACATCATAATACCAGACTTATTGTACGACGTACCCGGTGTTACTCATTATATTAACCACTGGTTGTCTCGCGTTATTGTAGGCCGCAGGGATCAAGCTTAAATATCGCTCACTCATTCGTTATATATGTGGTAAAGTTTTCGTCACAGTGACTGGAATTCTAGATACGTTTTAGGGCCAACAGTTCTTTTTGAGGAACCAGAGCAGATGCCGCTAATATACTGACATCATCGACGACGTATTGTTCAAGCACACTCCGCCACAGTGGTGACTCAGCATAACACCACTGCAACAGGCTAATTTGCATATCACGTGACCGGACTTTCCTCTTGTTTGTAAACAAACTCGCTTTTTCAGAAATCAGTATAGAACGGACTAATACAAGTATTTGGCATATGCTTTACATATTGTTTTGCATAATTATATAGATATGCTACCACAACTGCGACAGTGAGTTGCATGACAATATATATTTATACATCAAAGTGACCGTATCGCTAGCTCTCCGTAGGGCTTCGATGACAGCACGGGGAGCCGTACAACCAATGTAAACAAAGGATAACTACGCAAAAGCAAGTGGATTTAAACGTTTTAGGATACTTGCTAAATGAACCGTAACCATTCTTTACATTCGTTTATCACATGTGAACCTTGTGCTAGCTAACTGAGATACCATGCCGCAGTTTAACATGAATACCCCACTCAGACACAGTATACTGACTCCGAGCCAACCAGTCCTTGTTTTAGCCCCTTAATGCCGAGCGCCAGGCAGGGTAACAGCAAGGTAACGAGTTTAACGTCTTTTGGTATGACGCGGCCTATACGTATACCACTAGACCACGGAGGCGGTCAATGTTAACGTTCAAGGGAATACAGTGTATCCATGGTGAAGTATCGGCGATGCTTGAGATATGTAACAAAGACGTGTTCATGTGTTCGTTTATTCCAGGTTTATTTCCCGACAAGCTGACGCTATCCGAAACGTAGATCCGACCACGCCTATCACAGCTGGGTCGTGGAACGTGCGGTCTAACACAGATCAGTTCAAGTTCTTTAACTACTATAAAGACGAGTGTATGAAGAAGGCTGGCGGAAAGCCCCAGGTATGTCCAACTTCTTGGGTCACGGAGATGAGCAGAAATAAAACGTTGCTTTGTCAACGTCCAAGAGTGCAATATATTTGCATCTGGGATGAATCATTTTATGCCCACATTGACTGTTACTTGTCATTTATTGCACGTGCAAGGGATGGTGTTTGGGGTTGCTTTTTCCTCCACCTTCATTCTGGAACTTTTCATTGTTTTTAAGAGAGATGACTTCAACTTTCCCTTCATGTCAAGCAATATTCCAGCAGCTCCAGCCTTTGGTGTTTCCAAGGGGCGGTCGGGTAGCCTAGTGGTTAAAGGATTCGCTCGTCACGCCGAAGACCCGGGTTCGATTCCCGACATGGGTACAATGTGTGAAGCCCATTTCTGGTGTCCCCCGCAGTGATATTGCTGGAATATTGTTAAAGCGGCGTAAAACCAAACTCACTGACTCACTCCATATCACAACTTCTGAGATACAATCGAGCATGCTGTTTCCATCAAGATTTCAAAAAGCGTCATACGACTCTTGCTCAGAAGTTGTTTCATCAAGGTTACAACATTCAAGGCCACAGTAAAGCTTTCAAAGGTTTGATTGTAGACATGTGGAGGACATTTCCAAATTTTACGCATCAATGATAAAAATTGTGTCCGATGCAATTCCCTTTTTTCACTTGTACCATATGTTCCCATGTTTTTTCAGATGAAAAATTGACTTGCCATTCCATGCCGTTTCGCGAACACCTGTATCATTTCTATTTGATAGTGAGTCATAAACACACGCTCGTGATATAGTCGGAATCGTAGAATCGACTCTGCTTTATGCAGAGATATCTATTGAATATGCAAGGGTTTTCTCGCTTTATTTAATGGTCGTCCATTTTTTAAAATTTAGTTAAAGCATGCAATCAGTGTGACACAGTTACAGACAATATGTATGGCAGCTGTTAATCACATTGTCAGCATTCTCAGCCCTTTTGATGCTTGTCGGCATATGCTCATGTTCGACATCCTACATACCAAGGCCACATCATACTTCCTTCGTATGGTGCTCATACTATCAATCACTAGTATGTCTTATTCAACCTTGCTTATGTATATGCACTTGATGTATGTGTTTAAGCCTCACATATCAATGTTTTTTCTCCTGAATGTTATTCGTACAATACCCACACATGGTCACAGGCTTTATAAAAAAACAAAGCGATTTGCACTGGCTATAATTATTCTCAGACGGGATTATATTAGATATATGAGTGTTAATCCTTTGCACCGGGTGCAGAAAGATCAAGCACTACCGTTCCTCAAAGAATCTGTCTAGGCATATCAGCCGTAACCATTCTTTACATTTGTTTATCACAATGTGAAACCTTGTCAAAAATGAAACGGATAAACAGCATATGCAATATCTTGAATGGACTGTGAAAGATGTGACGAACCGTCACATGGCGCTAGCCTGTGGCAGAGGTACTATGCTGGCTGGCTGCCTGCCGCAAGGAACTCTGGGTAGGAGAGTGCCGTTCAAGATCATTTAATATGTCAGTAACATCCAGTCTGTTGAGGTACTTCGTCGACACGTTCTCCCCCAGACGTGAATACAAGACTAACGCTCAGACTCTGAAAATATATAATTCCCATAGAATGAAAGAATTCCATTTAAATTGGAAAGGAGATGAATGAATCTGGGTAAAATCTAGATTTGCTTCTTATCGGACTGTGGCACTACTTTAAGAGTTAGGGAAGGGGGAATATGGTTCAGGGACTTGAGATTTGCACTGGCTATAATTATTCTCAGACGGGATTAGATATATGAGTTTTAATCTTTTGCATCGGGTGCAGAATAATCAAGCACTACCGTTCCTCAAAGAATCTATCCAGGCATATCAGCCACCTACGATGCAGTGATCGCCGTCTCCTGGAGATACCATCAACCAAGATGAGCATGTTTGGAATCGTTCCTTTGCAAAACGTGATATTATCTAATGGAACTCTCTGCCACCTAAAACACGAAGCACACAGGACGTGGAAACATTCATTACTTAAATCATATATCTGCAGATAAGCGTATCTTCAGTGATATATGTCCAGGACCGCCTCCGTGGTCTAGTGGTAGAGCGTCCGCCTGGAGAGCGGAAGGTCCGGGGTTCGATCCCCAGACGCGTCATACCAAAAGACCTTAAAAGATGGTACTTGTTGTTACCCTGTCTGGCGCTCGGCATTAAAGGACTAAAGGACTGGTCGGCTCGGAGTCAGTATACTGTGTCTGAGTGGGGTATTCATGTTGCAGTATTGCAGTAATCTTGGACGCGACGTTAAACCCCATTTCACCTCACCTGATAGGTCTAGCATAACCAAGAGTTCTCACAAGCGCTTCTTGGCAGTTTTTAACTGGAGTTTAGCTTTCATAAATGTACCTCCGACCTGAGGCGATTAGAGTTTGTCATCTGTATTAAACTGACTCTCCATGGCACATCTGAAATACGTGTAGTGTGATAGGCTCGCGGGGTGAGTGAGATTTTACGCCGCTTTTAGCAATATTCCAGCAATATCACGGCGAGGGACACCACAAATGGGCTTCACACATTGTGCCCATGTCGGGAATCGAACCCGGGTGTTTGGCGTGACGAGCGAATGCTTTAACCACTAGGCTACCCGACCGCCCCTGATAGGCACAAGGGCCTTGCTGACTTGTTGTGTATATGTGTTAATAGAATGGCTTCTACTTTCAGGGGCATCTTACGTTTTATTCAACTCACACCTATGATAATAAAACGTTGTTCGACGACTGGGCCCCATTCCTGGTAAGTAATTATGATAATGTTTATGGTCTTTAAAATATGGTTACTAGCAATTCCATCTGGAAAACGTTGGGGTAATCAGGATTGGGAATAGAAAATAATTCGTTCCCGAAAGTCATAGAAAAGATTATATTGGTTAAGATTTTAACCAAAAGCATAAATTTTCCCTTGATGCCATGCCATTGTTCGGTGATCCTAAAATATGTGTTTGCCTCCTCATTTAAAAAAATAGATTTGTCTTGAAGGATAAGGAAAAATACTATGTGTCTTGTGTAATATGTATGATATATCAGATGTACGTTTCATTGTTCTAATAGGAATTATACTAATAATAACATGATTATCATATCGTGGAATCGTATAATGAAATCGTACAATGGAGATATGTTTTATGATCTTGGAAAGTGATCAAAGTATTTATATAGTATTACTTATCATACTGTTGTATGCAAAAAAAATCCGAATTACATTGTGAAGGAGCAGCGTTGACTATGGACATGCACTGCAACAAAATAGAACTGCTATACTAGTGCACGGGTGGTTTCAAATTAGTTACAGCTATTGACATTAAGCTTTTCTTGTCAATCGTATGGTCGTTCCGTGTCTTATCATACTTAACTCTGAAACCGTTCCTCGAGGCATAATGACCTAGAACCACTGATACACACATCTACAGTAGGATTTAATGTTTTAGCACAATGCTTCGGAGTACCAACTGGATAAACCACTTGTCATCGCTGAGTTCAATCAAGTTCGAGGAGCGGGAATGACGTCACAGGACCAGTTCAAGTGGTCTTATTTCCATGGTTACGACGGTGCCTGGAGTTGGTATGCCATGGCCCAGTCCAGTCCAACAGACACCCTTGCAACACAGATGCTGGGCATGGAGTCCATTAAGGCAGAAACAGACGAGAAGGCAGGAGGACTTGTTGCGTTCTCGTTAACGTAAAAATAAAACCAGTGACGTTAACGTAAAAATACAACCAGTGACGTTAACGTAAAATACAACCAGTGACAGAAGATACTTTGTAAAATCGCACACTTGAGATAAACGTTGCTTTCATAGATTTTTTTTTATCTTTACCAAGAGATACCTGCAATGTTGAAGAGATTTGCCATGATTATGATTATGGCTGCGCTTTTTTCGTGCTCTTGGGTATCAGCAAAGTGGTAAACGTCTCTCGCATGATACTGACACTGAAATTGTGTTCAAAGCCGGGAAAAAAATCACTCAATCAATCACTCACGAATCAATCCATCGATTTAATCAATCGATTCAATCAATTGATTCAATCAATCGATTAATCGATCAATCAATCAATGGACACATATTCTTATGAGGTGGGCAGACATTGGTTCCGACAGAAGTTTCTTCGATTTGTGTATTTCAGCCAAATACATCAAAATACATAGTAAATATTATTTACGGCCAGTTGTGATACATTTAGAACGAACCCATTTCACCCTGACTTTGATGGTGTTTCGTGTGAGTGGTGAAACATGTTTGTTTCCTTAATATGTTTCAATCTACACAATGTTTGAATGTGCATAACATATGCTTGGTGACTTGGTTCATCGGTGCTCATAGTATCAACCACTGGTTTATCAGGTAGCCGTGATATAGCCGACATACTTCTGCCTTTCAAATTGGCTTTAAACAATCAACGAATACACAGTTGTAATCAATATATTATTTACTTGATTACTTTGGAATTTTATCTCAGATTGATTTACTTAATCTTACATTATTAAGGTGATATATTTGTAATTGCATTACCACCTTATCCCTTATTACAATCAGTGTTATCGAAACACTCACTCACTCATAATTACCCTTGTTACAACGGCATTGCTATATCCGGATATGACGACATCGGTCAAACATTAGAATCACACACCATATGAACAAGAGACGAAATACGAAGAAGTGACATCATGATTTCATATTTTCAATGTCAATCAACAAATTAGGACCAAGCGATGTAGGGGTATAAAGTGATGTACCTTCAACCTTCACCAGCCGCATCATAACGGTTTACTGACTGTTGGTTTACTGACGTGACTCAATTGAATTAACAACGCTTTAACAGTAGTTTGGATATATCAAGGCGTGTCAGCTGCCATGGAACGAAATTCACTAGTGTGGTATGGCAGTGTAAAGACTGCTACTGTATTACGGTGCTTTTTTGAGATTCAGTAGAAGTTTATTGCATTGTATTCGGACAATGATTAGTTGTCAGGAATGTAAAACTATTTCATGTAAACAGTTGTGATAGAATTATTATATATATATGCTAATATTATCTGTAAACGTCCGGAGTAGCAGGGATGGATGTCAAGCGTTAAAGAAACATGTGGAATGAGATGTTCTAGTGACATTGGGCTGCTCTGGCACTTTGTGGAAAGTGTTGGGAGCTAGTTAGACTATAAATAGTGCAGCGGGCGCGTCCTTGTCTCATCTAATATTTCATCTCACATTTCATCTGACATTACATCAAGACCAGTTTTCGTGTCAAGATCACTTTTCACCCTGGGGCTCAGCCTGGTCCTATCTCGGAATGGACCACTGTTGCTGCGAGGGGATTATCTTTCTTGTCAATGTCATTTCCACTGCTCTCACATTTTATACTGCCATTGAATATTGTACTTTTACTTTATTGTGTACTGCTGTTGCAATTGCTGTGCAGTAATTTGTATTGATTTATATAAACCTCGTTGATTTTGAAATATAATTGCTGATTGTATACCATTGGTTGTTGGTTTCACACTCAATTCTGTTACGTACACGATTTCTGCGTTGACATAGTGTTTCACTTTGAGAATCGACACGTAACACAAGTACGATGTTGTTAAAACGCAAAGTGTAAATTCAATGGACAAAAGACATAATTATGTCAACATGTGTTGCCTTTTGGTCACAAATACCCAGACATGACACCGAACAGACGTATTGATTTTAAATCAATAAGCATCACAGCGACGCCTCCATGAAGCTGGGATGCTGCACACGTGTTCCCCGGTCGATGGCGAAAGTGATTCATCATCTCCACGCTATCCACACATGTAAAGACGACCTGCCTGTCTAGCCCGAAGATCATGGGACCAGGATTGTGCAGGTAATGGATGAACGTGTCCTGTGTGTATAGTTTTAGAAATCAGGGTTTGGATTTACATGCTGTGGAACAAGGTACGGTGTAGCTTGTATGTATAGTGTCAGGAACAAGGGTTTTGGATATACAGGTAATCTATTACGGTAGCTCTGTGTGCATAGTTTTAGGAATAAGGGTTTTTGATATACAGGTAATGGATTACGGTAGCTTGTGTGTATATTTTTAGGAATAAGGGTTTTGAAAATACAGGTAATGTATTACGGTAGATTGTGTGTATATTTTTAGGAATAAAGGTCTGGTTATACATGTAATGGAATAACCTAGCTTATGTGTATAGTTTGAGGAATAAGGGTTTTGGCTATACAGGTAATGGATTATGGTAGCTTGTGTGTATAGTTTGAGGAATAAGGGTTTTTGGATATACAGGTAATCTATTACGGTAGCTCTGTGTGTATAGTTTGAGGAATAGGGGTTTTGGATATACAGGTAATGGATTACGGTAGCTTGTGTGTATATCTTCAGGAATAACGGTTTGGATGTACAGGTAATGGAACACTGTAGCATGAATGTATAGTTTTAGGAATAAGGGTTTGGGATATACAGGTAATGGATTGCGATAGCTTGTGTGTAAACTTTTAGGTATAAGGGTTTGAATATGCAAGGACTGGATGAAGATCGTTATCGTAGGAGGGATGCAGGTCTCGAATGTATAGGCAGCGGATGAAGAGTATGGATGTATAGTTTAATCAATATGGGTCTCGGATATGAGTGAGTGTGAGTGAGTTTGGTTTAACGCTTTCAACAGTATTCCAGCGTGTCAGCTTAATGTGGGAGGAAAGCCCGATGTGATGCAGGTCTCAGGCCTTTACCACTTCGGTGAAACCCACAGGCACGGATATGGTGCTGACAAACCTAGAAACATAATCAGGGCGAACCGGGATTCGAATCCACAATCATAGGTTTCTGGCGTGCCCAAGGGACGCAACTCTGCGCAGCGAATCGCGGCGCCTTAGACGACTGGAACATCAGTGCCCCCCCCCCCCCCCCCCCCCCCCTCAGATATGAAGGTAATGGATGAAGATGACGTGTAATGAGATCTTAGCAACTGGTACATTCAAGGGAGGGAAAAGATGTCTGATGTTCATTTATTACGGAACATGTACATGCAGTATCCTTTATTATAGCTAAAATGGATAGAATTATGATTAAACTGCCTGCATGTTATCAGAAATGAGCCGGCCACTGTAACTTGATAATGCCCTCATGAATATTGCTTGAGGACGGGCCATTATCACGCCCGTTGATAGGTGACGTCATAGGATAGGTGACGTCACGTTCAATAGAGACGTCATCTGGTTTGTTCTATGACTTTTCCATATTTGTAAAAGTGGGTCAGTGACATTCGTGTTGATTGCAGTAAATGTTTCAAAACCGATATTGTTGTGTTTTTTTTATTTGATCAAAAATTCCATCCATTTTAGCTATAATAACGGTAACGCTATTTTTCAGGGCATTATCATTTGCAGAAGCCCTCGGTCTTTTCAACTGCCCTTCTTTGTCGGGCAGTTAATGGAAGACCTCGGGCTTCTGCAAATGATAATGCCCTGAAAAATAGCGTTACCCTTATAATATTCTGGTTGTAAACTGTAGGTGTTTTTTGCTGTAGTAACAATAATGTAAATGTGTGTGAAATATCGAGACAATATAATCGACACTACCTTATGAATATACATATGAATGAGCAGAATAAATCAGTATAGTGTTATATTTACAACATCAGGTATTGAGAATTTGATCTCACAGGTACTTTAGTGTACCGACACTGAACATTGCCTTGGGGTCGGTTGAGAAGAAGTGGTCAACGATTTGCACTAGAAAGTCCTGGGGTCACCACCGTGTTTCCCCGTCGCGAAATTTGCTGGAATGTTGTTGAAAGCAATAAAACAACGTCCCAGTCAATCGCTCGCTCACTCACTCACTCACTCACTCACTCACTCACTCACTCACACACTCACTCACTCACTCACTCACATTTCCGGGAGAAACCAACGGGATACTGAAAAACATTTACACTTCTTTTCGATATTTGGTCATGATGTGGGTGGTCGAAACGAAATTAAGAATTTGCAAATATATTTCCTTAAATAATCATTTAACGGGTTACAGACTTATCCCAATTCTCCTTTCATACTAAAAATATTTCAGTTTTTATTTTACATGTACATTCGTACATTTTGTTTGAAATTTCTTTAGGGAAAATTCTAGCAGTTATTTTTATTTTACATAAGTAACTGTTTTTGAAATTCTTTAATGAAATTGTTAATTTTGTCCTGTCACGTTTCCTCATCAGCACTTGATTTACTGCTGGCACCAGTATCATGAGCCTGTCGTTCCACATTACAGTAAGTCATAATTCCCCAAAACTACATTATATATTTTACTTAAAACATATTTGTTGATTAGAATGTGAGACACCTCCAGCACAGCTTTTGTGCTAAAAATAAGCTGTCGCTATTCCTTTGGTCTTAAAAATGTCATACATCACTTTCTTCATTTTTTCAGAAATTACCATTCAAAACGTGTTCGTGCGGTCATAACAAGATTTACGTTTCTTGCAGATTCGCGTTCCAAGATGAGGAAACTGTATAAATGTAGGCATGCGTCGGTCAAGCTGGGACATTTCTGTGCTGGATTCCTGTTAGGTATCAGCACCGGTTTAATCAAAGTTGCACTGCACGAAGGACAAAATACTCAAAAGTCAGCTCCCATACACGCGGAAGCTGATTTTACGAAGATCATTCGGAAACTGACTGGTAATGTCTACTACTTGGCTAAACGAGCAAATTTTTAAAGTACATTCATCAATGGTTAGCACTTGAAGTACGTGCATAAATGCATATTTCATTTGAACTGAAAATACATTAAAATACATACTCATCCCAATTAAAGGTGAACTGGGTTAAAATAAATTGGCCGTCCCAGTTAGTATGATTCATGTTGTTGAAACACATGTTTGCTAACACCCATATTACAGTAAACTACGTTTATAACGAAAACGCTTATAACGAACTTACCGATATAACGAACTTTTGTTTTAGTCCCGACCAGTACATATGCTGTATGTATGCTTATAACGAACTACGGTTATTACGAACTAAAATTATTGGTCCCCTCGAGTTCGTTATAACCGTAGTTTACTGTATAGTATAAATCTTGCATTTATTAAATAAACTAATTTCACATGGACAGTGCCTCAGTTTCACAAAGTCTTAGTTTCACATAGGGACGCCAGACCATGGGACATAATCACACGGAACAACATATAATATCTATATATTATGTACGTTTCAGACATCAACACTAAACTTGAGCTGAAGAACTCCCGGGTGATGTGCATCTTTTACAAAAAGAGGACAGTTAATATTTTACACCAACTGCGGATTGCGAGGCGATCCTGGACGAACAAATGCACGTCGGTGTTAGTCTTCATTGACATCTATAACAGAACGATACCAGCTGTGTCCTTCGACAGACTCCCTGATTGGGTTAAAATAAGCCAATCAAATCTCATAACAGGATTGCGATATGTGTTTGGAAATCATTTCCATGATGCTGATTGGTTCTTCATATCACGTGGTATCCCTTACGTCATTATGGAAAACCTACGTCACTTCCTGTCAAACCAAGATAACAACAATGCCGTTTATTGGGGACATAAATTGAAAAGGAGGACATTTGTCAAAGAAGTCATATACCCTGATGATTTTGCAGGAATTGCCTTGAGCAAACAGGCTTTGTATCGTCTTGGAACAAGGGGGCAGTATAAAAGGGTATGTAATGAAGTAGACACTGAAGAAGGAATAATGTTTTCAATGTGTATGGCGGGCCTTGGGATACGGTTTGGAGACACACGTGACGGAGAGAACAAGAGCAGATTTCTCCTGTACAGTCCAGGATCCTATCTGGATGACAACCTACCATTAACACCATGGCTCGAGGATCTGGAACTTGGATCATGGAGGGTGAGTGAGTGAATGAGTATGGTTTTACGCCGCTTTTAGCAATATTCCAGCAATATCACGGCTAGGGACACCAGAATTTGGCTCCACACATTGTACCCATGTCGGGAGTCGAACCTGGGTGTTCGGCGTGACGGGCGAACGCTTTAACCACTAGGCTACCCGACCGCCTCTGATATGATTGACGTTATGAGGCGGTGGGGTAGTCTTGTGGCTCATGCGTTTCCCTCGTCACGCTGAAGACCCTGTTCTATTCTCCACAGGGGTACAGTGTGTGAAGCCCATTTCTGATGTCCCCCGCCGTGATATTGCTGGAATACTGCTAAACCAACACTCACCCAGGCCAGTTAGTGGTATTTGGCTGTACATTAGCCTCGCCCGTGGGGAAGGCGTCAACTCATCACGGTGAAGACGGCGGTTCGATTCTCACAATGGGTATAGACTTGCAGAACTTCATTGAATAAAGTGAGTGAGTGAGTTAGGGTTAACGCCGCTTTTAACAGTATTCCAGTTATGCTTAATGTAGGAGCACTTAGGTGAAACCCACGACCACGGTTGTGGTACTGACAAACCTATAAACATAATCGGGGCGAACCGGGATTCGAACCCACAATCATATGTTTCTGGCGTGCCCAAGGGACGCAACTCTGCACATCGAATCGCGGCGCCTTAGACGACTGGGCCACCAGTGCCCCCTTCATTAAACAAAGAATATTGTTAATGTTCACTCCGGATCTTGTTTCAGCCGTCAACCCTGATAAGCAGCAGTTTGATTTCATTCGGCAGGGCTCCCGTGTCCCGCTACCCTGGTTATACCTATACCATCCACAATCTGATCACAATCAGCAACGAAACATGACTCTCACATCAGGATGAGTGGATGTTGTTTTCTGCCACACAACAACATAGTAGTTATATGTTACGGATGTCTTCAAATAATCAGAACAGATCCAGACTTCCAGTGCCATCATCAGCAAGGATCCACGCAAGCGTATCCTGCACCACTGGTGGCACCCATCACAAATACATGCAAAGACAAGACAAGTTTATTCCTGAACAAACACGCCACAATAGTCACGGACCCCTGAATATCAGGAGTAGAATAGGTCTTCAGCAACTCATGCTTGTCTTAAGAGGCGACTAACGGTTGGTCAGGCTCGCTGTCTTGATGCATGTCGTCGTATCCCAATTGAGTGGATCGATGTTCATGATGTCAACCACTAGATTGTCTGGTCCAGACTCGATTATATACAGACCGCCGTCATATAGCTGGAATATTGCGTTGTGTATTATTGTGTAAAGGCCATCGTGTTGCCTGTATGGATGTATGGATGGATGGATGGATGTAAGTACCTTCAGCGCCCCACCTTCCTTTGTGGACGATAAAGTAAGTTGCCCCAAACAAGGAAATCTTTGGTGAAACAGGCCGTAGTAATATTTTTGTAGTCCGCGAATTAAGGGTTATTAAGTATTTGATTAAGTTACTTAGAATGATGCCCGATAGATACCCATGGTGTTACAAATGTTAAAGGTACGTGATGATAAATTATGGTAAAAATATTTGGGTTTCAGGTGTCAGAGATCTAGTGTTTGTAAGCGGCTTATCAAATGTATGGATTTCACAAGATCTTGGAGATCCACAGTTAATTATAAGGACTAAAGGATATAATTTTTTTCAACAGTGGCACCAAAATATTTCTGTATACATGTAACTTTGTCGTAGCAATTACAGTAAAGTAAAATCATTGTTACAAACTGAAAGATATTTACCTCGTTAATCAGAGCTTATTATAAACTTAGAATTTCTTTGCACAATGTAAATGTATGTTGTAGGTCCAAAGACGGTGATATTGTGAACTCTATTTGAACAAAATATTTCCAAGGTTTGCCCCAAAACATCAATACATCAATTTTGATGAAATATCTAACGAGCAACAAAAGAATACTATCCTATACATTAATTATGGTTTACGACTTCGCAACCGTCTTTGTACAAATGATGTTTAATTATTCTTGAGGTTATTTGCCTTTATTAATCAAATGCTTTAATCTCTTCTTCTTGTGTTGTGATGCGATTTATTTTTCACAAAATTGTATACGTGCACATCTCTGTGCATATAAGTCTGCATGTTTATACTTGTACATGTACAAACTTGTATATATATAATGTTATTGTATGTATATGGGCCTGTGTACAATAAATGATGATGATGATGATGATGATTTGTACAAACTGTTCACCTGGAGAAGTAGAGGATGAAAACCATGTCTTATTTGTGTAACGTATTCCCAATTAAGCATAAATTCTCCCTGTGTTGCAAGGTATTTTTAAAGACATCCGTTAATGATAATTCTGCTGAACTCTGAAAATCCCGATATGATCCATGCTGTTTATGTATTTATAATGAGAAAGGTGTAATTTGATTTAAAATTTAATCATGTTCATCACGTGACAAATGTTAATATGCAATCTGCATTGTACTATGGGCCTTAATGCCTCCATTACTGAATGAACTGTCTGTCTGATATGGTTCACCGCTCGCAAATGTACCGATTCACACTACCAACAACCGAAAGGCAATCTGTACTGTTGACACGCTACTATCGCTATAACGATCAACGCCAACGTGACGATACCCCGTAACCTTTGATATTTGACCAGTGATAACAGATATATGATAATTCTTTCCCAGTGTACATCTCAGTAGCCTGATTAGAAACTGTTTACTTCAAAAATGTATCGGACTGTTGTTTTGCTGTGGGTTGTGTTCGCTGTCTGTGAGTCACAAGTGGTAGCCAACTTGAAACAAACCGGACCATGCAGTTGCCAATCAGATGCAGGAGTTGTCGATTTGACCCCACTTGCTCTGAATAACGGGACACCTGCGTGAGTACCGTTACATTGAATATTTGTTTGTTTGTTTGTTGTTTAACGCCGCACTCAGCAATATTCCAGCTTTATGACAGCGGTCTGTAAATAATCGAATCTGGACCACACAATTTAGTGATTGACATCATGAACATCGATCCACGCAATTGAGATACGATGACATGCATCAACCGAGTCAGCGCGCCTGACCACCCGACCCTGTTAGTCGCCTCGTACGACAAGCATAGTCGCCTTTTACAAGCATGGGTTGCTGAAGATTTATTTTACTCCGGATCTTCACGAGTCCTTTACATTAAATAACATGTACTGAACGTACACGTACAAACATTAAACAGAGGAGTGGGTTCTCAGAGTCGATAATTATCCTTTAAAGTACTATAAACGTGTTCGTAGATTTTAAATATTTAGTATGCGTCGTCGACCTATGAATTTTCATCACCCTGACGTGGAACAGCTGCAATACTGCTCACAGGCACATTAAACCCAACACACTCACTTATGACTTACGTAAGGTGTGTTGTTATCACAAGCCGTCAATAGGTCACCAGCAATCCACGCTGGTCGTGAGAGACGACCAAATAGAGCGTCTGATCGGGTTCGGTGACTTGGATGATAGAATGTCATTGTTATCAGACAGATCGTTGTTCACAATATCAATCCCTGATTGTCTGCTCCAGACCTTGATTACAGGCTACAGATTGCAGTCACATAGCTATATAATTGCTGAGTGTGGTGTGTGATGTGTAAGTGAGTTAGGTTTAACGCCACAGCGTTTCAGATATACCACGGCGTGTCAGCTTGATGTGGGAGGAAAGTTCGATGAGATCAGATCTTAGACGTTTACCACTTCGGCGAAACCCACGAGCATGGGTGTGTTGGTTTCAAATCAAGAAACATAACCAGCGAAATCAGCGGGATGCGAGTCCACGATCACAGGTTTCTGGTACACCTAAGGGACGCAACTCTGCACATCGAATTGCGACGCTTTAAACGAACGACCGAACCACCCGTGACCTAGCATGTGATGAGTTATTGATTATCAGTTGGATAGAGCTTTCGCTTATCACACTAACGTGAAGGCCTGACACTAAACAGCTTGTTCCTGCTGTATGTGCGTGACCACCTCCGTGGTCTAGTGGATGAAGCATCTGCCCGGAGAGCGGAAGGTGCGGGGTTCGATTCCCGGCCGCTTCAAACCAAATTACGTTAACAGATGATGCTTGTTGTTACACTCCCTGTGCTCGGCATCAAGGGGCCTGGTCGGCTTGGAGTTAGTATACTGTGTCTGAGTGTGTTATTCAGGTTAAACTACGGAAAAGTATATCCGTTGTGTAGCACTATAAAATTACAAAAGTAGAAGCAGCAACACACACACAAACACACACACACACACACACACACACACACACTGTATCACCTTATTCAGACTTATTTTCCATGATAATTGACGTTGTATCCCACCCGTTATACATTTAATTTGTTACAGTTTAACTCCGGCAGTACTCCCCCGGAATGTGTGGGTTCAGGTGTTGGATCCGGGCTGCCTGTTTTTTTGTAAAGTTCTTCCTGAAGTATTACTCTGTGCCACTGTACAGTGGAAGCCTTTTTTGGGCCATTTGTTTATTTTGTTTTTTTGTCTTGAAATTTCAAGATACGAAGTTGAAATTTCTGGATACATACTTAGTTGAAATTTGAAGGTAATGATCTTGAAATTTCAAGAAAAAAAGTTAAAATTTCAAGATAAAAAGTTGAAATTTCAACTTATGTATATTGAAATTTCAACATAGCATCTTACATTTCAACATAGGATCTTGAAATTTCAAGGTATTATCTTGAAATTTCAACTTAGTATATATCTTGAAATTTTAACTTAGTGCCTCGTTTATACGGACACTTGCGTCATTTCACAATTCGTCCGTATAAACGAATTTCCGTATAACTGAAACCAGCTTCTTACTGGAAGAGTTACTTCCCTTCAATTATGCAACTCATGACAAAATTCCTTATACATATTGTTTTTATTAATTTCGGCGAAATCGTGTGTGAAGCGATCGTAAGATCGCACAACTCACCGTTATTAACAGCAACTACGGTCAGAATACCGCTATTGACGCCTTGAAACGAACTTTAGTTGACAGAGAATGGATACATATATCATAAATGACATACTTTGACTCGTTAAAAGTCATATTTGTTTTTGTTTGACGATTCTATGTCAACATGAAATTCTCGCGATCACGCGATCACGTGCGCGTGAGCCTTGACGGTGACTGGTCAGACTGGTTCCATGTAAAATATAATACCCGAGAATATAGATCAGCTGCTTCGCTTAGGGTTATTATTATTTTAAATATGTTTAGTAAAGGCTGCATATAATTAAGAAAATAATGGAATATATTATTCCTGATAAAAAAAAATAGTTTCAGATACAATTGTTGATCCTTGCATTAAAAATCCTATAAAGTTATATCATTGGGTGTGTCTTTACCGAATCACCGGTCGATTCCAAGAAAACGTGTGTACAGCTGATTGCTGTTTCCGGCTTAGTTTACGAGAAAATACACAAGGTAATCTTAATCCCTAGATATAAAACAATGCCTCGTAATACAAAATTCAACCCAAGGTCCAACAAAAGCCAAACTGATACTCAAATGAAAGGAAAATTGAAACTGCTATCTCACGCCTCTGACTTGGTCACTAAAAGCACTATGACAAGGTTTGTTCATCTTGCAATCAGGCTGAAACCACTGACCACCTGTTACTAGAATGTCAAGACCATGCCCCAGCCCGGGCTAGGTTAAAACAAGAATTGCAGTTAGATCCGCTATCTGTCATAGATCTCCTAAAGCCAAGAGATGCAATAGCGAAGGCCAAACTAACTCTATTTCTGAGAGATGGACAGCTGCTCGAACGTATATAAACAGAGCAGCCAAGGATAAAAATGAAATCATATCAATATAAGAAAATAGAAATCATATCAATGCAAAAACAGAAATTATGTGAACACCGAAATCACAATAGATATGTGAACCCGTCTCACACACAGGAGTCCCAAAGAGGGACAGGTCAGCCGAAATTGCCTAGGCAGAATAGCAACACGTAATGAAGTTCAACTTTGACCTCTGACCTCCACAGACGCCATATTTATCGAAGGGGATTACATGTACAATAAACAAGCTCGTCTCAAACGTAACTCAGTGTCACTTGGTTAATTGACTTCTCACGAATCAAAGATATTACCACCAGCGGAAGTGTACTGTGCGGATAAGTGAGACAATTTTGAGTGCATTTCAGTGTTTTGTATATGAAAATGACCGTCCGGTTCCGGAAACTGAATTTCCGGATATACGGGTAAATTTATATAGTAATTATTTCGTTTTGAATGAAAATCGTCCGGGAACCGAGGTTTCCGGATATCTGAAGTCCGTATAAGCGGGGCACGAGTGTATCTTGAAATTTTAACATCATAAAATAACCCTGAACGGCTTCCGTAGGTAGCACTAGAGTCACTAACACATCACATGATATAACTGGCCTTTGAGATCAAGATATGCGTGTATTCGAAATAATTGTTTTCTTGAAAAAATGTTCCTGTGTAAAGAAACAACATTCCTTTATTGTGCAACTTTTGAGATTCAATCGAGCATGCTCTTTCTACCAGGATTTCAAAGAACGTCATACGACTCTTGCTCAGAAGTTGTTTGATCAAGGTTACAACCTTGACGGCCTCAGTAAAGCTTTCAAAATGTTTTATGGTAGATATGTGGAGGACATTTCCAAATTCGACGCATCAATGACAAAAATGATGTCCGATGCAATTCCCTTTTTTCACTTGAACCATATGTTCCCATGTTTTTTCACGTGAACAATTGACTTGCCTTTGCATGTGTTTGTGACGGGTGCCATCGGTTGGGCAGGCTACGCTCACGTTTTCGCGCCACCTGGTATCATCACTATTTGATAGTGATTCATAAACACTTGCTCGTAATATAGTCGGAATTGTACAATCGACTCTGCTTTATGCTAAGATTTCTATTGGTTATGGAAAGGGTTTTATCGCTTAAGCTATATAGTAACCCTGTATTTTCAACCGCTATTCCAAAAAAGTAATGTAATTACACGTAAAAGAGAGAGAGAATATCGAGATATGACTGAAACAGAAGGTACCAGGACCCACTTGCACAAAGCGATCTTAGCGCTAAGTGAGCTCGAGTGTGTGAGTTGGGTTTAACGACGCATTTAACATTATTCCAGTTATATCGCGGCGTGTCAGCTTAATGTGGGAGGAAAGCCCGAAGTGATGCAGGTTTCAGACGTTTACCACTTCGATGAAACCCACGAGCACGGGTATGGTGCTGACAAACCTAGAAACATAATTGGGGCGAACCGGGATTCGAGCCCACAATAGGTTTCTGGCGTGCCCAAGGGACGATACTCTGCACAGCGATTCCCACACTGTGACATCTCAGCTTGTTGATGAAACTACCGTCATGCAGAGCGGCCCTTCGTGTAATGTAAAAATCGCAGACAACACAGTCAGCGGTCTCAAATAATGAATGTTTCTGGTGGTGTCAGCTGGCAACATTACTGGCGGAAACACAACGTTTAATCTCGTGAAACCCGGTTCCACTCAAAAGGAGCCGGATTGTCATTGAAAGTGATAGTGACACCGACTAATGCATCTACTCTAACCTCACCTCCGCGAGACATTCTTCAAGTGAGAGAGCGGTTTGATTGGAAAGTATATATAATTGAAGTTACACCAGGGATATAATCAGATTACACAGAATCGTTGTTGTTACCGTTATTAAAGTTTCAATTATTCTGCAAATGTCTGTTCAAGTATTATGTTTAAAATAATCCGAGGAACTTTTTTCTCAGCGAAGGAATATGCCATAAAGGGGTGAAGAGGTTGTTTATTTTACATCACAGTAACTTCACACGGCTATGGAAAACATGTATCACTACGCACGATCTATACGTAAGATTTGCTGATGTTAATGATAATGCATTTATTCCTTAAAAGGGAAACAAAAATGTCAAAATGATAAATAGAATTCATCAGCAGTGTTTGTTTTTTTAATATGGGAAATATCAACCTCGTCCGGTTAATCGGTATTTGCCTTGCAAAAGACCCGATTAATATTTCCCATATTAAAAAACACTGGTGATGAAACCTCTATGTATGTTATGATGCAATGTATCTGATGAGGAAATGTTCGAGAAGGAGTGTTCCAGATGTAGGACAGTTTCCGATTTAGAAAGGTACCCCATGTAGGAATTTGTCAGAATGCATATGTAGGATTTGTCAGTTGTAGGAATGCATCACACATACAGTAAACTACGGTTATAACGAACTCAAAGGGACCACTAAATTTAGTTCGTAATAACCGTAGTTCGTTATATGCATATATACAGCATATATTCATTAAATGGCCGGGACTAAAAAATAAGTTCGTTATATCGGTCAGTTCGTTATAAGGGGGTTCGTTATAAACGTAGTTTACTGTATTTTGTTGTCAGATTTAACCACCTCCACGATCTTCTCGGACATGATCTGTTCTCCTGGAACCCATGCGTCCCGTTCACACAAGCTGCGTGCAAGGACGCGGCCGTCTGTCGATACAGTGGCACCCAGCCAGGGATCGTTGTCGGCACCCAGCAGAGCGCCAGGTTCGTCTCCAACAAGGTGGAAGGCTTGTCCCTTGAATACTCGCTTGGAGAAGTGTAAGTGTAATCTTCTGGTTGTGGTTGACAAGCATTATTAGTTTAATATATTTTATGACTTTGATGTTCAGTTATCCATTCGTATATTTTTCACCGCAATTTTGCCTTTTATGCCCAATGGAACTTGCATGGGCGGATAATCGAGATTGATCACTTTCTGATATTTTGATGATACTTCAAAGCAAGTTGTACAAAAAATTGTTCCACTGTGCACGGTGTGGCGTGTTGTGTTGCGTGTTGTGTTGTGTTGTGTTGTGTTGTGTGGCGTTGCGTGACGTGAGTTGGGGTTAGGAGGCGTGGCGTGGCGTGGCTTGGCGTGGCGTGGCGTGGCGTGGCGTGGCGTAAACGTCTTAGGCCTGCATTACTTCGAATTTTCCACTCACACACGCCCCACAAGTGTATGTCAGATTAGATTATCGTGGTGTTTTGTTGAGTATGGGATAGTGATGTAGCAATTTATCTTATTAAGCTCAGTGTTGTGTATCAAATCATAATATAGCGTAGCTCCCTCTCTGTTCTATTAAGGCGTTAAATACTGTACTCGCTAACTCGCTACAGGGTCGTATCAATCAAGCTGAAGTGCAGCCAGGAAGCGAAACCGGATGCTCTCTGGATTACAGGACAGGTTTCCGGAACTGGTCCATATGTAAGTAAGAAGGTCTCTCGTAAGTCTAACTCAGACATATGATTACGTTGAACTACATATCCCCATATCGGTCGATAATTCCGAACGCTACCTCCATACAAACAAGGCCTTACTGTATTTTAACATGAATAACAAGACAATAGTGTTCATAAAATTCGGAACTGGGTTAGAACTTGTCTACAGCAACCCTTTCTTGTCATCAGAGGCGACTAACAGGATCGGGTGTCAGGCTCCCTGACTTGATTGATGCATGTCATCGTATCCCAATAGCGTAGATATATGCTCTTGGTGTCAATAACTGGATTCATAATTATATATTATTATAATAATTACAGTTGGAATATCACTGAGTATAGAGATAAACAACAAACAATATATTTCGGAAGGATATCATTTTTTTTAAATTGTGGATGCTGTATCAACTATCAACTGTATTGTAAAGAAATATAAAAACTGAAAAAAAGCTTTCCATA
Organism: Haliotis cracherodii; assembly: GCF_022045235.1. Lineage (NCBI taxonomy): Eukaryota > Metazoa > Mollusca > Gastropoda > Lepetellida > Haliotidae > Haliotis > Haliotis cracherodii. Next base: position 9,223,161 of record NW_027266276.1, on the reverse strand, counting down.
AATCATAATAAAGTTCAGCCCGAAAGCAGAGTCGAGTTAACGATTGCGACTATTTCATGAATATGTTTATGAATTGCTATGAAATAGTGAGCGTATCCTGCCCAACCGGTGGCACCCGTCACGAAGCTTATGTAAAATGAAATAGATAGAAGTGGAATATTGAATAGTGAGTGATTGAGTTGGGTTTAACGCCGCTTTTAACAGTACGGGCACGGGTATGGTGCTGACAAACCTAGAAAGATAATCGGGGCGAACCGGGATTCGAACCCACAATCATGGGTTTCTGGCATGCCCAAGGGACGCAACTCTGCACAGCGAATCGTGGCGCCTTAGACGACTGGGCCACCCGTGCACCCTGGAATATTGAATATACTGATGGTGAAGATAACCGGGGACAAAAGCTTTACTGGGGCCTTGCAGGTTGTAACCTTGATGAAACAACTTTTGACCAAGCGTGATATGCACTCTTGGAAATCTTCAAAGAAAGAGTATACTCGGTTGTATCGCAAATGTTTCATACAATTTTGTGGAGAGGTTTTTGTCACTCTGAATCTTTGTGCTCAGATCTAAATATGAAACAGACGAGGCGGTCGCTCTTGTCCCTTCTAGATCTAGTTCAGGTGGGTATGTCTGTGAAAGGGAATTGTTTATGTGTGTGAGTGAGTTGGGTTTAACGCCGCTTTTAACAGTATTCCAGTTATATCACGGCGTGTCAGCTTAATGTGGGAGGAAAGCCCGAAGTGATGTAGGTCCCAGACGTTTACCGCTTCGGTGAAACCCACGAGCACGTTTGGTGCTGACAAACCTGGAAACATATTCGGGGCGAACCGGGATTCGAACCCACAATCATAGGTTTTGGGCGTGCCCAAGGGACTCTTCACAGCGAATCGCGGCGCCTCAGACGACTGAGCCACCCTGGCTGTGTGATGGTTATTGAACGATATCAGATCATCGATAAACTTGAAGCTTAAGTCAAAGTTCTTGGCCGATTAAACAAACACGTCGGCAAGAAGGGGAGCACAATTGGTTCCCATGGGGATGTCTACCTGAATGTCTTGTCCCTAAATTTAACAATTTTATCAGTGAGGAAGTTCAGCATTTCACAAATCGCTTTCATTCTTGACAAATTATCCTGAACCCCAGACCGTAGAAATTAAATGTTTTGACACAATTGAACTTTGAATCCACATTGGTATTATGGCAACTTGTCTCAGCTACTTCCTGTGAATATAAAGAAAGCCCTTCCTTGATTGTATTAAGAATTATGGTTAATCTTTGAGACAGGGATTTGGTGAAACATTTGCTGGACCCAGCAATATATTTCTCGTTGTACGGATGTTTATGGAGCTTCGGAATCCAGTACAAAATAGGTATGGACATGTCTCCAGGTTTTAGAGTCAAGTCAAAAGTTGTTGGTACTGACGGATCGTTTTGGCAGATTTCTTCCTCAGTTAACATACTTAAATAAAATGTGGCATTGTTTGATTTGTAATGTGTACTAAGTTCTTTGATCAAACAATTAATGTAGTGATGCCTACATGTACATATACTCTTAAAAAAACCGAAACACAAAGCCAGATTTGTGTGCGGTGGGAAAATACATTTAGACGAGGGACCGTACAAGGTATTGAGCCAAAATGTTGTGGAGAGAACACTTGGTGATTGTAGTAATCTCAGTTATCGGTACATAAGAAAATCCAAGGTGAAGGTGAGCTACCATCAATAACGCATATGCCCCGTGTTGGAATCGATAGCGGCCGGATATCTCTAGCCCATGAAAGAGACGAGTATGCGAATCATATCCTGGGGAATGGTATCCCACTCGGCCTGCAGAGCAAAGGCCAACTGCTGCAACGTCTAGGGTTGTGGCTGACGTCGGCGTATCCAAAACATCCCACAGGTGCTCCATTG